>NW_006159894.1:953396-972596 GCF_000334495.1 Tupaia belangeri chinensis
CCCACCGGCCGCACGCCACCGGCTGCGCAAGCTCATGTGTAGAATCTTAAAAAAGTGGATTTCATAAAAATTGAAAGTCTCATCAAAGTGGAGAATAGAGAATAGTGGTTACCAGAGGCTTGGGAGAATAGAGGGGAAGATGACATGGGAGAGGCCGGTGAATGGGAACATTGTTACAGTTAGATAGGAGCAATAGCTTCTGGTGTTTCATAGTACAGTTGGGTGACTATAGCTAACAATAAAGCATTATATTTTTCAAATAGCTAGAAGAGAGGATTTTTAAATGTTCTCATAACAATTTTAAATGATTAATTTTTAAAGTGACTGATATGCAAATTACCTTGATTTGCTCATAATACAGTGTGCACCTGCATGAAAACATCACATTGTACCTTGTGGATATATATGATTATTATGTGTCAAAACATTTAAAATAAACTAAATAGAGGGACCAGCAGTTAACGTAATGGCTATGTCACTGCACTCCCATATAGCTGACCACGGTTCGAGTACCAGACATGGTGGCTTAAACTCACGCTGGGTGCATGTGCATGCATGCCCAAGATCCTGAAAGGAGAATAGAGGAGAAGGGATTGCGGCGTGACCATCCTCCCTGGGGGGTGATTTCTCACTTTCTGTCTCTCTGTTCTCTCTTGTCTTTCTGCCAAGCACACATACCCTATAGCAAAAACTTCTCAAAACAAAAACAAAAAACTAAATAGAATAAAAAAGAATTTAAGACACTACAATAAAAGAATGATTATTATTAAGGAAAGCCCATTTTTTAAAAATGGTACGCCTCTGCTCAATATTTCATTGGCCTGTTGACAGCGTACTTTGCAATGATCTGATCAGGCACTGGTAGTCTGACCTGAAGATCCAATTGTGAAATGGAGTAACTGACTCATAGAATGTCCCACTTTCCGAGAACTAACTGCCAAGTTTTAAAGGAGGGCAGAGGGTTGAAAGTATGTGCTCTGTATCCTTAAGCTGACTTTCCACAGTATCAACATTTGCAGACTTTTTGCATTCTCATAGAGAAGATAGTATTTAAAATATTCATTAGGAAAAGCATCCCAGATCTTGTAATAAACAAGTACAGCAGAAACATGCAAGAGCTAGGCCCCAGAGTTATACAAAGTTCTTCCTGTGTCAGGTAGAGAATTGTCCCATGCAGGGTTTTGTTTTGTTTTGTTTTGTGTATTTATATATTTCTTGAGTGTAAAAGACAGAGAGAGATACGATACTCTCAACAGAGTCTTGATGCCATGATGCAGCCCTAGTTTCAGCCAGCTCAAATCATGAGCACACCCACACCTGGCATGATCGGTGAGGTCTCCAGACATGGACCATCAGCCTTCCCGTGTGAATCTGCCTCAGAGAGATTGTGTTTTGCCATTACCCCGCCATCTGACCTCACATGCAGTTTTTAAACGTCAATTTCTGTTATCTAACATTAAAGGTAAAACTTGCCAATGGTGGGGAAAAGAATACATTTAAGGGGGCCTCCCTATGGCTTAGTGGTTGTGAGAGCTGGATACCACATGGCTAACCAAGGTTTGAATCCTAGCCCAGCAGCTTGAAAAACACACTGGGCATGTATATAAGTATACATGCCCAAAATCTCAACAAGCTAGAGAAATGGAGGCACTAGCAGTTGGCATAATGGCTATGTCACTGGACTCCCACGTGGTCAACTGCAGTTCGAGCCCCAAACCCAGTGGCTTAAAGTCACGCTGGGCATGTGTGTGTGTGTGCCCAGGATCCCAAGAGAAGAATGGAATGAAGGAATTGTGGCGTGGCCATCGCCCCTGGGGGGTGATTTCTCGCTTTCTGTCTCTCTGTCTCTCTCTGTCTTTCTGGCAAGTGCACGCGCCCTATAGCAAAAACCTCTCAAAAAAAAAGGGAACTGGATAAAGAAATGGAAATGTGGCATGGGAGAAAGCCTCATTAGAGAGTGCTTTCCTCCTCTCCCGCTCTCTCTTTGTGTCTCTGTCTTTCTCTAGCCAACACATACACCCTCTAGCAACTAAAAAAAAAAAGCATTTAAGGAATACACATAATGCTATAGAGCAATATAAAAAAGAAAACTTGGAGATAATAGACTGGCTTCTGGATGATGACTGTCCTGGTGTGGGGGAGGCAGAGAAATAAGATGCTGGAGTGTTAGATGTCGATTATTGTCAGGAGACTAACTTTGGGAGGAAGAAAAGTGGAATTGTGGATGTTATCGTGTTATTTAAACTAGTAATTAATAAGAACCACCTGATGACATAATGGTGATGTCACTGGACTCCCACATAGTCTACTGCAGTTCGAGTCCCAGACCCAGCGGCTTAAACTCACGCTGGGTGCATGTGCGTGCATGCCCAAAATCCTGAGAGGAGAATAGAGGAGAAGGGATTGTGGCATGACCACCTCCCCAGGGGGTGATTTCTCACTTTCTGTCTCTCTGTTTTCTCTCTCTCTCTCCAGGAGCACACATGGCCTATAGCAAAACTCTTTCAAAAAAAAATTAATAACTAACTAAATAAGGCAGGACTACATGTGGACAATGATGAGAGCTGTCATAAACAAAGGATTATAATTATGCCTATTCTGGGCACCTGAAAACTAATTAAAAATGATAGAGAGGGCTGGCCTCATGGCCTAGTGATTAAGGGAGCCAGATCCCACATTGTCAGCCATGATGTTTGAATCCTGGCCTTGGAAGCTTGAAAAGTACATCAGGCATGTGTGTGCGTGCCCATAATTCCAACAGGATGGAGAAATGGAGAAGAAGGGATTGCAGCAAAATCATACCCCTCAGAGGGTGATTTCTCCCTCTCCCTCTCCCTCTCCCTCTGTCTCTCTCTCTCTCTCTGGTGAGCATATCCACTCCATGGCAAATAAACATTTTAAATGATGAGGAAAATAAGACTAGTGCGATGCGAGAAGATGTGCAGTTACAAAATGTGCTTCCCTAGGGCCGGGGGTGCAGCTCGGTTTCCAGATAGCAACGCCGAGGAGCTTATCTCCTCAGTCAAGCTTGTCATCCTGGAAAACTTCCAGAATGCCACTAGAATGAGAATGCGTTCTTGGAAAAGCCCAGTTAGCAAATATTAGTGATGATCAGCTACTACTTTCACCCACTCAGACCTCAGTCCTTTCTTTCATCCCTTGGCTCCTCTGTGTCAACATTTAAACACATCCAAGGCTCTCCCATCTGGGAAGGTAAAAAAAGGAAAGAATGGAGCCCACACCCTCGTCTAGCTGCAATACCTCCTCCCTCCTACATTTTCCCAGCCAAGCTTATGGAAAACAAGCCCTCCATATTGTTGTCTCTGCCCTCTCCACCGTGTACTCAAACAAGCTACCAGTGACTTCAGTGCTTAATCCTCTTGACATCTCCCGCTCTCTGACCTTGTCAAGCACTTTCTCCAAGAACCTTCTACGTTGGCAGGTGTTACGACACTCTGGTTTTCCATCATCTCTGACTGCTCTCCTTCTGGCTCTTCTGCTGGTTCATCTTCCTCTAGCAGTCTTTATATGTTATCTGTAGCTGTCACATCTTCCTTTCTTATGGTCCAGTCTCTCCAAAGTAGCTTGCCTGCACACACAGCATCAGTTGCCATTTGTACTGCTGGCCTCCAAATCCATTCTTACCACCTATGTCTTCTTGCCACCTGGAAGTAACTACATCATGGAAACCTCTTTAAAGCCCCAGCACTCCAACCTCTCTATGTTCCATGGAAATTCATTTCTAATAACCCCCGCTAGCATCTGTTTCTTCTTGGGTGTATTACTGTATTAGTCATGGCTCTCCAGAGAAATAGAACCGATGGTTTGTGTGGGCATCGGGGAAGAGAGAGGTTTTTAATTGCCAGAGGGGGAGAGAGAGAGAAAGCATCCCTCCAATGAGTCATGGTCATACTGCAATTCCTTCTCTTCCATCTTCCCATCCTGTTGGGATTTGAGACATGCATACATATGCCTGGCATATTTTTCAAGCCAGCAGGACCAGAACTCAAACTATGGTCCATCATGTGAGATCTGGCTGTCTCAGCCACTAGGCCATGGGCCGGCCATCTAAAGGAAGCCTTGAGGCAGAATTTTTTCTTCTTGGGGTACCTCAGTCTTTTTTCTTAAGACTAACTGGATGAGACCCATCCCTATTATGGAGGATAATCTACTTTACTGGTTTACATGTTAATCACATCAAAAATACCTTCATAACATTCACTAGACTGGTGTTTGACAAAAAAATTGGGTGCCATGATCTAGCCAAGTTAACACATGAACGTAACCATTGTGCATACCATCTTAGATAATAGTACCACCATCTAATAGGTGTCTGATCCAGAATTCTGTGAGTTTCTCTGGGTTATTTATATGACCTTAAGTCCACACAGCCAACCTAATACTAATTTCTATTTACTGGTCTTCCTAAATATTTGTACTCTGTATCCTCCACTGACATTCTGGTCCAGGGCCCCACAGCATTGAACTACTATCAGAGCCTCCTCACTGCACATAAGTTTCCAGTCTTGACTGCTTCTAATCTTCCCTAGACACAACAAGGAAAAACAAATCATAAATTGTATCATACCAGTTTTCTGCTTACTCTGGTCTCATCCCAAACTGCTATAGCTGTTATGCGGCCTAGTTTAGGCATGCTCTATCATTGATTCAGATACCCTGAGCAATGCTTTTGTTGTGTATTTTTTAAAAATAGAAAAGAACTTGTAATAATTTTCTAAAAAAAAAACAACAAATAAATCTCTCAGTTTATACCACAGTTACATTTCTGGAAAATTCAGCAATATTACGCCATATTGTCTGTGTCTGCTTGGTTGCTGTAACAAAATAGAATGTGTGACTTGAACAACAGAAATAAATTTCTCAAAGTTCTGGAGACTAGAAGTGCAAGATCCAGATTCAGTTCCTGGTGAGGGCTAGCTCCCTGGCTTGCAGACAGTCATCTTCTTTCTGCACCCTCACACAGAGGTAAAGGAGGAAGAGCTCTCTCAATCTCTTCTTATAAAGTCACCAATCCCTTTAATGAGGACTCCATCCTTATGACTTAATCACTTCCCAAAGTAATCATCTCCTAATATTATCACACTGTGGGGTAGGAATTCAATATATGAATTTGGGGGCTTATGATTCAGTCACATACCAAAAAGTATGGTAATGTAAAACAGAGTTAGGATCTAAACTCAAATACTTACAAACAGGTTTTTCACCTACATCTAGGTCTAGCCATTTATATGAGTTCTGAAGGGCTCAGAACCCTTCAAAAGGGAAACTGTCTTGAAATTACAGAATGTTTATTATTCCTGAACCTATCATCATGATAATCAATATTGTTCTGCCTTTCCCTGTTGCCTGCTAGGGGTGAACCTTTGCCCTACACATTACCCTACCACTAGACTTTCAGCCTAGTCAAAGTCCTCATCCAGGGATCAAGAGTCTAACCCTCTTATCACACACCTTAGTACTCTGGCCAGAAATCCCTCCCATGTTGATGCCCTGTCACCATCTACTCCAGAGCTATTTATCATGAGCCTCTGCTCCCAAGAGCTGCAGCATTCTTACTAAATGCTGATCTTACTACACTGAAAGAATGATTTTTGTTTACTTTATTTATTTATTTATTTATTTATTTATTTGATTTTTGCCATAGGGTGAGTGCACTCACCCGGAGGAGAGAGACAGAGAAAAAAAGTGAGAGATCACCCTCCTGGGGAGTGGATAGTCATATTGCAATCCCTTCTCATCCATTCCCCTTTCAGGATTTTGGGCATACACACACATGCACCTAGTATGTCTTTCCAGCTACCAGGTCCTGGGACTTGAACTACAGAGTCAGCCATGTGGGATCCCGCACCTTAACCACCATTCTACCTACTGACCCTTTGCTGACCTCTCTCAATTTCCAGTTCCAACAGAAAGTCCTTTGTCAATTTCTGATCAAGCAATTAATCAAAAACAAAATAATCCAGTGTGGGCTCTGAACCCAAGGGCTCGGTAAATATTATTTGCAAATAAACGTAATCCTCAGTTTTCCTGGCCATACTGGCTCAAGAGATAGACAGAAAGGGGTGTGCACAGCACTAAAGTAATCCTGGAAAGAGTCGTTGGCTCTGCTTTCTCACCCAGAGAAACTACAGAGCTCCAAGTCCAGGTTCTACTCCCACTTGCTTCGCTGCTCTTGAGTCTCCAAAGAGTGATTTAGGAGTGCCCTGCAACCTTGAAGTTTCTGCTGGAGTCCCCGTGGCATTCATCTTTGTTTCTTTCAGATTTGTCTATGGGGATTGGCTGAGTTCTCCTTGGGGTACGATTGGAGACTTTTGATAGGTGCTACACCAAGGACAATCCTTCCTGCTCCTCAAGAGTTCACCTGGACCCAGGATGGAGTCCAGCACCTTGATTAGCCCTTGGCAGCCTCATATGAGCTCCCTGTACGTTTGGACCACTCCTAGAAAAGCAGAATCTCTTGTAAACCAGTCAGATCCTGTGCACCTAGGTCTCTCAGCCGGCGGCCATGGGCCATTGGAGAACCCAAGGGTTGTGGGTTTTTGGTTTTTTTTTTTCCAAATGAATCTAATTTCTGTAATAACCCACTAGATGAGATTCAATCATTTATATGCAAAATTAACTCATTGCCACAGTATAAATTCTCAAGAGACTTCAGGAATCATGCGGTGACTCCTCGCGTGTACAATCACATTAGCATGTTCTAAATGAGGCAGCTGTCTGAATTTCCCTCACTGCCCTTTCTGTCCCTTTGCTGCATTGATTAAACAAGCCTGGGGAAAGGCCCAGATACCATGAGGAGTATGCACAGCAGCAAAGTCATCCTGCGAAGAGTCACCCTAAGGCTGGCAGCCCCGGGCCCTGTACCTTCTCCTTAAGAAGGCTGATAAGGTGAAGACAACAGGCAGAACCAAGGCCCAGTTGGTGATACTGGCTTAAAAAGAGAGCAGAAGGGGAAGGAAATGAATAATTCTGAAAATAAGATTGAAAAAGTGTCAAGTGCATATGGCTTAGTTCCTGCATTGAGGTTGAGCATAATAGAGGCTTCTGGCTCTTTCTCTATCGCACAATGCCAAGAACGTTCCAAGGCTACAGTGCCCCATTAGTAGAGACATCTGACAGCTGAGCGGAAAGAAGCAGCCCCTTCCTGTCCCGCTTCCTCCCAGCTGCCTTGGCTCATAGATAATAGACTGGCTTCTGGATGATGACTGTCCTGGTGTGGGGGAGGCAGAGAAATAAGATGCTGGAGTGTTAGATGTCGATTATTGTCAGGAGACTAACTTTGGGAGGAAGAAAAGTGGAATTGTGGATGTTATCGTGTTATTTAAACTAGTAATTAATAAGAACCACCTGATGACATAATGGTGATGTCACTGGACTCCCACATAGTCTACTGCAGTTCGAGTCCCAGACCCAGCGGCTTAAACTCACGCTGGGTGCATGTGCGTGCATGCCCAAAATCCTGAGAGGAGAATAGAGGAGAAGGGATTGTGGCATGACCACCTCCCCAGGGGGTGATTTCTCACTTTCTGTCTCTCTGTTTTCTCTCTCTCTCTCCAGGAGCACACATGGCCTATAGCAAAACTCTTTCAAAAAAAAATTAATAACTAACTAAATAAGGCAGGACTACATGTGGACAATGATGAGAGCTGTCATAAACAAAGGATTATAATTATGCCTATTCTGGGCACCTGAAAACTAATTAAAAATGATAGAGAGGGCTGGCCTCATGGCCTAGTGATTAAGGGAGCCAGATCCCACATTGTCAGCCATGATGTTTGAATCCTGGCCTTGGAAGCTTGAAAAGTACATCAGGCATGTGTGTGCGTGCCCATAATTCCAACAGGATGGAGAAATGGAGAAGAAGGGATTGCAGCAAAATCATACCCCTCAGAGGGTGATTTCTCCCTCTCCCTCTCCCTCTCCCTCTGTCTCTCTCTCTCTCTCTGGTGAGCATATCCACTCCATGGCAAATAAACATTTTAAATGATGAGGAAAATAAGACTAGTGCGATGCGAGAAGATGTGCAGTTACAAAATGTGCTTCCCTAGGGCCGGGGGTGCAGCTCGGTTTCCAGATAGCAACGCCGAGGAGCTTATCTCCTCAGTCAAGCTTGTCATCCTGGAAAACTTCCAGAATGCCACTAGAATGAGAATGCGTTCTTGGAAAAGCCCAGTTAGCAAATATTAGTGATGATCAGCTACTACTTTCACCCACTCAGACCTCAGTCCTTTCTTTCATCCCTTGGCTCCTCTGTGTCAACATTTAAACACATCCAAGGCTCTCCCATCTGGGAAGGTAAAAAAAGGAAAGAATGGAGCCCACACCCTCGTCTAGCTGCAATACCTCCTCCCTCCTACATTTTCCCAGCCAAGCTTATGGAAAACAAGCCCTCCATATTGTTGTCTCTGCCCTCTCCACCGTGTACTCAAACAAGCTACCAGTGACTTCAGTGCTTAATCCTCTTGACATCTCCCGCTCTCTGACCTTGTCAAGCACTTTCTCCAAGAACCTTCTACGTTGGCAGGTGTTACGACACTCTGGTTTTCCATCATCTCTGACTGCTCTCCTTCTGGCTCTTCTGCTGGTTCATCTTCCTCTAGCAGTCTTTATATGTTATCTGTAGCTGTCACATCTTCCTTTCTTATGGTCCAGTCTCTCCAAAGTAGCTTGCCTGCACACACAGCATCAGTTGCCATTTGTACTGCTGGCCTCCAAATCCATTCTTACCACCTATGTCTTCTTGCCACCTGGAAGTAACTACATCATGGAAACCTCTTTAAAGCCCCAGCACTCCAACCTCTCTATGTTCCATGGAAATTCATTTCTAATAACCCCCGCTAGCATCTGTTTCTTCTTGGGTGTATTACTGTATTAGTCATGGCTCTCCAGAGAAATAGAACCGATGGTTTGTGTGGGCATCGGGGAAGAGAGAGGTTTTTAATTGCCAGAGGGGGAGAGAGAGAGAAAGCATCCCTCCAATGAGTCATGGTCATACTGCAATTCCTTCTCTTCCATCTTCCCATCCTGTTGGGATTTGAGACATGCATACATATGCCTGGCATATTTTTCAAGCCAGCAGGACCAGAACTCAAACTATGGTCCATCATGTGAGATCTGGCTGTCTCAGCCACTAGGCCATGGGCCGGCCATCTAAAGGAAGCCTTGAGGCAGAATTTTTTCTTCTTGGGGTACCTCAGTCTTTTTTCTTAAGACTAACTGGATGAGACCCATCCCTATTATGGAGGATAATCTACTTTACTGGTTTACATGTTAATCACATCAAAAATACCTTCATAACATTCACTAGACTGGTGTTTGACAAAAAAATTGGGTGCCATGATCTAGCCAAGTTAACACATGAACGTAACCATTGTGCATACCATCTTAGATAATAGTACCACCATCTAATAGGTGTCTGATCCAGAATTCTGTGAGTTTCTCTGGGTTATTTATATGACCTTAAGTCCACACAGCCAACCTAATACTAATTTCTATTTACTGGTCTTCCTAAATATTTGTACTCTGTATCCTCCACTGACATTCTGGTCCAGGGCCCCACAGCATTGAACTACTATCAGAGCCTCCTCACTGCACATAAGTTTCCAGTCTTGACTGCTTCTAATCTTCCCTAGACACAACAAGGAAAAACAAATCATAAATTGTATCATACCAGTTTTCTGCTTACTCTGGTCTCATCCCAAACTGCTATAGCTGTTATGCGGCCTAGTTTAGGCATGCTCTATCATTGATTCAGATACCCTGAGCAATGCTTTTGTTGTGTATTTTTTAAAAATAGAAAAGAACTTGTAATAATTTTCTAAAAAAAAAACAACAAATAAATCTCTCAGTTTATACCACAGTTACATTTCTGGAAAATTCAGCAATATTACGCCATATTGTCTGTGTCTGCTTGGTTGCTGTAACAAAATAGAATGTGTGACTTGAACAACAGAAATAAATTTCTCAAAGTTCTGGAGACTAGAAGTGCAAGATCCAGATTCAGTTCCTGGTGAGGGCTAGCTCCCTGGCTTGCAGACAGTCATCTTCTTTCTGCACCCTCACACAGAGGTAAAGGAGGAAGAGCTCTCTCAATCTCTTCTTATAAAGTCACCAATCCCTTTAATGAGGACTCCATCCTTATGACTTAATCACTTCCCAAAGTAATCATCTCCTAATATTATCACACTGTGGGGTAGGAATTCAATATATGAATTTGGGGGCTTATGATTCAGTCACATACCAAAAAGTATGGTAATGTAAAACAGAGTTAGGATCTAAACTCAAATACTTACAAACAGGTTTTTCACCTACATCTAGGTCTAGCCATTTATATGAGTTCTGAAGGGCTCAGAACCCTTCAAAAGGGAAACTGTCTTGAAATTACAGAATGTTTATTATTCCTGAACCTATCATCATGATAATCAATATTGTTCTGCCTTTCCCTGTTGCCTGCTAGGGGTGAACCTTTGCCCTACACATTACCCTACCACTAGACTTTCAGCCTAGTCAAAGTCCTCATCCAGGGATCAAGAGTCTAACCCTCTTATCACACACCTTAGTACTCTGGCCAGAAATCCCTCCCATGTTGATGCCCTGTCACCATCTACTCCAGAGCTATTTATCATGAGCCTCTGCTCCCAAGAGCTGCAGCATTCTTACTAAATGCTGATCTTACTACACTGAAAGAATGATTTTTGTTTACTTTATTTATTTATTTATTTATTTATTTATTTGATTTTTGCCATAGGGTGAGTGCACTCACCCGGAGGAGAGAGACAGAGAAAAAAAGTGAGAGATCACCCTCCTGGGGAGTGGATAGTCATATTGCAATCCCTTCTCATCCATTCCCCTTTCAGGATTTTGGGCATACACACACATGCACCTAGTATGTCTTTCCAGCTACCAGGTCCTGGGACTTGAACTACAGAGTCAGCCATGTGGGATCCCGCACCTTAACCACCATTCTACCTACTGACCCTTTGCTGACCTCTCTCAATTTCCAGTTCCAACAGAAAGTCCTTTGTCAATTTCTGATCAAGCAATTAATCAAAAACAAAATAATCCAGTGTGGGCTCTGAACCCAAGGGCTCGGTAAATATTATTTGCAAATAAACGTAATCCTCAGTTTTCCTGGCCATACTGGCTCAAGAGATAGACAGAAAGGGGTGTGCACAGCACTAAAGTAATCCTGGAAAGAGTCGTTGGCTCTGCTTTCTCACCCAGAGAAACTACAGAGCTCCAAGTCCAGGTTCTACTCCCACTTGCTTCGCTGCTCTTGAGTCTCCAAAGAGTGATTTAGGAGTGCCCTGCAACCTTGAAGTTTCTGCTGGAGTCCCCGTGGCATTCATCTTTGTTTCTTTCAGATTTGTCTATGGGGATTGGCTGAGTTCTCCTTGGGGTACGATTGGAGACTTTTGATAGGTGCTACACCAAGGACAATCCTTCCTGCTCCTCAAGAGTTCACCTGGACCCAGGATGGAGTCCAGCACCTTGATTAGCCCTTGGCAGCCTCATATGAGCTCCCTGTACGTTTGGACCACTCCTAGAAAAGCAGAATCTCTTGTAAACCAGTCAGATCCTGTGCACCTAGGTCTCTCAGCCGGCGGCCATGGGCCATTGGAGAACCCAAGGGTTGTGGGTTTTTGGTTTTTTTTTTTCCAAATGAATCTAATTTCTGTAATAACCCACTAGATGAGATTCAATCATTTATATGCAAAATTAACTCATTGCCACAGTATAAATTCTCAAGAGACTTCAGGAATCATGCGGTGACTCCTCGCGTGTACAATCACATTAGCATGTTCTAAATGAGGCAGCTGTCTGAATTTCCCTCACTGCCCTTTCTGTCCCTTTGCTGCATTGATTAAACAAGCCTGGGGAAAGGCCCAGATACCATGAGGAGTATGCACAGCAGCAAAGTCATCCTGCGAAGAGTCACCCTAAGGCTGGCAGCCCCGGGCCCTGTACCTTCTCCTTAAGAAGGCTGATAAGGTGAAGACAACAGGCAGAACCAAGGCCCAGTTGGTGATACTGGCTTAAAAAGAGAGCAGAAGGGGAAGGAAATGAATAATTCTGAAAATAAGATTGAAAAAGTGTCAAGTGCATATGGCTTAGTTCCTGCATTGAGGTTGAGCATAATAGAGGCTTCTGGCTCTTTCTCTATCGCACAATGCCAAGAACGTTCCAAGGCTACAGTGCCCCATTAGTAGAGACATCTGACAGCTGAGCGGAAAGAAGCAGCCCCTTCCTGTCCCGCTTCCTCCCAGCTGCCTTGGCTAATAAGGCAGCCACTAAAGTGTTGTCAGAATCCAGTTTGAGGTTTGTTGGTCAGAGACTCAGTGAAGAACTGGTTTCCACCATCCTCACACGTGCAAGTTTCAGGCAAACTCATAGCTTACCCTGGGAAGGGCCATCTGGAATCTCAGTCAGGACCTGCCAAGAAGAAGCTAGAGCTGGGCATCTGACCTCAGAAATAACCTCAACCCATGAGGTGTTCATGCCAGAGTTGAGACCACATCTAGTTCTCCAAACTCCTAATTTGATGCCTTTTCCCATGACCCTCTGGGGAAAGTAAAAAGCTGTAGGATTATAGATTTTTATCAAAAAGAAGACAAAATCCACATCAGTACTCTCTCCAACCCAGGGAAATGCCTTCACTGAGTCACCTTCACCATGAAGTCTTTTATTTATGTTTTTTTAGTTTTCAATAGTGCACATGCACTCTCCAGAGAGATAGAGTGAAACTAAGAGAGAGAGCGAGAGAAGGAAAATGAGAAATCACCCCTCAGGATGCCACAGTTCCTTCTGCATTTCTCCTCTCAGGATTTTGGGCAAGCAAACACACGCACCTGGTGTGATTTTCAAGCCACCAGGTCTGGGACTCAAACTGTGAAGTCAGCCATGTGGGATTCGACACCTGATCCTCTGTGCTACCTTTTGGCCCCCATCATGAAATCTTTGATACACAAGATCATTTAACATTTGGAGTGTTTTTCTCTACAAACTGTCTTCATATGAAGACCCTTCCCACATGCCTGTTTCTCGAAAGATGACATTACCACATACTTCCTGCAAAAAGCAGAAGCTATCAGATAGGAACTCTCTTACCTCTGCCTTCCTTTACTTGTTACAAAGGGTGTAAAAGTCCCTGTCCTTATCAAAGACTAGCTCCTCCTCTACTCCCGGGCCTACCTCACACCAACTAAGTGACTTCACTCTTGCCTTTTCCCGTCTCTTTTCCATCATTAACTTATCACTCTTTATAGGATCATTCTCAAGACTATAAATATGTGTGATAATCCCCCATCTTAAAAATATTCTCCCCTGGGACCAGCAGTTGGCTTAATGGCTATGTCGCTGGACTCCCATGTAGTCGACTGCAGTTTGAGTCCCAGACCCGGTGGCTTAAACTCATACCAGGCATGTGTTCGTGTATGCCCAAGATAGCAAGAGGAAAATGGAGGAGAAGGGATTGTGGCATGGCCATTCCCCCTGGGGGGTGATTTCTCACTTTCTGTCTCTCTGTCTCTCTCTTTCTGGCGAGTGCACACGCCCTATAGCAAAAATCTCTCCAAAAAAAAAAAACTATTAAAAATAGTCTCCCCTTTAAAACAACAGTAAGATACCTCCACATACCTATTCCGATGATTAAAATTCAGAACACTGACAGCATCAAATGCTGGTGAGTGTAGTAACAACAGAAATTATCAGTCATCATTGGTAGGAATACAAAATGATACAACCACTTTGGAAGATGGTTGCACAGTTTCTGATAAAACTAACCATACTTCATCGTATAATTCCATAATCACTCTCCTGGGTATAGTATTTACCCAAGTGAAGGGAAAACTAATGTTCCTACAAAACCCTGCACATGAATGTGTAGAGCAGCCTTATCCATAATTGCCCAAATTTGGAAGCAGCAAAGATGTTCTTCAGCAGGTGGGTGGATAAATGAATTGTGGTACATCCAGACAAGGGAATACTTTCAGCACTAAAAAGAAATCAGCTGTCAAACCATGAAAATACGTGAAAGAAACTTAAACGTACATTACTAAGAAGACAGCCTCGGTAATGCATATTACTAAGTAAAAGCTCTACATTGTGCGATTTTATTATATGACATTCTGGAAAAACAAAACTATGTAGAAGGCTAAACAACCAGTGGACTGTGGCTAAGGTGCTGGATTCCCACATGGCCAGCAATGGTTTGCACCCCAACCATACAGCTTGAAAAATCATACCTGGCACATATGCATGCCTGCCCAAAATCCTGAGAGGAAAATGGAAGAGAAGGGGTTGAGACGTGGCCATCTCCCAGCGGTGATTTCTCACTTTCCCTCTCTCTGTCTCACTCCAGCAAGCACATGCATCCTGGGGTGGGGGGGGGAAGGGGGGAATCAGTGGTTGGCAGGAAAGAGAGATGAAAACCCACAGAATGTACAACACGAAGAGTGAACCCCGATGTAAACTACGAATTTGAGCTAATACCGTGCATCAATATTCCTTCAGCAGTGGTAACAAATGTACCACACCAATGCAAGGTGTTAATAGGGAAAGCAGAAAGGTAGAGTGAGGGGCGGGAGGTGTCATGCGCAGGTATACAGGAACACTCTGTACTTTCTAGTTAATTTTTCTGTAAGCCTAACCCTGCTCTAAAACAGAAAGTCTATTAATTAAAAAATTAATAAAGTGCACGCCTTTTCCCCACATAGCTCGCTTTCTTCCCACGCTGTTTCTCAGCTCACTTACAAAACAAAACGTCAAGGCTACTTTCTTTCCTTTCTCACTTCCAGTGCCCCCCACCGCCCCCTGCAACTCTCTCTGCTTATTCGTTTCCTATTGTTGCTGTAAAAAATGGTCATAATCTTAGTGGCTTAGACAACATAAATGGATTATCATATAGCATAGAAACTTATATCTCAGAGGGCAAAATTAGAAGGAAACACACACACACATATTTGTGTCTGCATTTATTCTATTAATATATATTTCGATTTCTCTATCTATCCAACCTTTCATCCACAGAAATCACGAGTTCACATCAACACCTCCAATTTCAACCTCACACCACAGGAATTATTCCAGTTTCTCATTTCAATACTTGTAACTTGTGCCTTGAACAATTTAAACTCTAGCTCCCGTTACCTCTGATAGATTTATATTTTGATGAATCCTCCTTTATGTAATACTCTCCTCAACCCATCTGGTCCCCAAGACCCTACTCCAGGCTCTCCCCATGAGAATTTCCTCCTCATTTCTCTCAGTCTCTGTGCCCTACCCTGAGCTCACCCCATTCTATACATGTGGATACCACCCTCATGTTGCTGGACCTCCTCATGCTCTGACACCCTGTGCCCAGCCACTCTCATGGGATGCTCCCTTTGCCAACACACATGCCGACTTGCTCCGTGGATCCCCCTGACCTGTTCAGGTATTGTCACCTGGGATGAGCGTCTATGGCACGGCTGCCCACCTAGTTCTGCCCCGCCTGCAAGCAGAGAATTTTCTTACCATCTTCTTGACTCTCTCCATCAGAACATCAAAATGTTCTCAAATTTAACACGACAAAACAGAACTTGGGTCTCCATCCATACACATTAAGAATTGTTCTGCTTGGGACCAGCAGTTAGTTAATGGCTATGTCGCTGGACTCCCACGTAGTCGACCACGGTTTGTGTTCCGGACCCAGTGGCTTAAACTCATGCTGGGTGCATGTACATGCATGCCCAAGATCCAGAGAGGAGAATGGAGAAGGGATTGCAGCGTGGCCATCCCCCCAGGGGGGTGATTTCTCGCTTTCTATCTCTCTGTCTCTCTCTGTCTGTCTGGCGAACGCAAGCACGGTATAGCAAAAACCTCTCCAAAAAAAAGGAAAGAGAAAAAAAAGAATTGTTCTGCTTGTTTTGGAAAATCTACTCTCTTATCCTCATATAATTCCCTATTCATCCCTAATAACACTTTTGTCCCGAAATCTGCGATTCTGAAATTAATGTAGCTTTCTTTTGACTAATATTAGTAAGTCATATATTCCTCATCTCTACATTTAACCAGTTTGTGTTTCTATATTTAATGTGGGCTTTTTACAGGGGGTATCGAATGTATTTATTTAGGTTTCTGCCATGGCGTGCATATGCTTACTGGAGAGAAACAGAGAGAGAAGAAGTGAGAAATCATCCCCCTGGAAGTAGGGGAGGGAGATAGCTCTGTAAAGATACCTACATGGGAAGGTTATCAGTTCATATCCAGAGACCTCCCTGGGTAGACAAGGCACATGTGTACCCATGGCCCAGGCTGGTTGGAGTTGAGGGTGGATGGCAGTCAGGACTCTGCTGTGGATGCTGTCTCTCTCTCTCTCTCTCTCTGTCTCTCTCTCTCTCTGTCTCTCTCACTCATGGAAGCTAAAAATAAATAAACTTTAAAAATCATTCTTGATTTTATAAGCAAAAATATTTACTGTAGAATGTTTAAAGAAAAAAAGAAAAATCACTTATTGTCACTCAATATGTAATTAACCATAGTTAATATTTTAATATGTAGTCATCCTCTGGTCTTTGAGGGAAATTGGTTACAAGACCCCCCAAAACACACACACACACACACACACAGATGCCAAAATCCGTGATTCTTCAAGTCTCTGATATAAAATGAAGTAGTATCCGCACATAACCTCTGCTTAATCTCCAGTATGCTTTATTTTGTTTTATTTTTTAGCTTTCTTTCTTTGTTTGTTTACTTATTTTAAATTTGACCAGAGAAGGACAGAGAGAGAAAGAGAGGGAAAGTCAGAAAGCAAGCTGCCAGGTCCCTGGCTGGAATCAAGGTGAGCCATATGGAAGTTCAGCACCCTTAACCACCACGCCACCTGCCGGCCCCTCTCCAGTATACTTTAAGTCATCCTCTAGGTTACTGGTAACACCCAATACAATGTAAATTCTATTTAAATAGTTGTTATATTATATTTTAATTGTATTTTAAAGTGTATTTATCCATTGTTTCCATTTGAAAGAGAGACAGAAAGACAGAGAGAAAGCAAGTAAAGGGTCTTCACACCACAGTCCATCCCCAGCCTTGGCCACCAAGATCACAGACACACATGTGTATGCTGGTGTGTACAAGGAACCTCGGGACACCTGGGGCCTTCCCACGTGGCTTCCGCATCATGGAGCATTGTGTTCCTTCTGTGCCATTGTAACTTGCCTGTATTGTTTGTGTTGCATTATTGCTTCTTTGTTTTTTCAATTATTTTTGATCCATGGTTGATTGAAACTGCAAATATAGAACTCAAGGATGTGGAGGGCTGACTATATTTGTATATATATATATATATATATATATATATATATTTGCTTTTTGGAGAGATTTTTGCTATAGGATGTGTGCGCTAGCCAGAAAGACAGAGAGAAACTGAGAGACAGCGAGAAATCACCCTGGGGGGGGGTGGAATGACCACACCACAATCCCTTCTCTTCATTCTCCTCTCAAGATCTTGGACACACACACATGTACCCGGAGTGAGTTTAAGCCACTGGGTCCAGGACTTGAACTGCAATTGACTACATGGGAGTCCAGTGACACAGCCATTACACCAATTGCTAGTCCGTATATTTCCATTTTTAATATACCTGTTCATTCCAAAGAGTATTTGCAGTATGTGGAGTTTGTATTGGCTTTTCCCACTTTCAGAGCCTAATTCTGCAACTTCTCTAAAATTTGACTGAAAGTATTTTTGATGTGGAATGCCTTTTGTAAGGAACATGATCTCAAATGATTTCCTTTCAGACCAAAAGGAGCTGATGGTAATTTTGCCAAGCATGGCATGAGAGAATTGTGACCTTCTCTTTATGATCACCTCGTAATGCCTACTCTACAAAGGAAGATAAGCAAATGCTAGTTGACTTCGTGGGTAAAAATGTTTCTTTTTCACCTGTAAAAAGTATGAAACATCCCCTCGTCCCTTTCCTCAGAGGCCAGAAAACTGAAAGAGAGATTAAATTCTGAATACAAATGATGTAAGTGATTGATGTATGTTTTTCTTTCTCTATCAAAAAGATTTTAATATTTCCAATTTAGTGGTTTTTATTTGCTTGTGTTAATTTGCCCGAGGGTGTGCATGCACCTGGCATGCTTTTCAAGCCACAAGGTCCAGGATTTGAACCACATAGTTAGTCATTTAGATCCAGCTCCCTTAACCCCCAAGTCACAGGGCTGACCCTACTTTAGTCATTTAAGTGTTTAGAATATAAGTACATTTTATGAAAATCCCATGTTTTGCTTTGGAAGTTGATGGGTAAAAAAATAAGTTAAAATAAATGGTGGATTATCTGTCTTTTCTTCCACTTACTCGAAGCATGTTAAACATTCGGTGAGTGAAGGTCGAGTATGGAGCAGATATGATGGAGAAGCAGGTGTTTGGTATTTACATCATTTGTAACGGCATACTTGGGCCAGAACTATGCCGAGGTTTTACAAGTCAATGTTCGATATTTTTATTTCAGTTGTTTTGGTTTCAGTTTGCTATAGGGGACCTGCACTTGCCAGACAGAAACAGAGAGAAAGAGAAGGAAAGTGAGAAATCACACCCCAGAGGAGATGGCCATGAGGCACCCCTTCATCTCCATTCTTCTCTGTGGATGTTGGGCACACATGAACACGTGCCCAGCATGTGTTTCAAGCACCAGGGCTGTGACTTGAACAGCTCAGTTGGGACACAAACACCTTAACCTCTGTAACAGCTGCTGACCCGTCATAGTTTCATTGAATGGAGAATTATGATCAGAGAAGTGTATGTAGCTTCTAGGGTACCCAGGAGAAAACTCATTCGATCTTTTGTCCATTCTTTCATTCATTGATCACACTCTTATTGAGCGGCTTCTAAATCCCAGGCAGTGATCTAGTCTCTGCAGATACAGCAGTAAATAAGAGCCAGAAATCTTTTATCTTTTCCCTTAAGGTCTTACTAGGCAGAAATAGGGGACGGTTAGGAGCAGACAGTTGGCAATGGACACTAGTCTAAAAGACTGGACTAGGCACCCCCTGCCGCTCCAGCCCCGCCCCAGGCTGCGGCCTGGCCCCTCTCCTCCCCTCCCCTCCCCTCCTCGCAGGGCTGGGCCCCGCCCCGGCCCCGCCTCCCGCCCGCCCGCGGCTACTCCGCGGCCTGAGCTCACAGCGCCCGGCCCT
>NW_006159894.1:972619-996064 GCF_000334495.1 Tupaia belangeri chinensis
GCCACCCAGCCCCGCCCCACAAGAAAGCCACGGCCGGCCGCCCTGCAGCTTCTGCCCCACGCAGCCCACGCCCAGCGCGGGCTAAAGGAGATCGCAGGTCGCAGCTGCGGAAAAGGACGCCCCAGTGCGCCTCCAGGCCGCAAGCGCCGAAGCGAGTGCTGAGGATGGCTGCAAGAGCCTGCCCTGGGAGCTGGGCCTGAAGCTGGCATCTTTGGAGGGAAGCCGGGGGGTGAAACTGCCAAGGTAGCGCGTGGATGGCGGGGACGGGGGAGGGGACAGGATTGCTGCTGACAATGGGGCCAGCGCCACCTCCCTGCCGCGGGTTCCGGGAATTCCAGTGTCAGGCTCCTCTCCCTCCCCTGGACTCCTCCCCCGCCTGCCTTTCCTCCAAGTTCTGGGCGTTTGGCTGGTGCATCCCTGCCCTCTCCGGGTACCACTTCAGCGACCCACACAGCCCCGGGTCTTGGGATAGCACCTGCCAAGAGCTCTCTTTAGCCTAGCCCTGCGCACGCCCCCGGGGCAGTTGTCACATTACCCAGGATGTCCGGGACACCCGGGTAAGCGAAACTTACCATTGCAAAGTGGGCGTGTGCTCCGAAATTAGAAGTCGAAGGCCGCCTTGC
Organism: Tupaia belangeri chinensis; assembly: GCF_000334495.1. Lineage (NCBI taxonomy): Eukaryota > Metazoa > Chordata > Mammalia > Scandentia > Tupaiidae > Tupaia > Tupaia belangeri. The sequence goes on from NW_006159894.1 coordinate 973,243, forward strand.
AAAACTGGGGTGAAGGATCTTGTTACCCACTCTGAGCAGAGGTCCTAGCATGGCATCCGAGGCTGGCGTGGCCTCAGTCCTTCCAGATTCAACGCTTGGAAGCTGGTGGAGTGGGGGAAAAGACCGGGCTGCGGCGACAGAGGGGTGGATCCCGCTCTGGGTCGCGAGGAGTGCGATACTGTACATTTCTGCAAATACTGAGAGAGATTCGGCACTTACATTTCATCCTTGAGTTGGTTCCACCAACCCATTTTGTGGTCATATATTTGGATTTATTGAGAAACTCCGATTAGCCCACAAAAGGTGTAGAACCTAGTAACTGTACCTGAGCGTAGCAAAGGGGACGGTGGTGAGAGGTGCTAGGATTGGAGCCCGGAGTCTTGCAGTCTCCCCTGCCCCGGATTTCATGCTAACCACCAGAAGCCTTAGTTTACTCCTTGTCCCGTTCCCTCGCTGTGGTTTCTAAGTATCCTGCCTGTATCCTTCCTGTTGAGGCTAGGCCGGGAAGGGGGACAGCAAAGTCATGCCAGAATCTGCTCTAAGGAAAATGTGTATAAACTCCTACAGTTTGGGTATGTGCGATAAGGTTTCATTTGTTTGTTTCAGGAAATGACTTTTTCAATTGTACAGTACAAAAGTTGTTTTTCAACTTTAGATCATCAAAAATCTGCTTGACTATTTTTGTTTGAATTACCTCTAAAGTTTCGCAGGTATTTATTTAAAAGTTAAATTACCTGAAATTTGGTTAATGTGATTTGACAAATGGTGATTTGTCTTTAAAAAAAAAAAAAAAGACCATAGCCCAAGAGGTACTAACCTAGATGTGAAACGTTTTTGAAAGCTATATTCCATTGCTCACACTTACACACACAAAGCCACATTGGAACATTCCTGTTATGTTTATAAATTTTCTAACTATTGAAGAGTTAATGAAATGTATACTCTTTTCGATACCTGCCAGGAAACTGATTCCAGAACCAGCAGATCCCAAAATTCATGGTTATTCAAGTCCGTTCTATAAAATGACCTAATATTTGCACATGGCCTATATCCATGCTCTCTGTATTCTAAATCAGCGTTGAATTACCCATAACACCCAATCCATTTTAACGCTATGTAAATCGTTGTTATAGTGAATTGTTTGGGGGACAATGACCAAAAAATACATACGTGTTCCTATGGATGCAACGTTTTTTTCCAAGTATTTTTGATTCACAGTGGGTGGACTTCATTTCATGGAACTGTGGATACAGAAGGCTGACTATGTGTTCTTTGATGGTTTTTTTTTATAACATTAATATTTATTGCTTAATATGAATACTGTATTGAAAGCCCAAGCGTTCAGTTCCCACAATGAAATGATACAATTATATACCGTTTCACAAAGGCAGTGGACACATTACATTCTACAAACTCTACTTTACAGAAATGTAAAAATTCTAACTATCAAAAGGTACAGCTGAAGGAACAGGTATAAATTTGGCAGCCAGTAATTTTGACAGGGAAGTTGCAGCTTGCCTGACTGTAAAGATGTGAATTTGAAAATATTGAGTTTAAAGTAATCCTTGTGCTTTATGTTGATCTGAAAAATATAACACTGGCTGTTGAAGAAGCATGTTCAAAATATTTAGTTCACTTCAAAATGTCATACAAGTTATGGTGGTTTATATGAACCCCTAAAGTGTCAGTCATTTAGGTCAAGTACATTACTAGAGGAATATATTAATTCTTCCAGTACAGTGGTATTTCATCCCAATGACATTTTCATACTCAGGAATAATTTAGAAAGAAATGTGTAATATTCACAATGTTCAAAAAAGCAAGCAAAAGGTCAAGGAACCTGCCTGGTTCTTCTGAGATGGTCTCAGCTACATAAGCATTCATCCTGCAAAACAGTAAGCTAATGTTTGAGCACAATTTCCAAGATAAAGCACATTTCTCAGAAATAATAATGAAGTCTTTTTCTCAGGCACCTCAAAAGTATACAAAAGAATTTTAGTTTGAAAATCTCTCTTGGAAGGAATGTGTTTGACCTGGTATTTCAACAGACTTAAGACTTTCAGGGTTTCTTTTTTTTTTTGAGAGATTTTTGCTATAGGGCGAGTGCACTTGCCAGAGAGACAGAAAGTGAGAAATCACCCCCCTGGGGGGATGGCCACACTGCAATCCCTTCTCCTCCATTCTCCTCTCAGGATCTTGGGCACGCACGCACACGCGCCCAGCGTGAGTTTAAGCCACCAGGTCTGGGACACAAACCGCGGTCGACTGCATGGGAGTCCAGTGACATAGCCATTATGCTAACTGCTGGTCCCAAGATTTCCAGGGTTTCACAAGAGACAGATTTTATTTGAATTACTTAGAAGAGAAAGAAAATGTCTTCTGAAAGAGGTGAATTCAATCATTACCACTAGAAATAATATTCGCTGTATTCATCTCTTATAGAAACAGAAAAATATAATATCTCCCCCCTTAGAATAATATATATATGTATATATGTGTGTGTGTAAACTTAAAGTTCTGTTGTACATAGTCAAATAATAAAATCTGGAAACCAGCATGAAACCCTATAATTCACATGTTAAAATGTTGAAACTATGACCAAAATATGAAAGTTGCTAGAGCTGTCAGAAACATGACAGAAAGCTTTCTTGCATATGTAAGAACTAAGTGTGATACTCTTGAACAAAAGTTTTTTTAATTATAATTACCTCCCAGTTTAAGAAATTTAGATCTAAATTTAAAAAAAAAAAAAAATCTATTCAGAAACCACTGATTTGACCAGTTGCCCAAGAAGAAAACAAAAAAAGAAAAAGAAAAAAGCTGTAAGCAGGACCCAGAGAAGCTGATGTTCACAGTTCCTACATATACAACTCTTTCAGGGTTTATCCATAAAGTACTTAATTTTATAACCTGCTTCTCTTGTCAAACTAAAGGCCCACTTGATTACATACAAGTTTTTATACAGTGTAAAACCAGAGCTGTATGTAAAGTACTGCATCTCAGTAGTTAGGCTCGTTCCATCGGTTCATCTGTGACTTCTGTGGCTTCCTCGTCATTATCCATGGACGGTTCTGATATAGCCTCTTTGGATCCCACTCAATCTTCTGTTTCACAGCAGTCAGAACCACTACTTCCAGGGCCTGCATTTTCTCTCCCTGCAGAATGTCAGTCCTGCTCACCTTGAGACAGATCAGATTCCTGCATTTGATTATTCTCAGCAGTCTCTTCATTCACAGTGAGGCCATCGTCAGATTATTTTTCTTGATGTTTTTCTTACTGGGCTCATGTCTCTTGATGTCATAAAAGACTCTTCTTCCTCCTCTTCTGTACAGTGCTGCCTGCTACAACTACTTTCTTTGTCTTTGTCCTGAGAGGAAGATGATGCTTCTGTTTCTTCAACCGTAACAGAAATTTCACTGGAAGTCGTTTGGCTGGCTGTCTCTCTGACTTCACCTTCTTTGTCAAACCTGACTCTGTTTACCTCATGCCCCTCAGCTCCCACAGCAACTTCACCTGGATGTTTATTTTTTATAGGGCTCACTGAGGAAACCTCTGATTCAGAGACCTCAGAATCCCTGTGATTTTTCTCTTTATTCAGCTGTAAGTTGGACTATGCTGTCTCTCTCAGGCGAACCATTAGTTGTCATGGGGGCTGACAAAGAAACCTTCCGTCGATTAAGTGGCCTGGGTACTCCAGGCCCACTTACATCAGACTGTCAGTATAGCCTGGTGAATCTCCAGGAGACAGAACACCGTTCATTTGATTTAAACTATTGGAACTATTTTTCTCTGAAGAAGGATAAACACGGCTAACAACCGTCACATCCTTTCTGCTCCTCTGAGAAATCTATCTGTCCCTGTATAGTTTCTCCTTGGATCTGTTAGCAATTCACACAGGGACACCATTAAACCCAGTGACAATTTTCAGCATCTTTCCTTCATTTCATCAAAGGGAATATATTTGACATTAGGATTAGGAGGACCTCTTAGTTCAGGAGCTGAAGTTCTGAAATCATCCATCACTTTCTCCAGTTTGGTAATAAAATAGCCTTTAAATGGGGACCACTGAGTCCGTTCCGACCCGAAGGAGAATATAGATGTTTCCCGGCCAATGCACGGCAGTATGACTCATGAACGTGGGGGCGCAGGGGGCGCAGGGTGATCTGGCCTACACTTGCAGTGAGATGCGGGTTTTTGTCCCATGCTAAGGAAGGATTAAGAGTTGTGGACACAGAAGAGTAGGTATACCAAAGCAGGGAGTTTATTAAAGGAGAAAGAAGAAAAAACAGAGCTCCCTAGAAGGGTTGCCCTCTTTGATGGAATTTTCAACTTATACTCTCTAAGGTTTTTTCCTTAGCTCTAAGGAGCTATACCCCCATCGATGGACATTTAAATGTACATACAGATTAGGTTTTCTTTAGGTGGGGTGTAAAGTTGAATTTATATTCTGTTCTGGACAACCAGCTATCACCAGGCTCAGCTGGCTTGTCACCCCTACTTACAAATCTTTTCACTATTTTGTGACATAGATGAATTTGCACTTATTAGCCATTTATCAGTAGCTCATCTGGTTTCAGGGTATTCAATTAAAGTTCTCTTTGCTAAATTTGTTCTGGCTAGTTCGTTACACAGAAAGATAAAAGGGTTAACTTTTGCTTTTTTGTAATGTTGACTTATCTTTCATCTTTCCCTGAAGCGCCTATTCAAATTTCTATCTCCTATACTTTCAATGGTACTCAATGTGTTAATTTAGTGATGGTCATTGTTAAGTTTGGATGTGTTTGGGCTAGAGTCAGTTCAAAACAATCATATGAGTGAGATCTGGGTGTAGGCCAGAAGCTTTATTCTAAGCTACGTTTTGATTTTTTTTTTTTTCTGAGTGCACTTTCCAGTATACTTACCTTGTTACGATGTAGCTCCTCTCATATGAATTAGTTGAGATTAATATGTGCGTGTTGGTAAATATTCAAGGAGGGTGACAGGCAGTGTGTGTGTGCTTTATGGCCTAATTCAGCTGAGCTCTCTGTTCTCCTACCACATCCTCCTTGAACTTCTAGAGTCCATAGAAGTTAATGTGTAATTGTTCTGTAGAAAAAAAATGTAGCCCATTTCTTTCCTTCTCATGGGCTACAACTTGACCTAACATTTTTATGTGAATAGTTGAGCTTACTTTGTATCCTTTTTAGGGTTTGCTGAGGATGGCAGTACATAGGCTGAATTAGCAAGAAGTGGTGAGGTTTAACGGGTTTATCGCTTACAGAACACGCTTGTTGGGGACCAGCAGTTAGCGTAATGGCTATGTCGCTGAACTCCCATGAAGTTCAAGTCCTGGACCCGGTGGCCCAGTGGCTTAAACTCACGCCGGGCGCATGTGCATGCATGCCCAAGATTCCGAGAGGAGAATGGAGTTGGAGGGATTGCAGTGTGGCCATTCCCCCTGGGGGGTGTGATTTCTCGCTTTCTATCTCTCTGTCTTTCTGGTGAGCGCACATGCCCTATAGCAAAAAAAAACTCTCAAAAAAAAAAAAGAGAACAGGCTCCTTCAGGTGGGTGTAAAGCACCGCCGAGGCCTTTGACTTTTGGCTGTGGCACGTGGTACTCTGGCAAGTAACTTTGTTGAATTAAGTAACTCGGGTTTATAATTAAGCATAGTGGGGTATCTAATCCCAATTTCGGTCTTAATTGTCATGAAATCGGAATTAATAAGGTTACTTTCATTATAGTTCTTCATCTCTCTGTATCATTTTACACCTTGGATTGTATTTGACCTTTTGTATTTATTCATAAACATGCTTTACGCTGTGATTTATTAGTTTGGATTAATTGTGGGGTCGTGGTGACTGGCATGAAATTTACCAATTGTAGGTAGTATAAATTAGTCAAATGTTCGTTCATGGCTGAATTTTTTATCACTGCTGTTGCCCACGGGGGTGTGGTTAAGAAGACATTATGAGCTCCGTAATAGTGGACTTGATGCTTGCTCCTTTTAGTCTGAGGACTTACAGGGCATTCTCACTGGGGCAGGATACTTGCAATTATAATTTGACTACTAACTAATAAAAAGGCTAGGACCAGACCTGTGTGTTTATGGAGCCATTAGACTCATGTAGGCATTTTCAGTGCCTTGCTTTAATTATAAGCTACATTAACTTTTCTGTATTAATTTACTTATGATTTTCTTCTCGAAAAAAATAATTCATTTTAAGTGTATGCCCGTATTGTGGCAATGTTTAAAAATCTTATAATTAAATGAAAAATTTCTAGTTCACTAAGTCTGAATTTTTTTTAAAAAATGAACTTTTTAAAAATTTGTATTTGTTATGGTTTTAGCTAAAAGCTCTTTCTAGTTGAATTTATAATTGGGTTAATAAAACTTAGCTGTAGTGGTGTAAGATTTCTTGTTTGGGGGTTTGGCAAGAGTTTCAGTCTTACAATAATTAATAGCTAAGACGGAGAGTGGGGGAGTTTGCGGATCGATTCATAACATGTAGTGATAATAGGTTTGGTGGATGCGTACGTGTGTGGTGTACGTGTGCCTGAGTTCCTGTCTGAGTCTGTATTAACGTTTTCTTACGTCCAATGAGCGTGGAAAGATAACACTCTATGGCTTATCTGAGATGAAAGAATATTCAATTTAAGCTCAGCCACAATAGGCCATGATGCGTGATACCATCCCCAAAATTAAAGAAATACCAGGTGCACGACACCACAGTTGTGTTAGGCACAGGCTGATCATCATACGTCCATCGAGACATCTTATTTAAGGGGACCATGTGGGCAATCTTAGTTCAATGGCCCTGAGGTAAGAACCAGATGCCAGTTATAGTTTCACGCTGGAAACCCCCATGTGTAATGGGCCTGGAGTGAGAAGAGGGACACAAATTGGGCAGGTTGCTGATTTCACAGAGGTGGTCACATCAAGGGACACCATTAGGAGATGATATGCATGTAGTCAAGGGTTTTCGAGACCGTATATGCTATGTATATTACTGATCGTATATACGATCAGTAATAATATGTACTATGCAACATTAAGGATTAACAGTACTGGCTTGATATCCATGTTGTAAAGCAGTTATGTTGAGTTAGGGCTGAATGTACTATGTATGTCTACATTATATGTACATGCTAATAAGCATGGCGTAAGTAAATTAATGCACAGTTATACATATATGTACTATGTACTGTTGTATATTAATGTACTGTCCCATATATTATGTGGAAGAGCACATAATGCATGAAGTACGTGAATAATGAGCATAGATAAATTAGTTGAATGTTATACAATTAATCTGTATCCAAGTTACTAGGGTGGCAGTTGATGCAGGTTGTAAATTCTTACAAGGAATAGTTTATAGAGTATCAGCTTTGGGTGTCGATGGTGAAGTTCGATACTTCTTCCTTGAATGTCCCAGGGAGGTTATTCTCCGTTTCTGGTTTACGAGACCAGTATATTGTTTATATTATGGGGACTATCATTTTTAAAGATAGTCTTTTATGAGGCTTGCTAGGGGTATAAGAATAATCATGATTAAGCAATGTAAGATTGATGCTACTTGGTCCAATAATGATAAATGGGTGTTCTACTGGTTGGCGGCCAGTTCATGTGAGTGTTAATAAGTCTGCTACTGGAATTCAAAATAGACATTGTCTGATTGGTTGACATATTTGCTGCATTGGTTAGAGGTATGAAGTACGGGGTTGATAGTTAAGATTAGAATAGATATTACTAGATCTAATACACTTCCTAATTTATTTAGACCACGTCTTGGGATTGCATAGGCAAATAGGAAGGATCACTCTGGTTTAATATGGGGTAGGATATTGAGAGGGTTGGCTGGGGTGTAGTTGTCAGGGTCTCCAAGGAGGTCTGGAGCAAATTAGACAAGGTTTAATAAAAAGGCTAGTAGAATAATTGCTCTGAGAATGTCTTTGATTGTGTAGTAGGGGTGAATCAATCATCATATTTTATTAAAATGAAAATCCAAACAAAAATGCCCTTGATGCACTTTTATTTTACGTAACCAAGTAAGAAAACTAGGTCAAGCCACTGTACAAAGCCTTCTGATTTCAGAAATATTCAAATTTGAAAAGGAAAAGTGCATTTTATACTTTGTGAAATATTAGTGAGTTTGAGCTAAGCTTGTTAGTACTTTTTTTCTGAAGGGCCCTTCCTCCTTCCCAAAATGAAGCTGACAGCGTCCAATCCAGAGAAAAATGAAAAAGTAGTTTGTTGGCAAGGAAGGTTGGCTGATGTAAGGGTTCAGATAATAGTTTGTCCACAAAAGGTTCACATGTAGGGACATGGTTGTATTGTGAAAGGGGATTGGGTGAAACTCAACCCCTTTATGGTGTCTCAGGGTGCGATAGTCATTAGGGCAGAGGCCTGCAGGATTGCGTTCTGGTGTGGATAGGAGGGGAGGACATGAGGCAGGCAGAACCCGCGGGGATACAGGCCAGGACCAGAAACTTATGGACAGTTGCTCCGTTCAAGCTCCTGCCCTCTGCCGTGCTGCAGCCTCACTAGCAGTTGGACCTGGACCTCAGACCAAACTGTAAGCTGAATAAACTTGTATTTCTTTTTTATTTAACATATTTTTAAATTTTTTATTTAAAAATATCTTATATTTAAATTTGCTTGCTGGAGAGAGAAAGAGAAAGCAAGTGAGAAAACACCCTCTAGGGGAGATGGCCATGCCACAGTCTCTTCTCTCTCATTCTCCTCTCAGGATCTGAGGCCTGAGTCCTGGACTCTAACCTCTCAGTCAGCCATGTGGAATCCAGCCGCTTTAACCTTCATGCCACTGGCTGGCCCACACTTATAATTCTTAAAAATCACCCAGTCTTAGGTGTAGCAATGCAACTAAGACAGGTAGAAAAAAGAGAAAACAAGGGATGGGAGGGGGGGGGGCGGGAGCGTGTAGGAGGAGAGAGAGTTCAGAGCCACCAAATATGTTCTGTAGAACCAGTGAGAAGATGAATACATAGTTACCTGACAAGCCAGAGTTTTACAGTTTTACAAAGGGGGACACTTAAGCTATCCTTAAGCACTTTCGTCAGGTTTGGGTTTTTTTGTTTGTTTGTTTGTTTGTTTTAAGAGAGATTCTTGCTATAGGGTTCTCGAGCATCAGAAAGACAGCAAGGAATCAACCTCCAGAAAGAGGGCCATGCTGCAATCCTTTCTCCTTCATTCTCCTCTCAGAATGTGAGGTATGCATGCACCCATGCCTGGAGTGAGTTTTAAGCTGCTGGGCCTGGGACTTGAACCATGGTGGACTCCAGCAACGTAACCATTACACCACCCACTGGTCCCTTGTTTCTTCATTTTTTTTTTTTAATTCTGAAGTTTTAAAAAGATGTAAATATGCCCCAACCACCAGAAACTACACCATTAAGTCAATGAACACCTTGAAAATTGTCCCTAATCAGTTATAGGAAAACAGCAGCTGATTGTTACCATATGTACAGTGGGCCTTTCATGCTGGGCAGACGTGAGTGAGATCTGGAGGTTCACCTGTCTGACAAGGAGCAGGAACTCCTGCCCCACAACCAGGAAGATAACCCACAGCCCAAGGGGTTGGTACCACCAAACCTCTCCCCTAGAGACACTAGTTGGTTGAAGCCTGCACGCAGACTCTTAAAATCTTTAGGAGCGGGACCAGCGGTTGGTGTAATGGCTATGTCACTGGACTCCCATGTAGTCAACCGCGGTTCACGTCTCAGACCCGGTGGCTTAAAACTCATGCTGGGCGCGTGTGCATGCATGCCCAAGATCCCGAGAGGAGAATGGAGGAGAAGGGATTGCGGCGTGGCCATCCCCCCTGAGGGGTGATTTCTTGCTTTCTGTCTGTCTGTCTGGTAAGCGCAAGCGCCCTATAGCAAAAACCTCTCCCCCCCAAAAAAAAAAAATCTTTAGGAGCGCAGGACCTGTGCAGTGTGACTGAGACTGAGCTGTCCCTACCCCTCTCCTCCCCCATCCCCACACCACCCTTTCAGGCTAGAGAAGCTGCCCAGACAAACTGGCATCGGATACAGCTGTAAAAAGAAAGTCAGGATTTCTCTCACTGTATTACCACAGGAGGTGCCTACAGCCAGCCAAGTGCCAGCCACATTAAGTAGAAATGCGGGGGAAAGGAAGTCCAAGGAGCCCTACTGGAAATGAAATATTGCAGGCTAGCAGGACGTCACTGGACTCCCACATGGCTGATGGTGGTCTGAGTACCAGACCTGATGGCTTGAAAAATCACGCCAGGCACATTTGTGTGCATGCCCAAGATCCAGGGAGGAGAATGGAGGAGAAGGGATTATAACATGGCCATCCCCCCTGGAGGGGGGATTTCTCACTTTCCCGCTCACTGTCTCTGTCTCTCTCTCTCCAGCGAGCATACACACCCTAAGGCAAAACAAACAAACAAACAAAAAAACCTCTAAAAAAGATAATATTCTTGGAGCAGAAGAAATCCCCTACGAATACCTTACAACCTACAAGTTGATGAAAATATGTATTCAGTAGACTCCCAGATAAAGAAATTTAAAAGTGGAGATGAAAAGAGAGTTTCCTAAAGGAATACATTGAAGATTCTAAAAATACAATTGCAGAAGAAGTAAATTAGAGGAAAGAACAGAATACTTCTGAAAATAAAAATATTTTAACAGAAAAAACCTGGTTAAAGTCTAATAAATGCAGGTGAAAGAGACAAAGATTCACTTAGAAAGAATCTGATATGAAAGACAAAATACAGTCCAGGGTTGGGATAATTGGAATCCCTGATGTAAAGAACCCAACAAATGGGGGAGAGGCTGGACCTCCATGGTAACAGTGCTAAACTACCCGGCTCGCCACATGGGAGGTTTCTGAATTCATGTCTGGAGACCCTCTACGTACATCTGAGCCTGCTGTTTCCCTGTTCCATGATCCAGGACCAGCTGAGGCTGAGGGTAAATCTAAGCATTGAGACCCCTTTGGGGTGCCATCTCTCTCTCTCTAAATAAACTTTTTTTAAAAAGAGGGAAAAATTTAAAAAGAGACCAAAAATGAAAGTAAAAGTAGGATAAAAGAAATGTTCTTGAAATGAAGAAAAAAATAGTCTGTAGGCCAAAAGAACATGCCATGCATATTCCAGGAAAATCTCATGTGAGAATCAAGATATCTTAAGTGATTTAAATTCAAAGAAAAAGACTTCTAGAAATCTAAAAAGAAAAAGTAGAAAAGGATAAAGAAAACCCAGCTGGCCTCAGACTTCTCGAGTACAGAACTAAATGTCAGATATAATAGTTCAAGGGAAAAGTTCTAAAGGAAAGAAACTTTTCCCAGGGGGATATTTTATCCGGCCAGCATCATGGTATTCAGGTTGAAAGTCAATCAGCGGAATTCCTCAAATATGAAGAACAAAGGGAATCCAGCACCCGTGAGCCCTGTTAGTAAGAAAACAAGAAAAACAAAATACTGCTAGATAATAAAATCCAGTAAATAGCAAATTAAGAAATAACCAAAATAAAGAGCTCTGCAGTGAATTTAACAGACAAAAGAATGTGAAGTTCTCAGGGGGGAGGGGGGAATTCTATAATTTTGTTTTATAAAAATCAAAATTAAAAATAGACTACAAAGAAAAAAGAACTAGAGTGGGGGAAATGGCAGAAGCACTGTTAGTGTTTATTCTATTAAATGTAGAATAACAGCTCTAGGAATTGTGGGTAACAGAATGTGAGCGTTGTAAGTCTGGGCAAAAAGATATAAAAAAAAGAAATGGGAGGAAGATGCAAGGAAATATGATAATGCTCATGTTCTCATCTTTCAAAGCATGGAACAATAAATACGGTTTAAACTTGAGGGTGCTGCGAATATATAATAAATACTCCAACTTCTTATGTCTTTCCTAAATTTGTTTTTAAACCTTAAAGATACGGTAGGAAGTTACTCTACCTGTGGATACCCCCCAAAATTTTCAATTTCAATTCTCTCAGCTTTATTTCAGTTTTTTCCCCAAGTGAGTGTGTGTGTGTGTAGGCATAGAAAGGTCTGTGAGATTCTGTTCACATAATGTTAATGATGGTAATACCTGGATACTGAGATTTTCATTATATTGTCAAATAATTTAAAATTTTCATTTTAAAAATGAGCATGAGGAAGAATTTTTACAGAAACAAGGAAGATATTAGAAAAATAAACTCAAAACAAATATATCAAGATATTAACAGTAGTCAATGTTGAATGGTAAAAATAAGGATGATTGTTATTTTCTCCTTTGTAATTTTTTGTATTATTTTTAAATTTCCAGTAAAAGATACGTAGTTGTTTTTCTATATTTCTGAATTCAGTTCACTCATTATTCAGGGTCTGCCTCCCGGCGTCTGATTCTGCCCGGGAGAAGAAAAGACAGCTGTGTTCTCTAAGACAGGACTGTGAGCAGCACATTTTCTGAGGGCTGTCTGTCTTTCTGAGAGAAGCCAGAAGAGAGGAATCTCTTCACACAAGTAATAACCATGTGAACTGAGCCTTGCAAAGCAGTCGTGTGTGTCTGAATGTGAAGGGCAAGGAGAACTTCCAGATAGGAGACCAAGAATGAACAAGGCCAAAGAAAGCCAAGGGTTCGGGGTCTGTCACCTGAAGCTCAGCACATCACATGGGTAGGAAACTCACTCACTCGAGGGAAAACACAGAGGCTGACAGCCTGGAATTCAGCCTAAGGTACTAAGTGCGCTGTCAGGCCACTGTGAGCTACAGACTGGGCTGGGTACCTAATTTGCAGGGACCACCCAAAGCAAAATAAAAATGCAGGGCCCACTCATTTCAAAAGGCAAAAGTACCACTAAAAGTAATAAAATATAACACGTTTTCATTTCTTACATGATCTCCCTCTTTCAGCTTACCATTTTTTTAAAATTTGGTATTTAGTGTCACAACTTTTAAAATCAAATATTATGGGTCAGGCTGGTGGCACGGTGGTTAAGGGTACTGGACTCCCACATGGCCAACCGCAGTTCAAATCCCAAACCTGGCGACCTGCTTTCTCACTTTCTCTCTCTCTCTCTTATTCTGTCCCTCTCTGGTTAAATTAAATAACTAAAGTTAAGTAAAATAATTATTTTTTAAAAAATCAAACATTTAAATTATCAGCATTAATGTTTGCAGTTTTTCTTTATATTGTGCAAAATCAGATTTGAATACAAATATAAATGCATCTAACTCATATGTGGAATTGCAGAATCAAACAATCAGTTTAACACAACTTGAGAAGTTCCCTGGAACCAACTAGAAGAAGCAGCCTCAAGACAAACTCAGGAAGGCTCCCAAAAGGAGGAAAGGGTTGTCCCAGGCACAGAACACAGCCCAGAGGAAGGCTCCCTCAGGGACAAGGATTGGGAGACGCACAGTATCTGCAGGGGCAGGTGCCCAGGGCCCCTTTGTCCTCCGACTCTAGGTGTGCATGCACTTGGACCTGACTTCCTAGGATCCCCCTCCTGATAGCTGCCCCTCACTGTAGCCCTGGGGAAGGTTCCAGGAAAGTCCAGCCGCCTCCCCTTCCCTAGGATGTGCCATTCCCGTCCATAGCGTACTGGCCATGTCCAAGGGTCTTTAAACCACTGCTTCCGACATGCTAGGTACTTGGGTCAAGGATGACCTGGAGGCTCGTTCCTGCCAGACCCAAATTCCAGCCAGCTGCCCCCTAGACAAGGCGGACACTCCAGCACAGGGCAGGAGAAGACTCCACCCTACCTGCCCCAGACCACTATAGGGCTGGAGCACCTGACTCTGACCTCCCCAGCCTGTACCAGGAGGACTTCAGTAGAATGTTGGGACTATCCACCAATGTGACCCAGTTAGCATCACAAAGGGTGGCAGAAGAGGGCATAGGGAGAACCCATCCTGGGTATAGATGTGGGTTTGAATGATCCACGTGTGGGCTAAGCCTCCCAGCCTAGCATGTGCACCACTGTCCCATCAGTGTTCACTAACAAAACACAGATTCAAAGATTAAAGTTTTCAAATTTCAAGCAGCCACTGGAGAAGCATAAAAAAGGGGCCGGAGGCTGCCCTTGGCTACAGAGATGAGACTAACAAGGGCCATGCTTTAGAAAGCCTGGTCTATTGTAGTCAGGGAGTTGGAAAGAGCTCCATTAACAATTCAGGCAGGATGCCAACAAGGGAAGTTAAATTTCACAAGTGCTCAGGAATCTAGTTATCAGACATCAAAGTGGAGTTCAAAGTGGAGTAGGAAGTACCACAAACAAAGCAAGGAGAGGATGCATCTCCTGCCCCAGAGTGGGGAGAGCAGGACTTTGGCGTATGTGTGTATATGTGTGTATGTGTTTTATGTGTGTATTTTCTTAGCAGCTGAAGGGCCTGAGTATTGCTGCAGATACATGACAAAGGTGCAAATGTACCACCCTGAAAACAAGAGAACCAGATGTTGAAATGCAGGCCAGGAGTTAAAGTTTAGGGACACTGCCTTTCTATATGTAGGCCTGCCTGGTATTAGAGGAATGTTCAGAGCCATTCAGCCCCTTGCCATGGAGCGATAGTGGGTGACATCACAAACATACCTTCTCAGGTGTTTCTAAACGGGTGCCCATCATGGAATATAGGTGTGGACACAGGTGCCTGGATATCTCACGAGTGAGGAAGTTTACAACAGGGCTAGAAAGTGTGACTTAGAATCGCATGACTTTTCTAGATGAATACCTTGGTGGGATTCCCTTACCATGGTAGTCAACAGACATTTCCCCTTTTTAATTGCCAGAGGGTACTTACACTAGCTACAGAGTGTGAAGCTGCCCCCTCCCCCACCAGTGGGACATGATCATGTCACAATCCCTTTTTCATTTCTCCATCCTTTCAGAATTTTGGTTACATGCACACATGTGTGTTTTTTAAGCCACTGGGCTGGGAATTGAACCATGGTTGGCCCTATGGGAGCCAACTTTGTATGCACAACATTTAACCAGTATGCTATGGGACTGGCCAAAGAAGACTTTTTAAATTGTTTTCATTTGAACTCAGTTTGCTCAGTGATCTTTTTCATTCTCACTTGGAGCTTGACATTGGCCAATGTTTGCAGGGACAGAATCTATAGGGCATTGCTACTTGGATGGGGATAAATGTCTGGGAAAGAAAGAATAAGACTAATCGGAGCTACTAAAATTCTTCTTAAAGGGGCCAGCAGATGGCGTGATAGTTGGGGCAACTGGACTCCCACATGGGTGACCGCGGTTTGAGTCCGAGTCCCAGACCTGGTAGCTTTCTTTTTCACTTTCTCTCTCTCTGTCTCTCTCTCTGGTGAGCACCTGTGCTCTATAGCAAACTAAACAATAGCAATAATAATAAATTCAATTTAAACAAATAATAATTCTTGGAAAAGGGTCAACTGGTAGGTAGCATGGAGGTTAAGGCAACTGGATTCCCACATGGCCGACTTTGTGGTTCAAGCCTCAGACGCAGTGGCTTGAAAATCATACTGGACTTGTGTGCATACATGTCCAAAATCCCAAAAGGAGAAGGGACTGCAGCATGGCTATCTCCCTTGGGGACTGATTTATCACTTTTTTTCTGTTGCTCTCTGGTAAGCACACATGCCCTTTAGCCAAACTAGAAGAAAAAAAATTCTTGAAGGATCTTTCTCTTACCTCAGAATGGGGAAGACTTTCTATGACTCAAAGTCCAGATGCTAAGAAAGAAAATACCTGGGCCAGCCCCTTTGCTCAGTGGTCAAGGACTGTGTCTTGGGAGCCATACCCCACAAGTCTGATCACAGTTCAAATCCCGTCGTTGATTGCTTCAAAATCTGGGCATGTATGTGTTCATGCCCCAAATCTTGACAGAATGGAGAAGTGAAAAAATATAGCTGCGTTACCATGCCCAGCTGGAGGATCTCTCTCTCTGCTTAGTGCATGCACCCGCTGGGGGGCAAGAAAAGAAGAAAGAAAATGCCTTTAAATCTGAAAACATAAAACCCGAGAACTTCTGCATAGTTAAAAAAAAAAAAAAAAGTAAATCAAACGGCAAGTGACAAACTAGAGAGGAAAGAAAAAAAGAAGTGATTCATATCACAAAGGGCTAGTATCCCAAAACTGAAAAATAGCTCCTTCAGTAAGAAAGAGAGCCTTAACCCGACAGCAAAGTGGGCAATGATATAGAAAGACAGTCAATAGGAAAAGAAATGTAAATAGCTCCTAAAATACACAAATAGTTGCTCAAGTACACTCAGAATGAGAAATACAAATTAATATTAGTGTGAAAGCAGTTTTTCTCTCATGAATTTGATAAAGGGCCAGAGCTTGATGTCCATAGAGAAGCAAAACTTCTCATGCATGTTTTGAAATATATGTAAGGAGGCAGCAGGAGGTGTGACAGTTGGGGCCTTGTACTTGCGCATGGTCAATCACAGTTCGAGTCCCGGACCTGGCGGCTTGCTTTCTCACTTTCCTTCTTTCTCTGTCTGTCTCTCTCTGGTGAGCACATGTGCTCTATAGCAAATTTTAAAATAGTAATAATAATAAATAAAATTAAATAAATAAATCTATTCTTAAAAAAAGAAATATATGTTGAATAGTCACCAATATTCTTACTGTGCTGTGGTGTTCTCTAATTCATTCCTTTTATTTATATACATGCTTGTGTCCATTAACCAAGTTCACCCCAGCCTCTCACCTGCCTCCACTTTCCTGCTTCTGGTATCTACCATTACACTCTCTACGTCTATGCAAATGAATCTTTTAGCTTCCACTAATGGGTGAGGAACCATGGTATTTGCCTTTCCTAGCCTGGCTTATTTTACTTAGAATTATTTCCTTCAGGTTCATTTACTTTGCCTCAAAAGACAGTAATTCATCCTTTTAATGGCTGAACAGTATTTCATTGTGTATATGAACCACAATTTCTTTATCCAGTTAGTTGTTGGAAGTTCCTATCAAAATAACAAATGGAGATTCCCATTGCCAGATATCCTCTGTCTGCCTCTCAGGCCCACCCTCCACTGTCTCCATCCCTTTGCTGTGCCATCTTGTATGGACATACCCCTGAATGCCTTGCTCTATGATTTCCTGTTGGGTTCAGCCAATGGGGAACCCCAAGAAAGAGAAGAGAGGGAGGTAGGGAGAGATATTCATTTCTCCACTCCCTCCTTACACAGTCAACTTAGGCTGGCTTTGTCCTTTGGCCTCAGGCCAGAGTTCCTCACACTAGATTCTCCCCATTAAATTCCAATGCTGGGTCCTCCTTCACGGCTCCCCTTTAAGTCCAGAATAGGAACTGCACCCACTGTTGTGCACTGAAGGTAACTCTTTTGTGGTTTGCCTACTTGCTGCTCACACATTGGACTAAACTCTTCCTCAAAGTATTCTAACTTGAATGTGCTGTTCCCTGCCAGGATCCTGATCCTGGATCCCCTTCACCTGGCAATCTATACTGTGTTCCTACACTTAGACTTACACATGTATAAAATGGTCCAGGTCCAAGAGAATTCCTTGCAGAAAAGATTAGAAACAATCACATGTCAATCAATAAGGAACTATTTATAGAAATGATAGTCTACCATAGGATAGAACATTATGCAGCTATTAAAAAACAAAAACAGGGAAATTCTCTTTGATGGAAAGAGCTCCGAAATGTATTTTTTTACTTGAGAAGGAAGAGTAGGACAGAGACTTCTACATGCTGTCTCTTGTTTAAAAGACAGGGAGAATAAGAATACATGTGTTTTTGCTTATGCATGGACATTCTGAAGGATTTGCAGAATAAGAGGGACCAAGGAGTGATGCAATGGTGGTATGGCTGGACCCACATGAGAGAGGTGCTGGGTTCATGTTCCAGAACCTCCCTACAAGTAGGGAGTTAAGACTATTTACTATTTACTTGTGTGTATGTTTAACATTTTGAAAAAAAATGACTGTTACCTGTACAAAAGTTAAATTTAGAAGTTCTCCCTGAGGAGGGAAGAAATTAGTCCCACACACTGAAACAAGGCTGCTTGAGTAAATGGGATACATAGTCCAGCCCCCAGAAAAGCAGAGGATGCCTGGAGCCAGGAACTATGTCTTGCCAGCCTTTTACTGTGTTGTTTTTGTCCCCATCTTTATTGCTGCAATTTAGAGACTTCAAAATTTTGATCACCTAATGATTGTCTTTCAGGTGTGAAAGTAAAGAAAGGACTTAAAAAATAACAAAGATGCATTTGAACCAGAATTCCACAGCCTTCAGATCACTCATAGGTAAGTGCTACTTTTTGTCCTAGCTCTTGTGGAAACCTGTGATGTTATCACCAAGAGCCACTGTGGAGAACGATATGGAGGTTCCTCAAAGACCTTCAAATAGAACTACCATATGATCCAGCAATTCCACTCCTGGGTATCTACCCAAAAAACAGGAGAGCACTCAGAAAAGCGCTTGCACAGCTATTTTCATTGCAGTCTTATTCACGATTGCTAAGACCGATGAATGGATTGAAAAATTGTGGCACATATACTCACTCCATGGAATACGATTCAGCCATTAAAAAAAAAAACAAAAAAACAAAACCCTGAAATTCCACTTGCAGTACTCAATTAGAATAGAAGCCAGACTCCAGAAATAGATGAATTATCAACCTTAGTAGATCTATAATGCTGGGTTATGAAGGAATAAGACAGAGACCTGGCATGGTTCTATTTATATGAGGTTGAAAGTCTTGAACCTCCAGATAACCCTGAACATACAGGCCTACACAAGCCTACTTCTTCATAATGAAAGCCTTAGCTTTCTCCCCTTGTTTAAATATTATGCAAAAGGACCAACAGATGACATAATGGTTATGTCGCTGAACTCCCACAAAGTTGACCATGGTTTGAGTCAATAATAAAATGAAATGTAAAAATAAAATTTTTAAATGAAGTAAAAAAAAATCAATAGAATTAAATAAATAAATCTTTAAAAAAAAAAAGAAAACCAGGCTATTATGACTTAAATTGTTAACTAGCCTTCACAGAATTGCTATTTGAGTGGAGGACCAAGTATAGCCTACCCAATGTCAGAATTCAGTGGTAAGTAGACAGGAAGCCTGCACTAATAGTTTGGAATCTCTATGGGTTTCTGCCCAACTGTTAATTTTAGGAAAACAAGCAAACAAGAGTGACATAAACTCAGTAATGATAGAGAATATTCTTGTATATATTTCAAAGACTGATTTCTCTTAATACCCTTATTCTAATCCAGGTGGAACTTACCACCCTACTCCTGTACTTGGGAAGAGCACAAACGCTTATGTTCTACCACGTCCCCTAGACTGAAGTCATCCCTGAACATTGGTTTTTGTACTTCGTCTGTTATTGATTTTTTCCTACAGTCCTATTTATTTTTTCTACCTTCCTTCTGATTCTGTTTCAGTATCACTGTGTCATGCGTGCCATAGTTTATCAGCAGAAAATCTGTGAGTGGGACAATTTTCTGAGGCAGACTAACCAATGCACAGGATAATTCCTGGTCTCCCCCTACTAAAAATGCCTGTAACCCACTCCTGCAAAAGTGATGGTGACATCCAGATAACAATGCCCCCACAGATCTGCATCTAGCCCAATGGGACAAGACTCAACAGTTCTCATCATGAACCCACTTCCTTCCTCAGCCACCCTTGGTAAATGTCTTCATGTTTAAAGTTTATTAATTTTTTTCTTTAACGTTTTGCATAGACTGCATGTGCTTGTCAGAGAGACATGGAGAGGGAAAGTGAGAAATCACCTGGCAGGGGGATGAGCACTCCACAATTCCTTCTTCATCTTCCTGGAATTTTGGGCATGTACGCACACATGCTTGGTATGATTTTCAAGTTACCAGGCCCAGGATTCAAACCATTGTTGGCCATGTGGAAGGCTAGCACCTTAACCACTACACCACTGGCTGGCCTGAATTAACATGCTCATTCATATTATGATCATTTTTTTTCAGCTCAGTAACTACTTCTCAAGACACTCCCTTAGCCAGTCCAACCCTTGTTGTTTACATCAGCTACCATGCATATCTGATTTTGGATCCATCCATTTGGGACTTGATCCTTGGACTATATGCTGCTGATACTAGTGTAGACTTATAACCACTTACTGGAGGTGTGGTTTTTTATTTAGTTGGTTAGTTTTTCTGTTTGTTTTTCTTTTAGCACAAGGTGTCCGAATCCAATAATGCATGGGTGTTAAAGAGTCTCAGGCTTAGAGTGATGATTGTAAGGTGAGCCCAGGGGAAATTC
The DNA here is from genome assembly GCF_000334495.1 of Tupaia belangeri chinensis. Lineage (NCBI taxonomy): Eukaryota > Metazoa > Chordata > Mammalia > Scandentia > Tupaiidae > Tupaia > Tupaia belangeri. The sequence goes on from NW_006159894.1 coordinate 993,453, forward strand.
TGTTGCTTCTCTAACTTGCTTTTTTTCCTTCTAGTGCTCATCGGTCTAATGTTTGGCATTTTACATGCTTTTCCTGGTAAGAGATTTTCTTGCTTGGCTAAATTTTGTATAAGGGTCAAAGTGTTGGGGTTCAGAAGAAGAAATTTGATTTGTGATTCCAGATCTTTTGCCTATTTTATTGGAATCCTTTCTCTTTAAAGGAAACTAAAACTAAAGGTCTGGTTTTTACATGTGTCTTGCAAAACTATTATAAGAAATCAACACTGAAGATTATTATTATTTATTTTTTGGAGAGATTTTAGCTATAGGGCGCGGGCGCTCGCCAGACAGACAGAGAGAGACATAGAGACAGAAAGCAAGAAATCACCCCCCAGGGGGATGGTCGCACTGCAATCCCTTCTCCTCCATTCTCCTCTCAGGATCTTGGGCACGTACGCACATGCGCCCAGCATGAGTTTTAAGCCACCGGGTCCGGGACGCGAACTGCGGTCGACTTCGTGGGAGTCCAGCGACAGCCATTATGCTAACTGCTGGTTCCCAACACTGAAGATTATTTTAAGACTCTCTGAAAGAACATTCAAACTGTGAATGTTCTCACTAATTAAAGAATGGGGAGACACAGGCTGTGCCAAAAAAAAGGTCCAGAAATAATTTTTTAGTTTGCAATTTTTTTTTCACCTTGTTGTTTCCAAATAAAGGAAAATAGATTTTTTTAAATTAAACTTCTTGTCCATAAACCTTCACTGAGCATTAAATAAGTGTCAGGCCTTGTTATAAACATTGGAGGATGCGGAGCTGACAACCAAGAACCAAGGCCTTGGGTCCTAACCACAGGAAATGCAGTTGTTCTTTAGAAATACAACCATATAAGGCAGGATTTGACAAGTGTCACTTTTGCACCTTAGTTACAGCTGCCCCATCGCAAGTGTTACGCGCCGTGTAGTTTCAAGTTCTTTAAAATGGGTCAGTTAGCGGTACCTACTCTGGCATTATTGTGGGGCTTAAATGCCTAGAAAGGCCAGTCTGGACACACATTATGCTCCTCTCCTGAATTCACCTCTCCCCTATTCTGTGACAGGGAGAGTGAGGTCAGTGAGAAAATCCAGAGAAAGTAAAGCTCACAGTGGGCTGAACTGGTTAAGGAAACTATCTTGGAGGAGGTGGGAGCTGAACTGAGGGAATGGAGTGGGGAGGGGGAGCAGATGGGGGAGGCAGAGAGGAAGTAAACCATGAGGCCCAGAATGACTTGGATTATTTTGGTCCAATGAGCCACAGAGTAGCAGTGATCATTGAAGAAACCCTTTTGTCCCACTTTGGTTTACACAGTGTTGAGTCCCTGTTTCTACGCCTATCAGTCCTGATAACATGTTGCTCATTCATTAATTATTGGGTTCTCAGAAAACTCATGATGCATTTTTGCATAGAAAAACATAGAAAAATTATGTCATGACTTTTCTGACACCCCAATATAATATCAGTTCATTTCCCATGTCAGTAGACTTCCCGTGTTTTGAAGGCCCCGGGCTCTCTAGAGAACTTCTCTGCTGGAGATGTGGGCCCTAGATCCCCAGGGGCAAGTTGAACAGCGATTAAAGCACAGTCTTGAGTTCCACATTTCAATGCCTTTTTTTTTTTTTCCTTCCTATTCTCTTTAGATTTCTCAGGTGCTTCTTGCACTTTAAAGATGACATTGCGAAATTTCCGGTCAATCTTATCATGGGAATACAAAAACCATTCCATTGAACCAGCTCACTATACATTGTGGTATACGATCGGGAGGTTGGTGTGACATTTTATTTTTCTCTTGCTAAACGTATTCTTTCTGTTATGTGGGCGATAGGAATAGAGGTGATCTCTTACTTTCCCTTCCCCTCCCCCATCCTCCTTCCCTCTCTCTCTCTCTGCTTTTTTATTCAGAGCCGTTAAAGTACAAAGACAAAATATTCCTCCATTTTTAATTAAATTAAATGCCTTAATAATCCAAAGCTATTTTTGACAAAGTTTGTATTTACAACCAAAGCCAGTCTCTACAGATCAAAGTCTCCTAAGCGAAGTAGTGATTGTGTATGGTTTTCACAATGATTCCTCTCATTTATCCAGTCTCAATGTTTAAAATGTCTATGTTTTCTAAAGATAGCAGTTCAAGGTCTGTTGATCATATTGATGGTTTATATTGACTTTTCTTTATTCAAGAAGGCCTGTGGGACACCAGAGGGCTGCCTGGCTCAGTCTAGGGCAGGCCTGGGTCCAAAGTCTGGTTTGGTCACCAACCAGCTCGATTCTTGGCATAGAATGCAGCCTCCCTGAGGTAACACCTCTGTTTAAGTGGTGCTGCAAAGAGCAATGACAAAACTGGATAGAGCTTTCTTTGGCTCTCTTTTCCCATGTTTAATAGTCACTCTCACAAGTCATTGCTTTGATCCAGTAGCCCAAGAGTGTTCTTTCATTGATTTTTTGGCTTGTAGTTGCTGATGCTGCTGACAGAGCCAGTGATGGCCTTTGTTAGTTTTCCTCTGGTTCCTGCTAAAGTCTTAATATTTATTTCTGTATTGAGTGTTCACATGTACCACCCACCTACCTTTCTGAAACTTGGTAGGTCAGATGTCTGTGTT
>NW_006159894.1:996235-1011636 GCF_000334495.1 Tupaia belangeri chinensis
GGCTGACTTGGGACTGGATCATGTGGTCTTCAGCCAGAGATGGAGGGAGTATCAGGGAAGGCATTTATGATTGAGGCTTTTACCAGGAAAGCCCAAGTTTTATTCATTCATTCACCTGAGAAGTATTTACTTGGCACCTGCCACATGCCAGGGAGCCCAACCATGAGCCAAGGTCCCTGCCCTCCTGGAACAGAAAGTAGGTGGAGATGTCAGGAAACAGTAAAAGTATACAGTGACAGGTGGAGTAATTGCTATTAAAATAATAAATAAAGGAGGTTAAGAGGGATTGAGAGTGTGGAGACAAAGAGGGTGTCAAGTGGTTAGGACAAACGATTTGATGAAGTGATATCTGAGCAGATCCCAGAAGGACATGAGGAGGTAAGACATGCAGGAAATGGATGCTTCTTATATAAATGCTAAAGTTTTCCTCTTTCCATTTCTTTTCTTTCCAAAGTCGGTATGAAGAGATGAAGATTGTCGAGAACTGTACAAACATCACAAGGTCATTTTGTGACCTAACAGATGTATGGGAAGTCTTTCACGAAACCTATATCCCCAAAGTAGTAGGATTCAGAGGGAACACAACACTGACCAGTTGTACGGACTATTTTCTCCTCCCCATGGACAGTGAGTTGATCTGTTTCTCACCTTCATCATCACATCAAGATCATCATTATTCACTCTGCCATGAGATAGGAAGGTCTGCAAAGGGCTGAGCTTGACCTCCTGGCCACATACCACTACCTACATCTGTAACCATCAATTGGGCTTCTCCGAGTCTGTTTTCTTTTCTGAAAGTGGAAGCTGAATCTGTTCTTTGCAGATTGTTGCTCAGTGTTGTAAGGGAGGTGTTCAGACAGGAGCAGCTGCCGTTGTGCTGCCTGCTGTATAGCCCGATGGGGAGTAGGGAGTAGAGCTCATGGGGCCCGTGTCTAAGTCAGACCTCCTTGAGCCAGTGTTCCTTTGGTACGGCAACCCTCCCCTCAGATCATACCCAGCGATATGTACATGTGAACACCCGCGTGTGCATACACCGAGGCCCAAAGCCCATGAGCAGACCTCCTCCTTCTTTCTTTTTTCTTTTTAATTTGTTGGAGGGCATGTGCACTCACCAGAGAGAAATGAAGAGGGAGAAGCACTCTGCTGGGACATGTCACATTGTCACTCTCTCTTCTCCGCCCTCTCTCCCTCCCTCCCGCAAACACACCCAGGGTGTGTTCAGCTGCAGCGTTGGCCATGAGATCCAGCTGCCTTAATGCCAGGCCATGGGGCTGACCCATCTTTCTTCTTTTTTCTGCCCATGACAGGGGTCAGCTTCCTCAGGGATCTGTGTCGACAGGTCCAGCTCTTTACTTTTCCAGTTTCCCAATTTACAACCTGTTTCTAAGGAAACAATTCTGTTTTATCACTTACATAGTTGGTGTGGGTGTACATGCACATTTAGGTGCTTAGCAAGGTGATAATGACTGAACCCCACTACAGGAAAACAATTTAGATGGGAGATTTGCTGGAATTAAGTGTGTGTGTGCGTGTGTGTGTGTGTATTAAGACATATCTGTGTTTGTGCACATAAAGAAAGGGAAGCTGAATTCATAGGCCATGGTATTTGGGTTATTAACAAATGTATATTAAAGTAATAATATATTTTTCATGACTCATGGTAACTATGAAAAATACATAAATATCCAGGTTTAAAGGAAATACACTTTTTAGTTTTTGCTATAGAGCACATGTACTCACCAGAGAGAGACAGAGGTGGGGGCGTGGGGGGGGTGAGAATCAACACCTAGTGGCTATAGCCATCCCATAGTCTCCTCTCAGGATTTTGGGTATGCACACACAGGTGCCTGGCATGATTTTCAGACTACTTGGCCTAGGACTCAAACCACACAGCCAGCTTTGTAGAATCCAGTTCCTTAACCTCTGCACCCCTGCTGAGCCCGAAGCACACTCCTTCTAAAGGTATTAGATAGTATGTATTTAAAACCCTAGTGGGGCTGGCCCCATAGCACAGCAGTTAAGCGCTGCAGAGAAGTTGGATCCCACAAAGCCAACCAGGACCCAAGTCCCAGGCCTGGCAGCATGTGCTCAGGATCCTGACAGGGTAGATAACTGAGAGGAAGAATTACAGTGAGATAGGCCCTGTTTGGGGGCTGCTCTCTCTCTGTCTCTCTCATGCATACAAACCTAAAACAGTGAATCTGTGAAATCATAGTATAGCCATTTAGTGAAACAGAATTAATTGGAAAACTGAGGATGGAAATTTGGGGCTGACAGACGTTTCAGAAAAGACCAGAGAGAAACACGTTAGACCTCTTGGGCCAGACATAGTCTCTGGCACATAGTCTTCCTTTTTTTTCTTATGACTCTTTAAAAAATAAAACTATTCTGAGTTTCTAGAGTGTGCAGAAGTCCTCAGCCCATGGGCTATCATTTGCCAGCCCTTAATGTAGAAAAATATCTATTAATATTTTATGATTTTATGAAACTTAATTAGATAAAATATATACCATGCAAAACAGAGGAGGTTACAATCAATTAATTTGAGTTTGTATATATGTCTGTAAATATAGACACATAAACATATAATGTATACTAGTTTTACATATTTATGTGTATATTTATGTATATACACACAACATAGACAAAAGTTTATTAACCACACTCAGAGACAGTTACTCATCTGTATTATCTGATATTTCTACAATGATTATGTATTATTAACATAATATAAAGAAAGGTCTTTTTTGTCCTGTCTATCAGAGGGCACATATGCTTACCAGAAAGAGAGAGGGAAAGTGAGAAAGCATCTCCATGGAGGATGGTCATGCCACAATCCCTTCTCCACCATTTCTCCCTCCTGTCAGGATTTTGGGCACACACACACGTGCACCTGGCATGGTTTTCAGGCTGCCAGGTCCGAGACTCATCCAGCTCACCTGGCCATGTGAGATCCAGCTGCCTTAACATCCATGCCACCAGCTGGCCTGAGAAGTCTTTTTTATCCCTATCATAGGGCATGCGTGCTTGCCAGAGAGGAGAGAGACAGACAGATTCAGAGAGTGGATAAGTGAGAAGTCATCCCCCAGGAGGGACGGTCACACTACAGTACCTTCTCCTCCTTTTACCTTGGGATTTGGGGCATGCACACACTCGTGGCCAGTGTAACTGAGAAGTCTTTTTTTCTTTTTCTTTTCTTTTCTTTCTTTCTTTTTTTTTTTTTTTTTGTGAGAGGTTTTTACTATAGGGCATGTGCACTCACCAGAAAGAAACAGAGAGAGAGACAGAACGCGAGAAATCACCCCCCAGGGGGATGGCCACACCACAATCCCTTCTCCTCCAATTCTCCTCTCAGGATCTTGGGCACACATGCACACACACCCAGAGTGAGTTTAAGCTACTGGGTCCAGGACTCGAACCATGGTCGACTACATGGGAGTCCAGTGACATAGTCATTATGCCAACTGCTGGTCTCAGAAGCCATTTTTAATGTTGTTTTTAAGATACAAAGGGCCAGCCCCATAGTGCAGTGGTAAAGTGCTATGCAGAGAAAGCCAGATCCTACATGGCCAACTGCTGTTTGAGCCTCAGCCCTACTGGCTTGAAAAACACTCCAGGCTCATGTACACACACGCCTAACATCCTGATGGGCTGGAGAAGTGGAGTGAAAGGAGCTGCAGCGTGGCCACGCCCACTGAGGATGCTTCCTCTCCTCTCTCTCTCTCTCTCTCTCTGATGAGTGCACATATTCTCCAGTAATAAATAAAAAGAACACTTTTAAAAATACAGCCTAAAAACTGAAAAAGTTACTGACCTCCATCTCAGCGTCTGTCCTTGATTTTTTTGTGTTAAATAAATCACGTCTCTTTTGGGACCAGCAGGTGGTGTGGTGGTTAAGGGGCTGGACTCCCACATGGCTGACCATGGTGGACCTGGTGACTTGCTTTCTGACTTTCTCCCTCTCTCTCTCTGGTCAAATTAAAAAATAATAATAATAAGCAAAATAATTATAAGTTTAAAAATAATAAATCACTTCACTCTCATTAGTCTCAATTTTTTGCCAATAAAAGTTTTTAAAAACCTGTTAAAACTAGAATCATAGGCAGATTAAAAATAAAATAGCTTTTTTTAAAAACGAAGTAAGTTTGGGGAACAGCATATGGCATAATGGTTACGTTGCTGGACTCCCATGCAATCTACCACGGTTTGAGTCCTGGACCCAGCAGCTTAAAAAACTCACACTGGGCACTTGTCCATGTGTGCCCAAAATCCCGAGAGGAGAATGGAGGAGAAGGGATTGAGACATAGCCATCCCTTCTGTGTGTGTGTGTGGGGGGGTGATTTCTTGCTTTCGTTCTGTCTTTCTCTGTCTTTCTGGAGAGTGCACACACCATATAGTAAAAATAGCTCTAAAAAAAAAGAAGAAGAGGAAGAAGTAAGGTTGTATATGATGTTGGAAGCATTATTATGCAATCATTGACTAATATTCAGATTTGTTCCTAACTTTGTTTTTTGAACAGTGTCTTTTGAACCACCAGAGTTTGGGATTGTTGGCTTCACAGACCATATTAACGTGTTAGTGAAATTTCCACCTGCCTATCCTAATATAATAGACCAATTGTTGTATGGATCATCACTTGTCATTGAAGAACAGTCAGAGGGGATAATTAAGAAGGTAAGTGATCTCTGGTGTTAGGATCAGAACAGTTCTGAGTTGGCAGTGAATACACTTGATACTCCCTCTTTTAGAAAAAGAAACTTATAGGTAAACAATTGAAATGAAAGTTCTGAGCACCAGTGCAGAATGTTGCAAAGAAGTCTTTTTATTCATTTATTGTGAAAATATGTTGCATTCACTCTGCAGTGCAGTCTTATTTAAAACAGTAAACAGGGGCTGGACAGTGGTGCAATACCAAAGAGTAGTGCTCTGTAGTGTAGAGGCAGACTCACGGGGGAGGGCTGCCAGTCTGGATCCAGGGGCCACCCTGAATCCCCAAGGCGTATGTGTGCCCACAGTCTGTGCTGGCTGGGATAGATCATGGTGTCAAGACCCTATTGGGGGAGCGGGGGGGACCAGCGGTTAGCGTAATGGCTATGTTGCTGGACTCCCATGTAGTCGACCGCGGTTCGCGTCCCAGACCGGGTGGCTTAAACTCATGCCGGGCACGTGTGCTTGCATGCCTAAGATCCCAAGGGGAGAATGGAGGAGAAGGGATTGCAGTGTAGCCATTCCCCCAGGGGGATGATTTCTCGCTTTCTGTCTCTCTGGCAAGCGCACGCGCCCTATAGCAAAAACCTCTCAAAAAAAAAAAAAAAAAGGCCCTGTTGGGAATACTGTCTCTGTTCCTGTCTCTCTCCCCCTCTTTCTCACTCACAGAATAAATTAATAATTTTTTAAAAATTAAACAAATAAGCCACATGCACAACATGAAGGGATACACAGGAGAGAGAGAGGTGTGATGTGCATGGGGAGAGCAGCCAGATTTTAATATGTGCATGTGCATATGTGCCCCAAATCCAGACAGGATAGAAAAAGGGATAAGGCAGGATTGTAGCATGACCACACCCCATTGGGGAATGCTTTCTCCTTCTCCCTCTATCTCTATCTCTCTCTGGTGAGCATGCATGCCCTCTGGCAATTAAAAAAAAACGGGGAAAAGGGTACGATTATGGGGGCTCAGAGGTTGTGTCAAATTTCATTATCTCATTTCAGTCATGTGTTATTTATGTTCGGCCTATGAGCTACTATGTTTTAGATTACTGTTTCTAAAATAAGAGATCTATGCTTTTAGGTTATTGACTATAAATGGAAAACTATAGTTACTATTCATCTTCATTAAAGCAAATTAGTCTTTAAATTAAATTTTTTAAAAAACGAGGCCATAGGTATATCCAGACAACTAATGGTGGCCTGGACTACCTGGCAGATAGGGTCGTGAGAAGCCGTCACTTCCTGCATACGTTCTGCAAGGGAAAGCAGTGGTTGTTTTCAGGTAGACTGGGTGTGCTGCATGGCAGAGAAGGAGGAAAGTTAGGACTCCATCACTGTGGAGTTGCCATGAACTAAAACAGCAAAGGTCATGGACAAAGCAGGTAGAAGTTGGATATCCATAGCTCAGTTTTGGACATGCTGACTCAGAGGTCCCTGTAAGGCATCTGGAAGGAGATGTTGGGCAGGAGTTGGGTGTGCTGAGTCTGGAGTACAGGGGAGAAGGACTCACAGGTTGAGAGATGTCCTGGCAAGATGTGGTCTCTTGTCGTATACCCTGAGAACAGGAGAGCTCACCTGAAAGTGGGCATGCAGGGATGTGAAGATGCCCAAAGATGGCACCCTGGAATATTCTAAAATGTGGAGGTCTAGCAAATGAAGAAGACACAGTGAAAGAGACTGAGAAGGAGCAACCACAATGATAGGAAGAAAAATCAGGATGAAATGAGGTCCTGATTCCTAAGAGAAGAGAATTCCAGCAAGAGAGAGTGATCTACTTAGTCAAATGCAAATGAGACCATTTAGAAGAGGGTATGAACTACTTTCGGATTTGGCACCAGAGCAGTCATTGTGCCCTTGATAAGAGCATTTTGGTGAAGTCACGGGGCAAAAGCCTAGTTGAAGTTGATTCAAGAAAGGGAAGTCCCCAGGATCCTAGGAAGCTGGAGGACTGGAACAGGGGAGTCACAGAATGCCAAGACATTGTCAAAGGCCTCTCTCTCTTTCTCTTCCTCTCCCCTTCTGTCTCCCTCTGTTTCCCATGTGTGTGCTCGGGCACTCATAGGCTATCATTTTTTTTTTATTAAGAAAGAAATAAGAGAAGAGGAGGAAAATTTGGAGATCGAGGAGAGCTCATTCTTCCAAGTTTTTCTATAAAGGAAAGGAGGGATATGCAGTGGCTGCTAGAGGGCAAAGTGCATCACTCGAGGAGCTTTTTTAGTGGGAGAAATTACAGCCTGTTCATAATCAGAATGTTCGGGGTGGGGGGTGTTGGGGCAACACCCTAGAGTAGATAAGCCTGAGAAGGGGCTGGCGTTGGCTGGGAACAGGGACTCGGTATCTCTATTCACGGGCGAGAAGCAGAGGATGTGGCACCAATGCCTAAAAGGAGGGTCACGCGTGGTGGGAGCTTCCGTTTGCTTGGTGAAACGGGAAGTGAGGACTGCGACTTCCCCTCTATCGCACGGTGGCAGCCCATGTGTGAGCCAGATGTCTGACCTCAGTCACGTTCTACTCTTCCCCCCGAGTGGAAGAGCCCTCCCTCGGTGACCGTGTCTGCTCCTATCCCCTTTTCTTCTTCATTATTGATTAGCCATGTATGAGCTTTTTATTTATTGGGTATCATGTTTGTTTAATAATGCCTTCTAAACAAAAACTTGTGGATGAACATTATTATAGAAGGCTGTATTAGAACCGCTAGAAATGTTGATTTATAAAACTACTAGGAAGAATGTATTTTGAAAACTCTAAAACATAATGCAAAAGTTGTTACTCATTCATGAAAGAACCTTCATACCATCTTTTCAAATCTGAGATGGAACAGAACCACAGAGAAAGAGGAGGCAAGGTGTTTAAAGAGAGAACACAGGACAGTAGACATCACCTCAGGTCTGTTACAGTTAAGTCCTGTGACCTCGGAGAAGTGACTTAGCACTTTGACCTATAGTATCCCCATCCGTAGAATGGAGACAGTGCCTGCTCTGCAGACTCTCGAAAATCCAATAAGTTAATATGTACGAATGCCTTTTCTGAAATGGAATAGCCATACCTTGTCGGCAAGGTAACATAATCTTGGGGAAATGACAGCACAGAGACCTTTACTCTTCTTTGGGACTTTTTTTTTTTTTTTCTCATTTGTACAGAAGTTGCTAGACCAGATTTTGTGGCTTTAATGTACAGATGTAGCCATGGTAGCACACGGGTAGTACCACCACGTGGGAGGCTGAAGGCCACACGGGAGATCTGAGTCTGATCAGTGTGAACATGTGAACAATGTGAACATCAAGGCATGCTCGCTAGCTAACTGGGAAGCTGGGGCAGGAGGACCTCCACATAGCAAGGTCCTGTCAACAGTGCCTATCTCTCATTCCTCCTTTCTCCCCTTCCTCCCTCTCTGACCCTCATAAGGGAGAAAAATCTGTTTATGTCTATAAGTCACATATCTGTAGTTTTGCAATAAATTGGTCGCCTTAAGCAATCTATACATCCTTTTCCTTGCCAAGCCTATGATATTCCCAATCTTGTTTAAGATTTGAAGACAAGTTCCCAAAGAGATGTTTAGGACTTGCCTCTAAATAAAATTCTCACTCATTTTACTCATTTTTTTGCTTATCTTTACAGCATAAATCCAAAGTACATGGAAACGTCAATGGAAATTTCACTTACGTCATTGACAATTTAATTCCATACACAAACTACTGTGTATCCGTTTATTTTGAGCCTAACTCTCAGGAAAGAGTAAGGAAGTCTCCCTTCAAATGCATCCTTCCCTATCCTGGCCAGGAATCAGGTATGTTCATATTTGAAAATTCATGCCTTTACTCTGAAGGGTAGTTTTTCCCCACATTTTATTGATTCACAAAATACCTTAAACTAAAAATATGGACAAAGCTATAATCTAGTGACAGGTGCACTGTAATTTTCTTCTGAAACATTTTTTTTAATTAATTAATTTATGGGACCAGCAGATGGAGTAATGGTTATGTCACTGGACTTCCATGTAGTTGACCGTGGTTTAAGTCCTGGAACCAGTGGCTTAAACTCACACCAGGCTCATGTGCGTGCGTGCGCAAGATCCCGAGAGGAGAATGGAGGAGAAGGGATTGTGGCGTGGTCATCCCCCCTGGGGGTGATTTCTTGCTGTCTTTCTCTCTGTCTCTCTCTGTCTTTCTGGTGAGCGCATGTACCCAATAGCAAAAACCTCTCCAAAAAATTAATCAATTAATTAATTAATTTACATTCATTCCCTAAGCATCCACAGCATACAAAATGTGATTTCCCATCCAGAATATATTCATAGTGGCTTAATCATACATGTTATCGTCCTTAATTTTCCATTTCTAGTTTCATATATATATATACATGTATATGTATTTTTTACCCCTATTTCTCACCCTCTGCCATTTCCCACCCTCCTTGCACACTATCTTAGGTGTCTACAGTCATTTTCCATTCCTTTTTCCCCCCACATTTTATTGATTCACAAAAATCCTTAAGTGATCTAACTGCTTTCAATAGCAAGTTCAGCTGGCATGTACATATCAGTGAATGCATGTCTGACTGTAGGTGTGAAACTCTGAGCAGAATGAACATACTGTAAGATAACACCTAGCTAATGCTATATAGCTTCCTATGGTCATAAAATGGTATTTTAAAATATTATTTTAATTTTAAGAAAAGCAGTTTTAGCTTTAATAAATCAAAGAAATACTAAGGAACTTTACTTAAAACTGAAACCCAGGAAACAGGTAGGATTCTGTTCAAATAGTAGGTACATGAACCTACCGGCAGCTCGAACCAGGACAAAATCCCTTAAAACTAGAAAACAAAGCCTAGAAGAAAATCAGCAATGTTTTAGTTAAAATATTTCACCAGTTCAGTCTCATGTACTTAGTTTATCTTCTGTTGTGGTTCCATCTACCCAATTCAATTCTGGGATGTAATATTCAACTCCAGACCTGTCCGTAAGATTAAGTTGGCCATTTTCTTAGTTTTTGAACTCTTCAGTTCTGTGTATCTGTATTTAATTTTCCTGGTATAGCACTCCCTTGAGAACTTCTTGGAGATCTGGTCCAAGATCTGGTGTTGGTAAATTCTTTCAGATTTTGTGTATTTGAGAATGCTTTTGTCTTTTCTTCCCATGTGAAGGGTAATCTTGCCGGGTACAGTATTCTTGGTTGAAATTGCTTTTTCTTTAACACTTTGAATATATTTTCCCATTCTTTCCTTTCTTGCATTGTTTCTGATGAGAGGTCTGCTGTTAGCCTGATGGGATATCCTTGTAGGTAGCTTGACTGATGTTATTCTCTTGCCAATCTTAGCATCTTGTCTTTGTGGTTTTGGTTAATCTGGCTATAATGTGTCTTGGAGAAGATCTTCTTGGATTGATTCTATTTGGGGTCCTGTATATTTCTTGGGACTGGATCTTTGAGTGCCTCTCTAGGTTTGGAAAGTTTTCTAGCAGGATTTCATGGACTTGATTATCAATGCCCTTATGAGTCTCTTCACATTCTGGGATACCAATTATCTGGATGTTTGGATGTTTGATGGTATCTAGTATTTCTCATATATTATTCTTATTTTGGGGGCAATTTTTTCAGTCTTCATGGTGGATTTTTCTAGGCCAGCGATTCTATCTTCTATGTCTGAGATTCAATTTTCTGTATGATCTAGTCTGCTTTTAATACTTTCAAGGGAAGTTTTGACTTCTTGTATTATAGCCTTCATCTCTAACAGGTCCATTTGATGCTTTTCTACAGTGTGTCTTTTCTCCATTATATCTTGCAAGAATTTCCTCACCTCCTGGAACTCATCGTTGCCTTTCTCCTGCCTCTTCTGCAGTTCATTGTCTCTCTTCTCTTCTATCTCTGTTAGCTTTGTCATTATGAGTATTCTAAATTCTTTATGAGACATTTCCATGAGTTTCACTGTACTATCTGAGGATGAAGAGGACTTATTCTTTTCCCTTAGAAAAGAGGAATTTTCTTGCTTTCCCATATTTCTTGTGGCCCTGCAGTGATTTCTAGGCATCTGATGGATGATGCATTTCTAATTCTTGAAGTTCAATCTGAACATTCAGAAGGAGGTGATCTGCAATCTCTCATCCATTCTATTTTTGCTCTTTGTGCATCAGATTCAGTGGGAATAGAGGAATATTCTGACCCTAATAGTATTCAAATGTTTGGAAGCTGTTCACTTGGATCTGTCTAGACACTTAAAGCATAGAGGCACTAGAAATGAATCTGGAGTATGAAATCTCAGCAGAAAATCTTCATTTTTGGCCAAGGAGATCAAATTTCACAGCTGAAGTTCAGTATCCATCTCAGGATCTCTGAAGGGTATTTAAAGACTCTGGAATTCATGGAGCTCCAAAGGTATGTCCTCTCAAAAAAGTACATCACGGTGATGTTTTCTGTTAGTCTCTGCTATCTGATAGTCATTTGTATGTTGTCATACCACAGGGACAAGTAGACATCTACATTTGTAAGGTCGGAAATCATCTTCAAATGGATCAAATTCAGTGCTGTGTGCCTTTAACAGTGTTCAAGCCAAATGCTGGGGAACACAGAGTTGCTTAAAGCCACTGCATCCAGAGGCAACAAAAGGGAAGGAGCCGGGAGTCTGGATGTGGCTCACAGGAGTAGCAGCTGTAGCTCACGGATGAAAGGAAAACTGCCAGTGTGGATGAGGTAGTCACTAATGCAGGCTCAAGGCTTTTCTGGTTGCAATGACGTCAGTGTGATCTCAAGCCTTCTTCCCTGTGAAGAAATGCCCAGCGAGAACAATCAAGCTCATAAACCTTTCCTTCTGATTATTTTCTCAGGAAGTAACTAAATGCCCAACTGTTTTGCTAAAAGCAAAAATCTCCCTCAAAGAAGCCCTTTGAAATTTCCCAACCTCAGTAAAAGTTTCTTTGATGTTCTGATTTACCAGAGTATAATAAGGAAGGATTTGGAAGGAAATGACAGTGATGTGGTTATTTGTGAACTACATGAACAACACTCAATGCCTGGCGTATATTGGATCGTCAGGAAAGTCATGATGCATTTTTGCATAGGAAAACAGAAAAATATGTCATGACTTTTCCAGCGACCTAATAAGTATGCTCAGTCTTAATTACAACTATAGGGTAGTGTGATTTTTATTCCCTAGTGTTCTTTCTTTTTTTTTTTTTGAGAGGTTTTTGCTATAGGGCGTGTGCGCTCGCCGGAGAGACGGAGAGACAGGAAGTGAGAAATCACCCCCCAGAGGGGATGATCATGCCACAATCCCTTCTCCATTCTCCTCTCAGGATCTTGGGCACGCACGCACACGTGCCCGGCGTGAGTTTAAGCCACCAGGTCCAGGACTCGAACTGCGGTCGACTACATGGGAGTTCAGCGACACAGTCATTACGCTAACTGCTGGTCCCTATTCCCTAGTGTTCTTCAAAGCTGAATGCTGCATAGACTGACTTTAAGGGGAATGATACAGATGTAGGCTGATTTACTGCACTTCTCAGATACTGGTTTTTGTTTGTTTGCTTGTTTGTTTGTTTTACAAATTTAAGGTTTGTGGCATCCCTGCATCAAGCTAACCTGTCAGTGTCATTTTTCCAACAGCATGTGTCACTTTGTGTCTGTGTGTCACATTTTGATAATTCTCGCAATATTTCACAATGTTTTATTATTATTTTACCTGTTATGGTGATCTGTGATCAGTCATCTTTGATGTTAACTGTTGAAATTGTTTTGGTGTACCCCAACTTGCACCCACATAAGATGGTGAACTAAGCATCCTTGCTGTGCGTGCTCTGACTGCACCTCAGCTGGTCATTCCTCATCTCTCCTCAGGCCACTCTATTCTCTAAGACACCGTATTGAAAAGGCCAGTTAATAACCCGACATTGGCCTCTAAGTGTTCCAGTGAAAGGAAGGGTTGCTTGTCTCTCACTTTAAATCAAAAGCTAGACAGAATTAAGCTTAATGAGGAAGGCTAGTCCAAAACGATGGAGTGGTGGTTGGGGGCACTGGACTTCCACAGGGCCAACTGTGGTTTGAGTCCCAGACCTGGTGGCTTGCTTTCTCACTTTCTTTCTCTCTCTTGCTCGCTCTGTCCCTGTCTGGTCAAATTTAAATAAATAAATAAATAAATAAATAAATAAATGGGACCAGCAGATGGCGTAATGGCTATGTCGCTGGACTCTCATGTAGTCAACTGCAGTTCGAGTCCCAGACCCGGTGGCTTAAACTCATGCTAGGCGCATGTGCATGCATGCCCAAAATCCTGAGAGGAGAATGGAAGAGAAGGGATGGTGGCATGGCCATCTCCCTGGGGTGAGGGGATTCTCGCTTTCTATCTCTCTGTCTCTGTCTTACTGGCAAGTGCACACACTCTATAGCAAAAAACTCTCAAAAAAAAAAAAAGATTAAATAAATAAATAAAGTTAAATAAAATAATTCTTTAAAAAAAAGATAAACTTCTTGCACCATGTTAGCCAAGTTGTGAGTGCAGAAGAAAAGTTCTTAAATTAAATTAAAGTGCTATTCTAGTGAACACATGAATGACAAAAAAGGAAAATGGGGTCCACTCCATGGCCTAGTAATTAAGGGAGTTAGATGCCACTTGGCCAAACATGCAGCTCAAATCCCAGACCTGGAGGCTTGAAAAACATGCTGAGCACATGTGTGTGCATGCCCCAAATCCCAACAGGATGGAGAAATGGAGAAGATATTGCATGCAGTATGGCCATGCTCATTAGTGGTGCTTCCGCATTCTCCCTCTCTCTGTTTCTCTCTCTGGCAAGCACACACATCATCTGGCAGATTAAAGGCAAACAAAGAAGGCAAAACAGCTTTATTACTGACATGAAGAAGGTTTCAGTGGTCTGGATAGAAGATCCAGATAGAAAGTAGATGCATTGATTTTTTTTTTTTTTTTTTAGACAGAATGCCTCTTAACAGACTACAGTATAGTGGAAACATAACCTTCTTAGGTACTGGAAAACCAGAAAATGTGTGACTTGCTTTAGTGAACTAGCCTGAAACTGAACCCACATATCGCCGAAGTATGACTATATCTCAAACCTTTAGCTTCTTTTTATAATGTTAGTTAAATACAGACAAACTTAAGTCTGCATGTAGATTGGTTAGGCCTGTAACATTTATAAAAATGTAAACTTGGGGCCAGCAGGTGACATGGTGGTTAAGGGCACTGGACTCCCCATGACTAACCATGGTTCAAGTCCAGGACCTGGTGGCTTGCTTTCTCACTTTCCCTCTCTCTCCTCTTTCTCTCTCAATCTGTCCCTTTCTGGTCAAATTAAAATAAATAAATAAAGATAAATAAAATAATTATTTAAAATATATATCAACTTAAAAAAAGTTTACATATACATATATATTCTAACACCGATTTTCGGACCCAAACAAATGTCCAACAATTCTACTCATACCTGATACTGACTACCCAAAGTTAGCTAGACTTCACAGGTTAAGGACTCATTCTCACAAGACAGACCCCACTTTGGATGCCAGCTGCAAATCCCACAGCCCCAGGTTACCCACACTTTTGTCTGACTTGGTTACAAAGTCAAGAGTTCCCACAACCCCCTTGATAATTGCTAAAACGACTCTTGGGAATGTTTTAATTTAAAGGATACGAATGAAGGGACCAGCAGTTAGCGTAATGGCTATGTCGCTAGACTCCCATATAGCTGACCACAGTTCGCATCCCAGACCCGGTGGCTTAAAAAAACACTCCGTCTGTGTGTGCGTGTGTGCCCAAGATCCTGAGAGGAGAATGGAGAAGGGATTGAGGCATGGCCATCCCCCCTGGGGGGTGATTTCTCACTTTCTGTCTCTCTGTCTCTCTCTGTCTGGCGAGCGCACGCGCCCTATGGCAAAAACCTCTCCAAAAAAAAAAAAAAGGATACAAATGAAGGGCCAGGGAAGAAGTAGGCAGGACAAGGGCTAGAAGGGTTCAGAGCACAGAAGCTTCTGTCCCTGTGGAGTACTGATGCAACCCACCCTGGTATTTAAGTATATTCCCCACCCTGGGAGCTCCCCAAGCCTCTTGGCGTTCAGAGTTTTTATTGGGCCTCATTATGTGGGAATGTTGATTAAATAAATTATTAGCCATAGGATTAAACTCGATATCTATCCCCTTCCCCCTCCCCGGGGGTAGAGGGTAGGGATGGAAGTTCTACCCATTTGTCTTGTGGTTGGTTTGTCCAACAACTAGCACTAACCCTGAAGTTCCTAGCCCACACTCCCCAAGAGTCACCTTGTTAACATAAACTCAGATATAGTCCCCGAAAGGGACTCATAGGAATAACAGAAGACACTCCTATCACTCATTCATCGCATGGCTTTTTGAAGCTCTGTCAGGAAACATGAAACTTTTATACACTGTAAAAACTCAAATTAGTAACATGGCAAAGGAATGGCTTTCTGAAACTCAGTTCCCACTTCCCAGGGAATATGTTGCTCACTGGGAAGGCACAGATTCTTGGAAATCAACACACTCTGTGATGACTCGATTTCCCCCCTGATTTTTCTCTACTTCCCCAACTAAGAATGTTCATGCTACAGTATGCTGTCAGATCATTTTATCTTTGCTTGGTGTGAACACATCATTTCCATATTAAATCAGCCCCTGTTCTTTTTTATAAAGAATTATTTATTTAATTTTATTTTTTATTATTATTATTATT
>NW_006159894.1:1012032-1025163 GCF_000334495.1 Tupaia belangeri chinensis
CACTCCCCATGACTAACCATGGTTCAAGTCCAGGACCTGGTGGCTTGCTTTCTCACTTTCCCTCTCTCTCCTCTTTCTCTCTCAATCTGTCCCTTTCTGGTCAAATTAAAATAAATAAATAAAGATAAATAAAATAATTATTTAAAATATATATCAACTTAAAAAAAGTTTACATATACATATATATTCTAACACCGATTTTCGGACCCAAACAAATGTCCAACAATTCTACTCATACCTGATACTGACTACCCAAAGTTAGCTAGACTTCACAGGTTAAGGACTCATTCTCACAAGACAGACCCCACTTTGGATGCCAGCTGCAAATCCCACAGCCCCAGGTTACCCACACTTTTGTCTGACTTGGTTACAAAGTCAAGAGTTCCCACAACCCCCTTGATAATTGCTAAAACGACTCTTGGGAATGTTTTAATTTAAAGGATACGAATGAAGGGACCAGCAGTTAGCGTAATGGCTATGTCGCTAGACTCCCATATAGCTGACCACAGTTCGCATCCCAGACCCGGTGGCTTAAAAAAACACTCCGTCTGTGTGTGCGTGTGTGCCCAAGATCCTGAGAGGAGAATGGAGAAGGGATTGAGGCATGGCCATCCCCCCTGGGGGGTGATTTCTCACTTTCTGTCTCTCTGTCTCTCTCTGTCTGGCGAGCGCACGCGCCCTATGGCAAAAACCTCTCCAAAAAAAAAAAAAAGGATACAAATGAAGGGCCAGGGAAGAAGTAGGCAGGACAAGGGCTAGAAGGGTTCAGAGCACAGAAGCTTCTGTCCCTGTGGAGTACTGATGCAACCCACCCTGGTATTTAAGTATATTCCCCACCCTGGGAGCTCCCCAAGCCTCTTGGCGTTCAGAGTTTTTATTGGGCCTCATTATGTGGGAATGTTGATTAAATAAATTATTAGCCATAGGATTAAACTCGATATCTATCCCCTTCCCCCTCCCCGGGGGTAGAGGGTAGGGATGGAAGTTCTACCCATTTGTCTTGTGGTTGGTTTGTCCAACAACTAGCACTAACCCTGAAGTTCCTAGCCCACACTCCCCAAGAGTCACCTTGTTAACATAAACTCAGATATAGTCCCCGAAAGGGACTCATAGGAATAACAGAAGACACTCCTATCACTCATTCATCGCATGGCTTTTTGAAGCTCTGTCAGGAAACATGAAACTTTTATACACTGTAAAAACTCAAATTAGTAACATGGCAAAGGAATGGCTTTCTGAAACTCAGTTCCCACTTCCCAGGGAATATGTTGCTCACTGGGAAGGCACAGATTCTTGGAAATCAACACACTCTGTGATGACTCGATTTCCCCCCTGATTTTTCTCTACTTCCCCAACTAAGAATGTTCATGCTACAGTATGCTGTCAGATCATTTTATCTTTGCTTGGTGTGAACACATCATTTCCATATTAAATCAGCCCCTGTTCTTTTTTATAAAGAATTATTTATTTAATTTTATTTTTTATTATTATTATTATTTTAAATTTGACCAGAGAGAGACACAGAAAGAGACAGAGGGAACGTGAGAAAGCAAGCCACCAGGTCAAGGAGTCAAACTGGTTGGCCACGTGGGAATATCCAGCACCTTCACCACCTGCTGGCCCCTAGCTCCTGTTCTTTCATCAGTACCCAGCATGATTAAAGTGCAGGTGTCCCTAAGTATCCAGATGCTTGTCATCCGGCCTGTTGTCTGAAACGCTGAAACCAAATCGGTTCAGATAATGCCGCCTCTCGCTACTCCCTTGCCATGGGAACTACCTGCAGCTAGCCATACTCACGAACCAGACTGGTTTGGATGGCAAGGGGTCTGTGAGACCAGCACTAACTTAGACATGGCAGCCAATGCGGCAGTCTCAGGGAAGTTCTGATTCGGGGAAGGTGTTAGCCCACAGATGTGGAGAAACATCCTGCCTCTGTCAAGCCTTAAATTAAAGACCTGAGGGAAAGCTATTTATGCACTGGACAGATATTTAGTTAGGACTATGAGCCAGCTTTGCTTCTTTTACTGGGGAGAGAGCCCTGAACAAAAGTGATAAAGGGAGCTGGATGCTGGTGCTGCTGTGAGGCTGGCTCACACGGGAGCGTTCCCGCTTCGCATGCTGAAGGCCTCCCTAAGTACGCCCAGCCTAAGTGCCTATGACTGGGGCTGGCTGGAGTGCGGCTGGATCGTGGCATCCAACCTGATGGGGGTGTCATCTCTATATCACTGTGTCTCTCTTGCTCCTAGGAGAAATAAATAAATTTTTTTTAAAAAACCAATGAAAATTCCTGACCTGTGGTACTTACATTGCAGTAGGAGACAAAATAATAAGATAAAAATGTAAACTACATAGTGTGATGAGTGATAAGTACCTTGGAGCATGATTAAGCAGGGAGGGAGGTGAGGGGGTATCAGGTTCAGGGCAGTGTTGGTTCACGTTCCCCTAGAAGCAGAACCTGGGATGAGACTTCTTGTTCAAGTGTGGTTTATTGAGAAGGGGGCGGATCTCAGGAGGAGGAGCAGGCAGGAATGGAAGGAGAAATGGACTAAGCAAGGATGTGGTTTTAACTGAGCCTCCCGTGAGCCTGATCCAGGGGGTTTCTGGAGCAAGTCGGGGGGTTCGTCAGTTCCTGGTGGTGATCTGTGGTGTAACCTCTGGGTGAGGCAGCCCCACTTTTGCCAAAGCAGTTCCTTAGAGAAGGCTCAGCTCAGAAATGCATCAGCCAACAGCACAGCAGCACGGGGCAGGGGGGCAGCTGGGGAGTTTGCACTGACTGGGAGAAGGGACATGGGTGGGACACCTACAGCATCCACTGCAAGTGGCCAGGGAGGGCCTTTCTGAGAACCCAGCATCTGAGTAGAGATGCAAGGAAGGTGTGGTAAGCAAAATAATGCCCCCCACCCCAGATATGTCAACATGTTACTATCTCTGGCCAAGGGGACTCTGCATTTGTCTGCAGGGGACCAGCAGTTAGCATAATAGCTATGTCACTGGACTCCCACGTAGTCGACTGCGGTTCACGTCCTGGACTCGGTGGCTTAAAACTCACACCGGGCGCGTGTGCGTGCGTGCCCAAGATCCCGAGAGGAGAATGGAGGAGAAGGGATTGCGGCGTGACCATCCCCCCTGGGGGGTGATTCTCGCTTTCTGTCTCTCTGTCTCTCTCTGTCTGTCTGGTGAGCACATGCGCCCTATAGCGAAAAACCTCTCCAAAAAAAAAAAAAAATTAAGGCTCTGCAATGCTCAGATGACCCTGGACCATCCAGACGGGCCTGATGTAAGCACAGGGTCCTTATGAAGGAAAGAGAGGCAGGACACTTAGAAAAGGACTTAGGACAACAGAAGCAGAGATCAAAGAGAGCCTTGGAGATGCTCCTACTGGCTTTGAGACTGAAGGAAGGGGCAATGTGCCAGGGAATGCAACGACCTCTAAAAGCTGAGAAAAGCAAGGAAATGGGTTTTCCCCTGGAGCCTCTACGAGGAAGTCAGTCCGGCCAACACCTTGATTTTTACCCCGGTGAAAGCCATTTTGGACTTCTAACCTGTAGAATTGTAAGATAATTCATATATTTTGTTGTTTCATACCCTAACTGTGGTGATGTGCTACAGTGGCAGAAGGGCGCTGGTACAGGAGGGAGGAAGTGATCATGCAGATATAGGAGGGGAGAGAGTTCCATAGGGAGGGTCGAGCAAGTGCAAAAACCTGCAGCAAGATTATGCCTGACATGGTGTGGAGGAGCGACCTGAGCAAGCGAAGTGAGACAACTGGAGGATCCTGATGGCGTGGGCCCTCGGGAGCCACTGTACAAGATGTCAGCCAGGCATGATGGTTACGGGAGCTGGATCCCATATGGCGAGCTGTGAGGTGTAAGTTTTGGACCCTGTGGCTTGAAAAATACGCCAGATGAGTGTGTGTGTGCATGCCCAAAATCCTGAGAGGAGAAATGGTGGGGAAGAGATTGGAATGTAGCCATCCCCATAGCCCAAAGGGGATGTTCGTTCATTCTTTCTCTCTTCCTCTCTTCCTTCCTTCCTTCTTTCCTTCCTTCCTTTCTTCCTTCCTCTCTCTCTCTCTCTCTAACATATGCACCCTCTAGCAAAAAAAAAAAAATGAGGATTCCATATAAGGTTTGAACTGGCTCCTCCTTGTGATCTGATAGGATGTAAAGGAGTACCTAGTTGTCACACGGTGGGAGCCAGATGACAGTATGTTGATAGCGCATAGTCCAGGTGGGCAGTGATGGTGCCTAGTCCAGAGGAACAAGAAGGGCCATGCGCCAAGAGACTGATATTAATCACCATCAATCTTTTGACCAAGTTCATTTTCTTTTCCATTAAAGATAATAGTGATTAGGTAACACTTACCTTTGTTGCTTAACTCAGCCCTCAGTTTGTGAGATTTCTTTTGTTTAAAAAGTCTCCTGGCCAGCCCTATAGCCTAGTGGTTAAGGAAGCCAGATCCCACATTGCCAACCACAGTTCAAGTCCCAGCCCCAGTGACTTGACAATTATGCCAGGCCCATGTGCCTGTGTGCCCCACATCCCAGCAGGATGAAGAGATAGAGGAGAGTGTGACCACAGTGGGGCTTTCTCCCTGCCTCCCCTTTCTGGGCCTCCCTGGCTATTATACACACTCTCTGACAATTTAAAAAAATTAATAAAACTTGTCAACAATGAATTTAGAGAAAGATTTTTTCCGAGAGTAAATTTGAGAGACATAACCTGATTCTCTTGCTGGGATAAGTTGATCTGATCCCTCTATTATGAAGAAGATAGATTAATGGCAAGAATACGAAATTCCAACATCTCCTTTTTGAATTAGAACATTGATAGATTCCTTTTATTTTTCATTAGAAATATTTTTAAAAAATAGCATGTGTGCATAATTTGTCATGACTCCAAGAGAAATTTTAATTTTTAGATCATCAGGCTAAACACAAACAAAAAATTTTAGTTCTCATAAAGAACTGTAAGACTTGGGACCAACAGCATAATGGCTATGTTGCTGAACTCCCATGTAGTTGACTGCCGTTCGAATCCCAGACCCGGTGGCTTAAACTCAGCACCAGGTGCTGATGCGTATGTGCCCAAGATCCCGAGGAGAATGGAGGAGAAGGGATTGTGGCGTGGCCATCCCCCCGGGGGGTGATTTCTCACTTTCTGTCTCTCTGTCTTTCTGGTGAGTTCACGCGCCCTGTAGCAAAAAGCTCTCAAAAAAAAACAAAAACAAAAACAAAAAACTGTAAGACTAATGAGAATATCCCAAACTAAAAAGTAATATTCTAGGACCAGCAGGTGGCATAATGGTTATATCACTCGACTCCCACATAGTTGACTGCTGTTTGAATTCTGGACCTGGCAGCTTAAAACTCACACCAGGCACATGTGCATGCGTGCCCAAGATTCCAAGAGGAGAGTGGAAGAAAAGGGATTGCAGTGTAGCCATCTGCCCTGGGGGGGGGGGGAGTTCTCACTTTCTGTCTCTCTGGCAAGTGCACAGGCCCTATAGCAAAAACCTCTCAAAAAAAAAAAATAAATAAATAAACTGGATGGGTAAGGAGTCAGAATCACAGTATCAGGTTATTCTGGTTTACAGTATCCTTTACAAAAATTTAAACTTTGCACAGGTAAGGATTTGGATTAAAAGTGTGCTTCCGTGGCTGGATCAGATTCTAGAACTGTCACTATCCTGCCACAAAGGATCATTCCGTCTTAATGGGAATGAGATTGCTATCTAACAGTGCAGGGTCTTTTCTGAGTGTTTTTCTGGTCATTCCTTAATCTTCCAAAAGATTTAAAGTATGTAATCTATTCTTAATGTCTTTTTTTGCTCCTGTGCTTATTTTACCTAAGCCTCCAAGTTATAAAATTACTATTATTAAAGGTCTTTACAGAAATTTAAGAGAACCTAAATTACAAAACTGCTGATTTCTTCCACTTCTCGATAGAAGCTATTTTCTTCTTCTTCCAGAAGTTGGACTTCTGGATAGAAGCTATTTTCAGTCAGAAAGTTGAATTTCCTAAAAAGAACTCTAGTGAGGAACTAATGGGAACTCCTACTAGGGCAAGTTATACTAAGTTTTGCTGATCCCTAATAAGGTGCCCTGGTGTGGCCAAAGCCCCGTCTCAGAACAACCCCATTGGTGTTTCCAAGAGACAGAGAGACAGAAAGGCTCTCCTTTCCCCGCCTTTTCCTGCCTGCAGTGCACGGTAGAGTGTGATTATTGTGTCACCGAGAAACTGAACTTTCGATTCTATTCAGTTTACATCATTTAAATCTAAATAACCACATTAATGGCTACTATGTTGGACAGTGCAGTTATGGAACATAAACGGAAAGAAATTTTGCTTTTAAAAGCTAACTCTACTTTATTATTTTAAAAATACACATGTGAATAGGGCCAGCAAGTAATATAGTGGTTAAGGTGCAAGATTCCCACATGGTCGACTGTTGTTCAATTCCAGGACCTGGCGGCTTAAAAATCACACCAGATGTGTGTGCATGCATGCCCAAAATCCTTGGAGGATAACGGAGAAGAAGGGATTGTGGTGTGGCCATCCCCCCCCCCGGGGGGGGTGATTTCTCACTTTTCCTCTCACTCTCTCTCTTCTCTTGGCAAGTACACACACCCTATGGCAAAACCTTAAACACACACACACACACACACACACACACACACGTAAATTAGTCTCCACTCTTTGGTATTTAACAATATAAAACTTTCCCAAACTTTCAGTTCCTTGATATCATCTAACAAAACCAACGTACACTTATTCCCAACTATGATTGCTTATTGGTTTTCTTTTGAAATAAAATTATTTCATTTTTCATCAACAGAATCATCAGAATCTGCCAAAATAGGAGGAATAATTACTGTATTTTTGATAGCAGTGGTCTTCATAAGCACCATAATAATACTGAAATGGATTGGGTATATATGCTTAAGAAAAAGATTTCCCAAAGTCTTGGTATGTAGTTTTTTTGTTTTAATTTCTATCTTTTTAAAATTTTACTTAATTTTTATTATCTACATATACATTTTCACGGAAGAAAATCTCATTTTCTAAAAACACCAAGGTGTTTTGTTACTTTGAGTTCTTTTCTATCTATGTAAACATATATTTTGTAGTTATAATTTTATCTGTGTATTTTGTTGTTCACCTATTATTTATAATGATCACATAGAACCCCACTTTTCACTTAGCCATTTTCCAACTGTAGGACATTTGGATTGATTTTTTTTTTTTTTAGTTCTCTTCATTTCTTTTCTTTCTTTGGCCATTATGAATAATAGTACAATGGACATTTTTAGATAGATTACTTTTTAAAAAATATTTTATTTAACTTGATTTATTTATTTACTCATTTTAATTTGACCAGAGGAGAATAGAGTGAGAGCAAGAGAGAGAGAAAGAGAGTGAGAAAGCAAGCTACCAGGTCTGGGACGCAAACCGCGGTCGGCCATGTGGGAGTCCAGTGCCCTTAACCACCACACCTAGATAGATTAACTTTTTATTGTGGACTGCTTTGGTGTAACATGTACACAAAGTGGATTTACCTTATAAAAAGATATTATAGGGGCCAGTAGATGGCGTGATGGTTAAGTGCTAGACATTCCCACATGGTTGACCATAGTTCGAGTCCCGGACCTGGTGACTTGCTTTCTCACTTTCTTGTTTTTGTTTTGGTTTGGGTTTGGGTTTTTTTTTTTTGGGGGGGGGAGAGGTTTTTTCTATAGGGTTCATGCACTTGCCAGAAAGACAGAGAGAAACAGAGAGACAGAAAGCGAGAAATCACACCCCCGAGGTGGGGGGCTGGCCATGCCACAATCCCTTCTCCTCCATTCTCCTCTCAGGATCTTGGGCACCCACTCACAACTGCTGGTCCCATTGCTTTCTCACTTTCCCTCTTTCTTTCTCTATCTCTATGTGTCTCTCTCTGATCAAATTCAAATAAATGAATGAATAAATTAATAATTTATTTTTAAAAAGATATTATAAATAACTGATTTATAATACCAGTAATGACATATAGGTGTACCTATTTTACCAACATTCCACTGACATTGGTTAATCATTTTCACTATTTTTGCCCATTATCATGTTTATAACAGCCCCACTAGTTGCTCTGGTTCATGTTACTTTCATTATTAGTGCAAACAGCCATTTGCTTGTCTTCATCTCTTCTCTGTGGCTTCTGCACAGAGGCCTTTGCTCACACAAGTCTGAGTACTGAACTTACACATTTCTTTTTCTGTTTTTAAGAGAGATTTTTGCTATAAGGGCTGTATACTCACCAGAGAGACTGAGAGAGACAAAGAGAGAGAAGGTGAAAAATCACCTCCCCCACAGAGGGATGGCCCTGCTGCAATCCTTTCTTCCCCCTTCTCCTCTCAGGATTTTTGGCACGCACTTAAGCTTCTGGGTCCAGGACTTGAACTTTGGTTGGACATGTGGGAGTTCAGTACCTTAACCACTATGTCACCTGTTGGCCCCAGAACTTACGCATTTCTAAAACTTCGTGTATCTTTTTTTTTTTTTTGAGAGATTTTCACTATAGGGCGCATGCACTCGCCAGACAGACAGAGAGAGACATAAGAGACAGAAAGCGAGAAATCACCCCCCAGGAGGGATGGTCACACCGCAGGCCCCTCTCCTCCATTCTCCTCTCGGGGTCCTGGGCACGCATGCACACACACCCGGTGTGAGTTTTAAGCCACCGGGTCCGGGACGCGAACAGCGGTCGACTACGTGGGAGTCCAGCGACATAGTCATTACGCTAACGGCTGGTTCCCAAACTTCGTGTATCTTTTGATTCAGCTGCCTGTGTCCATCCTTTATCAATTTTCCCTACCCTGTTGGGGTCTTTTTAATATTAGTTTTGTAATATTTCATTCAGAAATACCTGATTTCCCATGTTTAAACTCATCTGCCTTATTCTCTTAATTTTTCAACAGTCATATAATTAAATAACCCTCCACAATTGATAAGGTCATACTCATCCATATCACATTATTACCTTATGACTAAGGTAACATTAAAAATTTCTCCATTACAAATTGTTCCATGTTGACTATGAGACTGTGAAACTACACTGTCAGCCTAGTGTGTTTGCATATGTTCTTTCAATTGAGCATAGATATTGAAAACTTACTATTATAAGTCTTCTTGAAATTTTTTATTTATTATAATTTCTTATTTACATTCAATTATTGAATATATTTGTGGTTTTAAAAGCAAGCATACAGTGTGTGATGATCAAATCAAGGACATTCTCATATTCATCATTCTCAAAAAATACTGTTACATTGTGTCATGCACCTTCAATTTTCAGTCTAGTTGTGTGTGTGTGTGTGTGTGTGTGTGTGTGTGTTTGATACATAGATACAATTAGCAATGCCCTTTTTAAACTTTGTTGCGGTAGTACTATTCCATAACCTATTTGTCTTGTTTACATACTTCTTTTGTCTGTTAAACGTTTTTCCCCACCCCACCTCATCCCCTGTGCTCTCTCTGGTATCTAAAGTTTTCCTGTCTGCTCTGTGTCTTTGAAGCTTTACAATATCTGCCCTAGAGCACAGATATTCAGTATATGTTAAATGACTTATTTGTCTTTCATAGTCTGGCACTAAATCTTCTAGATTTATTCACTTTGTATTGAATGACAGGATTTCACTGTTCTTTGAGGCTGAGTAGTAGCCATTGTGTATGTCACCTGTTGGCCCCAGAACTTATGCATTTCTAAAACTTCGTGTATCTTTTTTTTTTTTTTTTTGGAGAGATTTTCACTATAGGGCGCATGCGCTTGCCAGACAGACAGAGAGAGACATAAGAGACAGAAAGCGAGAAATCACCCCCCAGGAGGGATGGTCACGCCGCAGTCCCCTCTCCTCCATTCTCCTCTCGGGATCCTGGGCACTCATGCACACACACCCGGTGTGAGTTTTAAGC
This sequence comes from Tupaia belangeri chinensis, assembly GCF_000334495.1. Lineage (NCBI taxonomy): Eukaryota > Metazoa > Chordata > Mammalia > Scandentia > Tupaiidae > Tupaia > Tupaia belangeri. The sequence continues at coordinate 1,021,984 of NW_006159894.1, forward strand.
CACCGGGTCCGGGTCCATTTTCTTAATCCAGTCATCCGTTGTTGGTTGACTCCATGTTTTATTTCTTGTGAATAATGTTGTGGTAAACATGGATGTACAAGTATCTCTCTGACAGAATGGTTTCCTGTCCTGTGAGTTAATGTCCAAGAGTAGGGTTGATTTTGTATACAGCAACTTTACTGAATTCATTCATCACTCTTAGGAGTTCTTTTTATGGATGCTTTGTGATTCATTTCAAAAAGGGATGGTTTAACTTCTTCCTTTCCTATTTTATATTACTCTCTTGTCTATTTATATTGGGTTCAACTTCTAGTACTATGCTGAAAAGGAGTGGAGACGATAGACAACCTTGTCTTGTTTCAGTTTTTAGTAGGAAAGCTTCCAGCTCTTCCCCATTCAGTACAATATTAGTTATGTGTTTGCTGTACATAACTTCTCCATATGCTATATATGGCTTCTTCTTTGAGTTCAGAAATGTACCTTCTATACCTATTTTGTTGAGAGTCATAATCATAAAAGGATATTTGTATTTTATCAAATGCTTTGCCTGCATCAGTTGACATGATCATATGGCTTTTATTTTCTCCTGTGTTAATGTGATGATGTATTACATTTATTGTTTTGCATATGTTGAACCATCCTTGCATCCCTAGGATAAAGTCTGTTCGGTCATAGTGTATAATCTTTTTAATGTTCCATTGGATTCAAGTTGCTAGTATTTTGTTGAGGATTTTTGCGGGTCTATTCACCAGGGATATTGGTTTATCTATTTTTATCTGTCTCTCATTATGTCCTTGTCTGCTTTTGGTATCAAGGTGATGGAGGCTTCATAATGAATTTGGTAGGGTTTCTTCCATTTGAATCTTTAGAAATAGTTTGAGGATAATTGGTGTTGATTCTTCTTTAAAAGTTTTGTAGAATTCAGAAGTGAAGCCATTGAGACCTGGGAGTCTCTACTTTCTTCAGCAGTTTCAAAGTCATTCAAGAGTAAATTGTTTAGTTTCTAGATACTTGTGGATTTTTAAAGCTCTTCCTGTTGTTGATTTCAAGCTTAATTCTATTATGGTCAGAAAAAATGCTGTATATGATCTCTATTATTCTACATTCATAAAGGGAGAAGTGTTCCATGTGGGACTGAGAAAAATGTATTTTGTAATTGTTGGGTGAAATGTTCTATAAATGTCTGTCAGATCCATTTAGTTTACGGTATCATTTCACTTCTGTGTCTCTTTGCTTATTTTTTGTGTAAATGATCTGTCCAGTGGTGAGAGTGGGGTGTTGAAATCCCCAACAATTAGTGTGTTGCAATCTCTCTCTCTCTTTAGACCTAGTAGTCTTAGTTTCATGAATTTGGGTGTTCTGATGTTGAGTACATAAATATTTATAATTGTTATATCTTCTTAGTTAAGTTCATGGGACATGCATATTATGAAAAAGCTATGCATAGATTTCAAATATTTTGTACCAAAATAAACTCATGCTTTAATTCCATTTTTTCATAAACTCTTTGAAATCACTTCATATCTATGGAGTATCTACTATGTGTCACCATGTTTCAGATCCTGAGGATATGGAACCAAACAAAACAAAAAACTCTGCTTTCATGAAGCTTTAAATTCTGATGAATAGGGTACAAAGATAATTCACAGATGATGCAATTATCTAGATTTAAAAATTCACATGAACCTAGATATAAATTATTAGGATCAATAAGTTTAGCAAAGTGGTTACAAATAAATTTAATATAAAAATACTCAATTTCTATATACTAGAAGCATTCAATTAGAAAATGAAACACGAAGCTGCTTGTCAATGTATAAGAAATAAATACACAGTTCCGAGTTGTAAAGCATGCCAAGTTCTCACAAACTTAGCACACCCATGTAACTCGGGCTCAGAGAGAACACAACCAGTACTCAGAATGAGCTCCTGTCGCCTTCCTTTCATTACTCTGAGCAAGGGCAACGGCTACCTTAATTACTAACAGCATGGATTAGTTGTGCCTGATTTGAACCTTATTTAACTGTATCTATATAGTTGAAAGAAACTATTACAATGGTTTAAAAAAATCAAAACACTTGGGGACCAGCAGTTAGTGTAATGGCTTATGTGGCTGAACTCCCATGTTGTTGACTGTGATTTGAGTCCTGGACCCGGTGGCTTAAACTCACACCAGGCGCATGTGCATGCCCAGGATCCCGAGAGGAGAATGGAGGAGAAGGGATTGCGGCGTGGCCATCCTCCCGGGAGGTGATTTCTCGCTTTCTGTCTGTCTCTCTCTGTCTTTCTGGCGAGCACAGGCACCCTATAGAAAAAAAACCTCTCCAAAAAAAAAAAAAATCAAAACACTTAAAGAATAAATCTAACAGAAGATGTATAGCCATTTGTGAAGAAAATTGTCAAGTCTTATCAAAGAACATTAAGAAAGTCTTTGTCAAAGGGGGAGCCCAGAAACAGACCCACGCATATGGAAATATGATTAATGATAGAGTAGACGTTGCTAATTAGTGAAAAAAGATGACCTAGTCAGAAGTTATCTATACACGGGGAAACGATACTGCATTTCTATCCCACACCATAATAAGAATCAGTTCAGACAGATTAAAAATCATGTGAAAAGGCAAAACTGTTAAAATTTTAGCAGGCAGGTACCAGCAGATGGCATAATAGTTACATCACTGGACTCCCATGTAGTCAACCGTGGTTCGAGTCCTGGAACTGGCGCTTTAAAACTCACGCCGGGTGCGCACACGTGTGTGCCCAAAATCTCGAGAGAAGAATGGAGGAGAAGGGATTATGGTGTGGCCATCCGCTCCAGCAAGTGACTTTTATTTTCTGTCTCTCAGGCATGCACACATGCCCTATAGCAAAAATATCTCTCTTTAAAAAAAAAAGTTAGCAAGCAGTATAGGAAATTCAAAGTGACTTTGAGGTAAGGAAGGTTCTCTCAGACAGAAGATGCAAAAACCATAAAGAAAATTGATAAATTTTCTTACACTAAAATTAATTTATTTTCATTAAATGTTATCATAAAGAGACTAAAATGATAAACCACAGACTGATGAGAAATAGGTGTAGCATAAATAATTGACAAATCCTTAGTGTAAACAATTATATAAAAAACTTTTTTTTTTTTTTGGAGAGGTTTTTGCTATAGGGCGCTTGTACTCGACAGAAAGC
>NW_006159894.1:1025341-1028822 GCF_000334495.1 Tupaia belangeri chinensis
GAAATCACCCCCCAGGGGGATGGCCACGTTGCAATCCCTTCTCCTCCATTCTCCTCTCGGGATCTTAGGCACGCACGCACACGCGCCTGGCGTGAGTTTTAAGCCACCGTGTCTGGGACACGGACCTCAGTCGATTACATGAGAGTCCAGCAACATAGCCATTATGCTAACTGGTGGTCACAAAAACTTCTGTAAATTAATAAGAAAAACGTTGAACAACCCAGTAGAAAATTTCACACCAAGGCTGGGGTATGTAGGGGAATAGCAGGTTTGTCAAACCGGACAGCCTGGACAGGCTCAAGATGGCAGAGAGGAGAACAATGCCAGTGAGGATCCTAGATCTGAAAAAACATCTTGTCACCTTCCTCAATGATTGTCCCATGGTAGACCATCTGACGACAGGACCCTCCAGTGGAGTGAAACTCAGCCTGCCTCATTTTTCGTTAGCTCATCCCACATCATGGCAGGCTGAAGGTGTTTTCCTCCCATCGTTGCAATAGAACAGGCTCTGTTCACCCTGCTCCTGCCTTCCTCGACCCTTCAAGGGTCATCTTTATCTCTAGGGACCCCCAGACAAGGAGATCCGGGTTTCCCTGGAGTAGGCTCAATGGGATGGGCTTCCTAGAGTCTTTCCTTACCCCCAGTTCCTTGACACCCTTGATTGGCGATCAAGAAGTGAAATCTATCAAGCCCGAATGAAGAAATTCCCCTGATAGGAGAGAAGCTGCGAAGTGAGAGGAAGTCAGGGGAGCGCGTCCAAACTTAGACTTGCTGCAGGCTGGTTTCAAGCCCACTGTTTAGTCAGGAACCTCACGCAAGTTTCTTAACCTCTCTGTGTCATATTTTCTCATCTGTCAAGTGGGCTAAGACTAGCAAGCTACCTCGTAGAGCAGTGTGAGGGCGAAGTGAGTTCTGTGCCAAGCGCTAAGAGTAGCGCCCGACAGTAAGCCGCATAACCGTTAACTGTCATTGTTGTGTCGTTGCCATCACTAGCCACATCACCGTGCAGTAGGTCTCTCACGTTTTATTATATAAAATTCAAAGAGAAAATGCAACTGATATGGACTCTTTTTTGTTGTTTTTCTTTTTTAAAGAACTTCTATAAATTTCAAGCCTGGATATTTCCCAAGCTGCCACAACCAGAAGCAGTGGATATGGTGGAAGTCATTTGCGTCACCAGAAAGAAGAAAGTGTGGGGTTACGATTATGATGAGAGTGATAGCGATGATGAGACAGTCCCCAGAGCAATTCCCAGTGGCTATACCACGCATGGACTAACGGTCAGGCTTCTGAGCCAGGCGTCTGCTGCCTCAGTCACCACTGTGGAGTCTCAGTTCCTAGACCCGGATGCTGAAGAGCCTGACCTGCCTGAAGCTGACCCCAGCCGCCCTGCAACACCAGAGCCTGGCCCCTGGCAGTCAGAAGGCACAAGTGGGCCCTATCAGAGGAGAGAAAGTCCGCTTCAGGACCCCACTTCTGAGGAGGAAAGCAAATCCACAGAGGGGTCTGGGGACAGAATTATCTTCAATGTGGATTTAAACTCTGTGTGTATGAGAGTCCCTGATGATGACTCAGAAGAAGCCTCCCTGAAGTTATCATCTCTTCCAGAAGACATAGTCCACCTGGAGGAGCCTGATGAAACAGAGTCAAGCCTTCTGGTAGCCAGTGGGGAAGCAGTGCAGCCACCTGACTCTTTTTCCTCTTCAGAGTGCCTGTGGTCTGAGGATGCTCCATCTGATAAAAGTGACTCTTCGGAGTCAGATGTTGACCTCGGGGATGGTTATGTAATGAGATGACTCCCAAAATACTGAATGCACACGAAGTGACCAGTACCGACAGGGTTCTCTCTCCTGCACCCTAACCGGCTGCTTTGTGACCTACAGGGGAGGACAGGAGCAGCGTCTGTCCATTGCTCCTGGTGACATCTGTGCACACTTCCAGGATGGGGACCGGAGTCTCACCAGTGCATTGTTTACATGCTCAGTGATAGACTGAGGGGGCATGCTCTGCCCTTTCTCTTTTCACTAACGCACTTGGGATGTTTCTGCAGCATGTTTCCCAGGAAGCAAGGTCCCCTGTGACTTCCAGGGGGAGTCCATGGACCTGTGATGTTTATGAGAAGTAAATTGGGCCAGGTGGGGGAGAGGGGAGAGAAAAGGGAAACACTCAGTAGACCCCTTGGAATACAGTCAGCAGTGGTTAGCTAGGAGGCCAGAAGAGAAGGAGGGGACACAGTTAAGAGGGAAGGGCTGGGGAAGTTTCCATGGATGGTCCTCAGGCAGCTACCTCTCAGATGTCAGATTCTGTCTCCCCGGCTCAGAGAATCCCACCCTCAGCCCTCCATCCTGTTGGAGTGGGGAAGACAGATGCACATATTCGTAACTCTAGTATCAGCCAGGGGAAGCATGACATGGGGGAGAGGAATAAAATCTCAGTGCCATATTTTAAGACTTAAAAAAAGTAATAATGTGAAAGAACAAAACAAAAATGCTTCGCAGTCTTCAGAAGAAATATCCTAGAGATCCTTCTTGACAATTTTAAAAGTGCAACATGTGCTCATGCCAAATGTCCTACCTGTGATTACAGGTCCTGGGAATCTGGGGATATGGTGGAGGGGAACAGGCCTTAGGTTGTCATGTAGCAGTGCAAGGACTGGGATTCGAGAGGTCTGAGGCTGCCATTTCACTGTGTGACCCTGAAAATTTTGCTCAGCCTCTCTGAGCCTCGGTTTCTTCATTTTTGAAATAAGGGAGTTGTACTAGATAATCCTCAAAATCCTATGAATCTAAAAGAAATATTAGAAAATAGTAGGAACTGGGGTTGGCAGATGGTATGATGAAAGAGCTGAACTCTCAGATGGTCAACCACAGTTCAAGTCCCAGACCCGGAGGCTTGCTTTCTCACTTTCTCTCTGTCTCTTTCTAGTCAAATTTTAAAATAATAGTAGTAAATAAAAATTTAAATAAAGTTGTAGCTTTATACATATATAGAGATGAATAGACAGGCAGATGGGCTGCAACCCTGAAAGGCTCCCAGGATAAATAAAAGATATTAGGGCCCTCCTATCTTACTCCCTTTCCTGAAAAACAGAACTTAGACAAGTCCTGGTTCAAGGACTTTGTTGAATAGATAGTATGATAGCTCTAAAGTAGCTGGAGAGGGCTGTGAGGGGGAACTCCTTATTTAGTAATCTAATGAAATTCAGTGGAAAAAGACGTATCACGTACATAGTCCATTTCTCTGCCCTCTGAATGCACCTGTGACACTTTGAAAGCTTTCCATACCATGTGGGACAGCCTTTGTATGGGTGCTTGTGTGTGTGTGTGTGTGTGTGTGTGTGCGCGCGCGCGCGCCTTTTAATTTTGTATAATGGGTGGAGCTCGGGCAAGCAATACAAAAACTGTTTAATATAAACTGGGCGTGGCTTCAGTGTTTTCGTGAGAGGGTGGGTCGGGGCGGGAGAGGGGGGGGTCTGGTGCGA
>NW_006159894.1:1028837-1029236 GCF_000334495.1 Tupaia belangeri chinensis
CCCTCCTCGCGCTTTCCGGGAGTGTTGCAGAGCCAGACGCGGGCGCTGCCAACAGCACTCCCGGAGGTGTTTTCCAGCAGCGCCCCCACACGCATTGAGAAAGCGGAAACAACGCCTTCCAAGCAGTCGGTGGAAGAAGCCGTGGATAGTGACCGCGCGATAAAGGGCTGGCTTGTGCGGCTTGTCCCTGGGAACGGGAGGGGAGTTCCCTGAGACTCTCACGCCGGCTTTGCTGATGGCGTGCTTCCACCGCATCCTACCTTGGGGAAACGCCGCCGCGCACGCCTCCCCACCCCGCCGGAGCCCTGGGCTGGCGTTGCCGTGTGTTCTCTTAACTCCAGGGCGTCCCGGTGCTCGCCAGCCTCTGCCAGGCCCGCTCTCAGGCGCAGGGCCCCGGGG
>NW_006159894.1:1029545-1031399 GCF_000334495.1 Tupaia belangeri chinensis
CGGGGGCCATCGGCTGCCGCTGTGTCGACCCTGCAGTAGGAGGACGCTCGCTCCCCATCTCCCCTACCCGGATCGTAACACCAAGTGCGCAGTAAACTCGGGTGGGAGACTCCAGGCGTCTTGGATCACCCCTCCTTCTGCCAGCGAGTTTCCTAAAGGGCCAAAAGCATCCCGCCGCGGCTGCCATCGGACCCTCCTGGAAACCCCCCGGGTTGAGGGGAGGCCCCTGCCGGCACCCGGTGTACCCCAACAGCCTTTCTCTGACCCAAGTCCTGTGCCAGCAGCGGCTGCCGTCCTCTGCCTGCCTCACAACCAGGCAGACCTCCCGGCAGAAGTGTGGGCATCACTCCCCCGACCCCCGGCCTAGGCCCACCACCCTGGCGCCCCAGCTCCACAGCTGCTGAATTCTAAATCCAGTGAAACCTTTCAGACTACCTCTGAACTGGCTGCCTAGGTTCGGAGCCCCTCCTCGCTTTCTGATGAAGCTGCGCAGACCTTCCCAAGGCTGCCCTCTGGTTTCCCCCCAGCTCTCAGGCTGTTTCTACTCGGAAGCCTCCTCTCCCAGATCCTGGAATAGCCAAGGTCATGCTCCAGCCCTCTTTTCCTCCTTCCTCTATCCTTCCGGGGCATTTCCACAGAATCTTGGCATCACATACTGTCAATAAGCTCATGATTCTCAAATTTACATTCCCCTTGGCACTAGTTGGATGACAGGTGGAGGTTTATTATATTCGTCTCTCTAGTTTTGTATATGCTTAGAAATTTCTATTAAGAAGTTTGAAAATAATTTCTGTCTCTAGACCAGATCCCTCATCCATGTGCTCTCCAGCTTATTCATCCAGCCGTCACCCTGCCACCCCTACTCGAATGTCTCCCCAATATCTCTAGCTGTGCAGCTTAGACCGGACACTGAGTCCCCAGCCTGAGCCCACTCAGAGCAGCCGTGCTTACACCAGTAATGAACACTCACCTCTACTCCTCCACATCAGACGTCTGAGGAAGTCTAGAGCTTATGTCCCTGGAAATAGTCTCAAATCCATCTACCCCTCCTTGGCCCTCCTACCTTCCTACCGCCACTGCCGCTGGAATGCAGGCTGTCTTCATCCAGGCCGTTCACGCTTGTCCTCCCCTCCCCCACCACCAGCACCCTGAAATGTCTTCTCATGGATAAAGTCTCGACTCCTCGCATGGCTAGCATCTCTCTCCCTCCCTCACCCAGGTGGCTTTAGAAGACAAGCTTTAGAGGAAACCAAGAACTGGATGCTGTCATTCTTACGGACCATGTTTTTGGAAATACATGTTACAAGTTATTTTCTTGTATGTTTACAGTGATGGGAATGGTGCCACCTCCTAAAAATGTCCGAATGAATTCAGTTAATTTCAAGAACATTCTACAGTGGGAGTCACCTGCTTTCCCGAAAGGAAATCTGACTTTCACAGCTCAGTATCTAAGGTGGGTCTCACAGCCCTCGTGGCAGGAAAGCACAGCAGACAAGTGGCCGTGGGCCAGTCGTGAGGCTGGGCACAGGAGGGAGGGAGTCTGGCTGATATTGCCCATGTGACCGACAGCCCAGGAGGGACTTCCCTCCTGACCTTTTTCTTTCTGCCCCGGGAAATTCCCGTGGTTGGCTTTTCATTTCTACATTTTCTTGTGCTGATGGTTCTTGGTCTGACTGTAGAGCACAGATCTGCTAGTAGATATAGACATTGTATCATGTAAATGTAGTGCAATGCAGAACCTAGCTCATTTGCCAATTATGCATTTTTTTTGAGAGATTTTCACTGTAGGGCGCATGCGCTCGCCAGCCAGCCAGAGAGAGACATAGAGACAGAAAGCGAGAAATCACCCCCCAG
>NW_006159894.1:1031473-1050999 GCF_000334495.1 Tupaia belangeri chinensis
ACATTAGAAGCAAGAATCACCAACCCAGCCAGTGATGTGGTAGCTGAGGCGGCTGGATCCTACAAGGTCGACTGTGCAATTTGAGTCCTGGACTTGGGGACTTGAAAAACATGCTGGGTAGGGACCAGCACTTAGCGTAATGGCTATGTGGCTGGATTCCCATGTAGTCAACTGTGGTTCGAGTCCCGGACCCAGTAGCTTAAACTCACGGCAGGCGCGTGTGTGTTCATGCCCAAGATCCTGAGGGGAGAATAGAGGAGAATGGATTGCAGTGTGGCCATTCTCCCTGGGGGGGGATTTCTTACTTCCTGTCTCTCTGAAATTTGTTTTCGGCGAAGTGCCTCCCCCCTATAACAAAAAGCCCCTAAAAAAAAAAAAAAAAAAAAAACCATGCTGGGTAAATGTGCATGTGTGTGCCCAAAATACCACATGGAAGGAGAGATGGACAAGGAATTGCAGCGTGACCATCCCGCTTAAGAGGCTCACGCTCTTGCTTTTCTCAAGTGAGCCCATGTGCCCTCTAACAAAATCTTTTAAAAAGAGAAAATCACCATTGCTGTCATTTCTAGTTAGAAGTCAACAGAGTAGAAGTTGGGGGCTAGATGGTAGCATGGCGGTCAAACACAATGCTCGTCCAGGCTGGCCCACAGAGGAAGGTATGGGTTCATATCCAGAGACCTCCCCGCGTATGCCAGGCTTGTGTGTCCATGATCCCGGCTGACTGAGGTTGGGGGTGGGTCATAGTATGAAGACTCTATCAGGGGTTCTGCTTCTCTCTCTCTCTCCCCCTCTCTCTCTCTCACTCATGAAAGAAAAAAAAAATTACTTTTAAAAAGTATACAAGTAGAAGCTATCCAAGAAACTGAGGTGTATGCAGTGAAGAAGGCCTTGCTACCCTACCATCTCCTACCTCCAGTGAACCACCAGAGCATGCCCAGTGCCGAGGAGTTACTCTGTGGCTGTGTCCTGAAACTTAGAGTACGGCAGCCACTGGCTGTCCCATACTCTGTGCTCTGACAGCAGCAGAGACCATGCAGGAAGGCTGAGTATCACCTTAGACAATTATCTCAACAGTGGTCCGAGCCCCCTTCCTGTCCTGCCTGTCAGGAGTTCTCTATGCCTGGTGAAGGAAGTCTATGCCAGCCCGTCCTTGGCAGCCTGCCACCATGCAATGCCACAGTCTGGATTGCAGGTGACACACCTTTACACCAGGTGCAAACAGCAGCAGGAGGCCAAAGTCCGGTGAGCCAACACACCTGTTCTCTATGTGACTCAGAGACATACAGAGATAGACGAGTATTCAGTGCAGTTGGAGGAGACAGGATCCCATTAACCCCACATTTCTTCACATTGGCCATCATCTTACAAACATACCCACAGCCTGCTAGGTCAGAGAAGTAGAAAGATGGATAAGATAGTCCTTTTCTATGTGTTGAGGTTTTATAAACGTTTTTTATTTCAAAATAATTCCAAACTACACAGTTCTAGTCCCAGATTCGGTAGCTTAAAAACTCATATGAGGCACATGTGTATGCATGCCCAAAATCCCAAGAGGAGAATGGAGGAAAAGGGGTTGTGGTGTGGCCACCCCTGGAGGTGATTTCTCTGTCTGGCAAGCACACACGCCCTAAAGCAAAAACCTCTCCCCCCCCAAAAGAAAAAATGGGGGGTAAAAGACAATAACAATAACAATACAGTAAAATAATATAAATTTCAAAATATAGTATGACTCACATGGCATTTGCATTGTATTTGATATTGTAAGTAATCTAGAGATGATTAAAGTATATGGGGAGGATATGCATAGGTCATATTGCAAATACTGTACAACTTTACATGAGGACCTTAAACATCTACTGATTTTGGTATCCTTGACTTGTAGGAGGTCCTGAAACTCATCCCTGCAGATACTGAGGGACTACTGTATTTATTTTGGTTTGCGTATATCAGTATTTCACAGACCATGTCTTTCAAAAATGCATAATTAAGGAAGGAGGCTTTTTTGTTGAAGTACATGTTGGTTAAAGTATATGGGAGGATATGCATAGGTCATATCGCAAATACTGTACGACTTTACGTGAGGACCTTAAACATCTACTGATTTTGGTATCCTTGACTTGTAGGAGGTCCTGAAACTCATCCCTGCAGATACTGAGGGACTACTGTATTTATTTTGGTTTGCGTATATCAGTATTTCACAGACCATGTCTTTCAAAAATGCATAATTAAGGAAGGAGGCTTTTTTGTTGAAGTACATGTTGAATACTCTTTCTTGGAGTGGCACAAATTTATTAGGATATTAAAGTCTCTGAGAAGTTGTGAAGATGCCTATTTTTCTGTTTCACTCACTCCCCCCCCCAAATTATATGACCATGGGACGGATTTTTTTTTTTAATGCTTTAAGACACTTCAAGGCTTATTAAGGTTCCATAGAGCATAGTTTGGAGTTTGCTAATATAAATTACACATACTATTCATCAAAATTGTTTACTAGAAATGTGCTTTACTTTTCTCTCATTATCCTCTGTTGTTAGTCTTTGGTAACAGGAGGAGTAAAGTACCAGTCAGCCTCAGAGAGACTGAAGTTGAACTCTCATAACTTTTTTTTTAAGTTGATCTGTTTCTTCCATGAGTGATAAAGAGAGAAAGATAGCGCCCCAGACAGTCTTGGTTCCCTGATACTCTTCCAGCCTCTGCCAGCCCCAGATCATGAGCACATATATGCCTTGCATTCTCAGGGAGGTCTCTGGACATGAACCTAGAACATTGCCAAATGGGTCGGCCTTGCAGAGCATCACATTTTACCACTGCACCACCATCTGGGCCCCAGAACTCTCCTGATTTTACGTTTCTGATTGTGTAGTTATAGGAAATTCCAAGATAAATGCAGTGGTACTGCCCTGATGGAATGTGATTTCTCAAGTCTTTCCAAATATGGCGACTACATCTTGAGAGTCAGGGCTGAGTTTGCAGATGAACATTCGGAGTGGGTAAACATCACCTTCTGTCCTGTGGATGACAGTAAGCCATTTTCTTTTCCATTTTGTTATAATGTTGTCATTTTGCCTTGATTTTTTCCATATTGGTTGTCCATTATCAGGAATTATTTGCCCACAAAGTGGATGGTCTTGCACATGAAGCTTAGGAAATATAATAAACAGGGTCATGGCCTTAAAGCAGTCCATAGGCAAGACAGGAAAGTCTCATTGATAAAATAATTAAATATAAATTTAATAACTTCAGTGTCTCAAAGATGTGAGTGAGTCAAAGCCAGCTGGAAAAGAATGAGAAGAGCTATAAAGATTTGTGTGGTAAATTTTCTGGAGAAGTCAATTTGAAATTGTGACTTAAAGAAATGTGACATGATAGGCAAAAGAATAAAGGCAGGTGTGGACTTAGAAAGACTAGAGGCAGATAGCCTGCTTGCCCAGAATGAAGGACTGAAGGGAGGGATGCAGCTGTGGCAGGTGGGTTGGTTCAAGCTGACTGGAAAGCACTGAGAAGAACTTTCCCAGGTCAGAGCTAGAGGGTCCCAGTACCTATCAGAAGTCATGAAGCATATTTAGAATATCAGGAATTAAAAACTAATTACCCACCATATACAACTAAGAAAGTGAAGAAGATTAGAATAAGGCAAGAATCTCATGAACAAAATCTACATTCGGCTCTCCAAGGAGTGAACAAAAGTGCTGAAAGCATTATCTCTGTGTGGGGAAGGGTCCTTATGCCAGGAACCCTCCACTTCCTCCATAACTGGGTCCTCCTGGTAGAGAATGAAGCTACAATGCTATTCCTCCTTTCCAATTCTGTCTCAAATTTGGTCAGAAAAATCTTATTTCTGAGCCATTTCCATAGCCTACTTATTGGGTCATCAGAAAAGTTATGACGTGTTTTTCTATGCAAAAAAAAAGAAGTCATGATTTTCCCAATGACCCAGTAACTAAGGGAGCTAGAGCCTATATGACCAACCACGATTCCCTGTAGCTTGAAAAACACATTGGCATCTGTGCATTGTGCCTCAAATCCCAACAGAGTGGAGCAATGATGAGAAGGGTTGCAGCATGGCCATGCCCCATGGGGAGTGCTTTCTCCTCTTTCTGTCTCTGCTTTTCTCTGGTGAGCACGTACATCCTCTGGTAATCACAGAACTTCTTATTTCTGGAATCAGAAATTACCAAGGTTATCTTTTCTTAAAGTGCCTTTATAAAAGCAAAACAAACAAAAAAAAAGAACACCCCAAAAGATAAAGTTTAACAATAAGTCAAGTCTCTAAATCATAATACAGGTGTCTTCTCCTGTAATTGTTAACTGACTTAATCAGGGCCTGACTGGTACCAAGTCCTGATTTAGGTCCCATCTTCTATAGGTGGAAGGTATCTGTAGAAACTGAGGTAAAAATGGTTAAGCAGCTTGCTAAAAGGTCGCATGGGTCATGTGGAGCAGGGACTCAGATCCAGGCTCCTGTATCCATGCTATTAGCAACCAGTAACCTACTGGATAGTCACCTCTTGAAGTGTTTATGTTTTAGTGATAGCAAAATACCTCAACACATCATGCAGAACCTATTTATACTACCTTTAGGAAAATATCTAACAAATTTTCCTGTCTGGCTTTCAGATCAGCATATTAAAATGATAGAAGCAAAAACATTAAAAAAACAAACAAAGAAGAATGATAGAAGTAGGTTCGTTAGGAGCCCCCAGAAAGTAACAGTGGCCAGAGAAGAACACAGGACATGAATGACACAGCGTTGCCTCACAGAGCCATTTACTGCTCACTCTGATTATTATTGACCATGTACTCTGTGTCAGGCATGTTCTTAGAGCTGAAGCTACTGGAGTAAATAAGACAAATACCTCTGCCCTCACAGAACTTATACTCTAATGAGGCAGACAGGTTAACAAATAGATACATATTGTCTACAGGTAGGGACTGTGGCTCTCAAGAAAACCACAGCCAGGTAATAGGATAGAAAGTGATGGGAGCTGCCTTTTCTTAATTGTTTCTATGCAAAAAAAAAGAAGTCATGATTTTCCCAATGACCCAGTAACTAAGGGAGCTAGAGCCTATATGACCAACCACGATTCCCTGTAGCTTGAAAAACACATTGGCATCTGTGCATTGTGCCTCAAATCCCAACAGAGTGGAGCAATGATGAGAAGGGTTGCAGCATGGCCATGCCCCATGGGGAGTGCTTTCTCCTCTTTCTGTCTCTGCTTTTCTCTGGTGAGCACGTACATCCTCTGGTAATCACAGAACTTCTTATTTCTGGAATCAGAAATTACCAAGGTTATCTTTTCTTAAAGTGCCTTTATAAAAGCAAAACAAACAAAAAAAAAGAACACCCCAAAAGATAAAGTTTAACAATAAGTCAAGTCTCTAAATCATAATACAGGTGTCTTCTCCTGTAATTGTTAACTGACTTAATCAGGGCCTGACTGGTACCAAGTCCTGATTTAGGTCCCATCTTCTATAGGTGGAAGGTATCTGTAGAAACTGAGGTAAAAATGGTTAAGCAGCTTGCTAAAAGGTCGCATGGGTCATGTGGAGCAGGGACTCAGATCCAGGCTCCTGTATCCATGCTATTAGCAACCAGTAACCTACTGGATAGTCACCTCTTGAAGTGTTTATGTTTTAGTGATAGCAAAATACCTCAACACATCATGCAGAACCTATTTATACTACCTTTAGGAAAATATCTAACAAATTTTCCTGTCTGGCTTTCAGATCAGCATATTAAAATGATAGAAGCAAAAACATTAAAAAAACAAACAAAGAAGAATGATAGAAGTAGGTTCGTTAGGAGCCCCCAGAAAGTAACAGTGGCCAGAGAAGAACACAGGACATGAATGACACAGCGTTGCCTCACAGAGCCATTTACTGCTCACTCTGATTATTATTGACCATGTACTCTGTGTCAGGCATGTTCTTAGAGCTGAAGCTACTGGAGTAAATAAGACAAATACCTCTGCCCTCACAGAACTTATACTCTAATGAGGCAGACAGGTTAACAAATAGATACATATTGTCTACAGGTAGGGACTGTGGCTCTCAAGAAAACCACAGCCAGGTAATAGGATAGAAAGTGATGGGAGCTGCCTTTTCTTAATTGTTTAAACTTACTTAGTTCTTCCATGAGAGAGAAATGGGCATCTCTGACAGGATCCTCATGCTGCAATCCACCTCCACACCCAGCCAGCCTAGATCACGAGCATATGCACACACACCCAGCTTGCACAGGAAGGCTCTGGGACACAAGCCCAGCACCTTTCCCTTTGGATTCAGCAGTGTAGTGCGTTGTGCTACAGCTGACCTACCATCTGGCCTTACTGTTTTAGATAGGGTGATCAAATATAGTATTTCAGAGGAGGTGGCTTCTAAACAAAGACTCAAATGAAATGAAGCATGTGAATGTTTAGAAGAACAATCAGGAGAACAGCTTCAGACATTG
Source organism: Tupaia belangeri chinensis (assembly GCF_000334495.1). Lineage (NCBI taxonomy): Eukaryota > Metazoa > Chordata > Mammalia > Scandentia > Tupaiidae > Tupaia > Tupaia belangeri. The sequence goes on from NW_006159894.1 coordinate 1,037,925, forward strand.
TTGGAAAAACATATATGGTTAATTACACATGTTAAACATTTAAGGGTAGCCACTAAAAAAAAAAAATAATAATACCATCTGTAGCTTACAGCCTAGCAAAGGAAAGAAAATTTAAGCTAAGAGAAAAAAAGAAAAAAGTAGAAGAAGCCAAAAATAACATAAAATTGTAGGAAACAATCTTTATAATAAAATAAGAGCAGTTCTAAATCTATCAGAAATCACAATAAACGTAAGTAGGCTGAATTCAATTACTGAAGACAAAGGTCTCTTTGTATAAAGAACCAAATAGTTCTAAATATATCAGAAATCACAATAAACATAAGTAGGCTGAACTCAATTACTAAAGACAAAGGTCTCTTTGTATAAAGAACCAAAACCCAACTATCCATAGGTATGTCAATCAATATCATGGCAATGATATATTAAAAACAGTGTACTTCAGTAGACTAATTATTCTGCACTGTTATAAGAAATTCATATTGAAGTAAAGTTTCTTAAATGTGATTTTTTGATTGACATTTTGCTTTGTTCTTTTACTTAGCCATTATCGGACCTCCCAGAATGCAAGTAGAAGTGGTTGCTGATTCTCTACATATTCGTTTCTTAGCCCCCCAAATTCATTATGAAACCACAGCGTGGACCATGAAGAGTATTTATGACTCATGGGTTTACAATCTGCAATATTGGAAAAATGGCACTGATGAAAAGGTAAGTTTGGCCAGTCCTATGCATTTCGGATGTAGGTGCCCAAGTTTTTGCTTACTGTTGGTCTGAAGCCATGATAATGGAAAGAATACCAAGACCATCTGGGCAGGGTCTTACACGGTTGTGCTTTATGAGTCAGCAGATCTAAAGGTTGGTTGTCTGATAGCTGGAAGCTTCCCAGGCTGAGGGATGGCCTCAGGTGCATCTCTGACTCAGGAGTCCTAGACGGACTCCCAAGGGAAGTGCGTGGAGCACACTTTCAGGGTGAAATCTGCACAGTGGAAGCAGACCTTTCTCTCCTGATGGGAAGTTACAGCAAGCTGAGTCAGCAGTTGGCTAGGGGAACTTGATGTCAGCTGAGTCAGTTATCAGCTGCGTGATTCCTGGTTTGATTCCTGTGCCTCGCACTGATATTGTAGACCAGTCAAGTCCATAGTCAAGGCAGACCCAGCTCTGGATACTGGATGAATATCGCATTTAACCTTTATGACCCCCATTTTTGCTGTTGCTGTCTTCTTCAGGCGACAGTTCCTTTAAAAACATGGACTTGGAGTAAAAAGACCTGGTTGGAATATACTTCTGCCACAGTGTGGCTATGATCACATCTTAGCTTCCTCAGGTCTGCAAAATGGGCACAGTAACCTACTTCATTAATACAAAGGGGATAATAACCTACCTCATAGGATTGTTGAGTAATTTAATGACATAATGAAAAACATACACTTGTCACATTGCCAAGAACAATGTATACAATCAATACTGAGGTTCTCTGTCCCTTATGTAGACATCTTAAGGCTATTTTCATTCATCTTTGGTTAGGTTTTATTTTTTTTTTTTTAAAGAGAATTATTGGGACCAGCAGTTACCAAAATGGCTATGTCGCTCAACTCCCATGTAGTAGACCATGGTTCGAGTCCCGGACCTGGTGGCTTAAAACTCACACCAGGCGCATATGCGTGCGTGCCCAAGATCCTGAGAGGAGAGTGGAGGAGAAGGGATTGTGGCGTGGCCATCCCCTCTGGGGGGTAATTTCTCGCTTTCTGTCTCTCTGTCTCTCTCTGTCTTTCTGGCAAGTGCACGCGCCCTATAGCAAAAACCTCTCCAAAAAAAAAAAGAGAGAGAGAATTATTTTATTTAACTTTATTTATTTATTTATTTTTAATTTGACCAGAGAGGGACAGGGCAAGGTGTGTGGGGGGGGAGTGAGAAAGCAAACCATCAGGTCTGGGACTCAAACCACGGTCAGCCATGTGGGAGTCCAGTGCCCTTAACCACCATGCCACCTACTGACCCCCAGTTTTATTCTTATACTTAGTGCTTCTGAGCTAAATGTCATTCATGGTCCTAAATTGACTTACATATGTGTTATTAGGTTATGCAAGGAGACTTCAAAAAGTTCATTAAAAAGGGAATTAAAGTATATCTTGATGCAAAAGGAAAAATCTCTGCTATAATGGCACCTCTTTTATAATGGCTGAGTCCTCATGACCTAATCACCTCCCACAGGTCCTACTACCTAATACTGCCACACTGGGGGTTAGGATTTCAGCATATGAATTTGAGAGGAGGATGCATACATTCAAACCATAGCATGTAGGATATCTACCTTCTTCACAGAATTGACAATTTTGCTTTGAGTCAAGACCCCTGGAAATGCACACCTGGAAAGCAATATACAATATTTAGTTTCATACTCATTTATCTAATGCAGGTGTGTCTGCACCATAACCTGGGTGACTTAAACACAGAAATTTACCATCTCGCAGTTGGAGGCCCAGAGTCCAAGATCTAGGTGTGTGCAGGGCCATGCAGGGCCAGATTTGTACCAGGCCTCTCTCACGGCTCTAGGAGCTGCTGACACTCTGGCTTTCCTTGATTTGTAGATGCACCAGTCCACTCTCTGCCTTCATCTTCACATGGCGTTTTCCCTGTGCACTTGTGCCCAAATCTCTTCATTTTATAAGAATTAGAAATAACCTCATTTTACCTGACTACCTCCCTAAAGACTCTACGTTCAAATAAGATCACAGTTCAAACCATTAAAAGTGGTTTATTAAGGTCTGTCAGGTGACATGGAGGCTAAGGTAGCAGGATCCCACATGGCCAGCTGCACCGTGCTAGTCCAGCCTCGGTGACTTGAAAACCACCAGACACGTGTGCATGCATACCCAAGACACAAACAGGATAGAGAAATGGAGGAAGAGGGATTCTGATTGCATGCCCTATTAGACGGTGCTTTCTCCTGCCCTTTCTCTCTCTCTGGCGAGCACACACATCCCTTGGCAAATTTTCTTAAAAGAAAAAAAAGCTAGTTTATCTTTTTTAAAAAGGAAGCAAGATGGTTTATTTTGTCATGGAAGCTAAAGAATTTAGGAAACCTGGTGGTTTGTCAGCATCTCAGCTGGCCTTTGCAGCCTCTCTCAGAACGTGTCAAGGTCCCCTGAAATGACCTGGGCAGCGCTCCTGCACCAGTTCCTTCCTGTTTTAAGTCTGAAGCAAAGGTTATAACTGGAAAATATAAATTAAAAAAGAAAGAAAGAAAAATCTGTTCCTTCACTGCTGAGACGTCCTTATTTTGGACTCCATTACTAGATTCAGTGTTCTTATTTTTCTGTTCATTACCAGTTTCAAACTACTCCTCAGTATGACTTTACAGTCATCAGAAACCTGGAGCCACAGACAACTTACTGTATTCAAGTTCAAGGGTTTCTTCCTGATTGGAACAAAACTGGGGAATGGAGTGAGCCCCTCTGTGAGCAGACAGCCACTGACGGTGAGTTGTAAGATGCAACACCTGTCGCTGTGCCTCACCTAGGACTGGAACTAGCTTCTTAGGTACCCACCCACTGAGCATCAGGGCTAGAAGTTGCCTTAGACACCGTCCTGCCCAGCCCAAACTCCACCCGAGTTCAGAAATCAACATCAGCCCTATATGGTCTCCCAGCCCTTGAGTGATTGACTTTATGCTGGGAGGAAGACCACCTCCTTCTGAGATGGCTCATTTATTCTTAGACCAAGGGGATCTGTGAGAACACTGTGAGCTGGGGTCTGCCCACTTTCCCATGCCCAAGCGGCCCCCTCAGCTTCCTGCAGTCCTCCCAAGACAGACTGCACATGGAGCTTGAGCCCCGCCACACCCCGAAGCCTTCCCTTCCTAACTGTGCAACCCCAGTTCCTATAGACCTGGGAGGGAGGAAGGGTTTGGAAAGGTTATCACTGCCTTCAGGTAGTGCTACATGTTTCATGATCCCTTATAAAGTGCAGAACCAGGGTCCCCGCTCTGGTGGCACAAGCAGCGGGGCACACTGCAAGGCTGGTGCTGCACGAGAGGCCCAGGTTCAGATCCTGGACCAAAGGCTGAGTACGTTAGCACATGCCTGTGGTCCTGGCTAGCTAGGAGGCTGGGGCAGAGGATTGTCATGGTGAGGCCCTGTCAGAAACACCTCTCTCAGGACCAGCAGTTAGCATAATGGCTATGTCGCTGGACTCCCATGCAGTCGACCACGGTTCAGTTTCCAGACCCGGCGGCTGACACTCATGCTGCGCATGTGTGCATGCATGCCCAAGATCCCAAGAGGAGAATGGAGGAGAAGGGATTGTGGCGTGGCCATCACCCCTGGGGGGGTGATTTCTCGCTTTCTGTCTCTCTGTCTCTCTCTCTGTCTTTCTAGCGAGCGCACGCGCCCTATAGCAAAAACCTCTCCAAAAAAAAAGTTAAAAAAAGAAAGAACCTCTCTCCACCTCCTCCCTACCCCACCTCACTAAATAATAATAATAACATAGAACCAGGACCTCAACATTGTTCTTCACTTACAGCGTGGACCACGGTGTCTGGCAGGTGCTGCCACACTTGGTGTTTCTTAAAAGAAACAGAGGGAGGTGCCACCAGGTGACATAGTGGTTAAGGTGGTGGATCCCACATGGCCAACTCCAGGATTCGAGTCCTAGACCAGCAGTTGATAAACAAGCTGGCCCTGTGTGCTTTCATGTCCAAAAAATACCAAGAGGAGAATGGAGGAGAAAAGATTGCAGCAGGGCCATCCCCACCTGGGGGATGATGTTTTCTCACTTTCCCTCTCTCTGGTGAGTATATGTGCCCTATGGCAAAACTCTTAAAACAAACAAAAGAAAAGAAGGAAAAGGGAAAATAAACAGGAAGAAAAGGGGGCAAAAAAGGTCTCGGCTGGCCCAGACCCTGCCCGTTTACAGGCACATGCATGCAGTGCTAGAGCAGAGACCTGTGCCCCCATGGCTGCTCACACACACAGGCTTTTTCATTATTTAAAGATTTAGAAAGACTTGGCAGGTTCAACCCATGGGAAGAGGAACACAGGCGGGCCCACTCATGTGGCATGAGGCAGATAATCTCATCAAAGAGAAAAAGATTTCAAATAGTTAATAGGTGATTGTGACCAGACACAATCACCTATTAACTGACAGAATTCGAACATTTTACAAAAGGAAAGGAAAAGTATAGCTTATTGAAAACCTACTTTTGTCAAATACCATTTTAGGTTTCTTTTTTCAACACACTTACCTCATTTAAACTTCACAAGTTTTCCATGAGAGCATTATAAGAATCTTTTCCCCTTTTACAGACTAGAAAATGAGCATCCAGAGAGGTTAAGCAACTTGCCCAAAGCTGGTCAGCTAATAAATGACAAAGACAAAACAGAACATGGGCCAGTCTGAATCCAGATTATGTTCGCCATAATTTATCACCTACAGATTAATTCTATAGGTAAACTGAGGCATCATGCATCTGTGGATAAAACAGAAAGGTGATAAGCCCAAGAGTATTGATCACGTGGATCAGAAGCAAGTTAGAAAACATTACACAGAGTAGCGATTATTCGACACCCTCCCAATGCACCTGCAGCTCCCATCCTGTGTAAAGCAGGGCCCTTTCTCCTTCACCTCCAGGGGTAACAAACATACTTGAGTTCAGAACTTGGCAAAGGCACAAGCAGAAAGAATTATGAGATCAGAAATTACCAGCAGCAACAAAAACACAAGAGGTCAGATGGTGGAACAGCAGTTAAAAAAACATTTTTTTTTCATTGCCAGAGAGAGGGGGAAAGTAGAAAGCACCCCCCCACACACCCAATGAGATATAGTCATATCATGTTTCAATCCATTCTCCAATTCTCTATCCTGTTGGATTTTGGGCATGCATGCACATGCGCCCAGTGTGTTTCTGAAGCCACTAGGGCTGAGATTCAAACCATATGATTTCGCCATGTGAGATCTGACTCCCCTAACCAGCAGGCCACAAGGCCAGCTCACAAGTGGTAAATTCTTTTTTTTTTTTTTTTTTTTTTTTTGCCATAGGGCACGTGCACTCACCAGACAGACAGAAACAGAGAGACAGAAAGCGAGAAATCACCCCCAGGGGGAATGGCCACGCCACAGTCCCTTCTCCTCCATTGTCCTCTCGGGATCTTGGGCACACATGCACATGCGCCCGGTGTGAGTTTAAGCCACCAGGTCCGGGACGCGAACTGTGGTTGACTATGTGGGAGTCCAGCGACATAGCCATTGCACTAACTGCTGGTCCCACAAGTGGTAAAATCTTTAGGCAGCCTTGAGAACTCTGCAGGCAGGGTCATCCCTGGGGCCCAGCCTTGGGCTACTAGAAGCCTTGCTGGAGTTTGGTCTGGTCTCTGTGCAGGGGCTTGGATGGGGCCTTTTGTACAGAGAACATTTACAGCAGCTGTTACAAACCCCTGGTACCTGTATTAACTGGAGCTGGGGACCAGGGATGCCCACTTTACTGGGCAAAGCAAAAGGTATATCCACAACAGGAGGCTTGTCATAACCCTGTAAGCAAAATAAGTCAGAACTCTTATACTTGTTTTATGTATATTGGCTATAATGCCAGAAACCAAACCCTGAAGAAGGTAGAAAAGGGGCAAAGCCCATTGAAAACCTCTGGGTTCTCCAGCCAGCTGCCGTGTTTCTGAGAAGTCTTCTGAGGTGAACGTATAGGCCCTGTTCTCAGGGACTGCTATTGGATCATGACTGGGAAAATGGCATTCTGATCACTGGGCCCACCCCATATGTGGCAGGAATGTAACACCCCGTCTCCCCAGCAGAAACAACGCCCCTCTGGATGGTCGCCATCATCCTCATAGCCTCCATTTTTGTGGCTGTCCTGGTGTTCCTTGGCTGTTGTGCCTTGGTGTGGTACATTTACAAGAAGACCAAGGACACATTCTCCCCGGGGACTTCTCTCCCACAGCACCTGAAAGAGGTATGTAGGATGGAGCGAAAGGTGGGTCAGAAAACGCTAACGGGACCAGCAGGTGGCATGATGGTTAAGTTGCTGGACTCTCAGAGTCAATTGTGGCTTGAGTCCTGGACCAGGCGGCTTAAAACTCACACCAGGTGCATGTCCGTGTGCGTGCGTGCCCAAGGTCCTGAGAGGAGAATGGAGGAAAAGGGATTGCGGTGTGGCCATCCTCCCAGGTGGTGATTTCTTGCTTTCTATCTCTGTGTCTCTCTGGTGAGTGCACATGCCCTAGAGCAAAAGTCTCTCCAAAAAGAGAGAGAGAGAGAGAGAGAAAAGAGAAACCCTGAATGGAAGTCAGGACTACCTCATTGCAGACCACACGCTTTCTGGAAGAATGGCACACACTTTGCTGCTGGTCTGTCCTTGTGCCCAGTTCAGAGAAGTCTGAGGTGAAGGAACAGCCCTAAGGGTGGAGGCAAAGGTTTGTTCCAGAGCCCTCCCTGCAACCTGGATGTTGGTCCTCCTCTGGCCATCACTGCCCAAAGCCCTAAATTCTCAGGCGCCAAAGGTGATGGTTCTGCGGCAGGCAGGGAAAAAGCAGAGCTCAGAGTGGAGAAGATGAAAGAGAGAAAACTCTAGGCTAAGCGCCAGTGAAGAGCCAGAAGGAAAGACTAGGAGGGACAGGTGCAATTTCAGTCTTGGAATAGATGAGAGTGACAGACGTTCTGGAATGTGTTTCCTAGATTTTAGGAAGGCTATTTTCAAAAGGTTCATAAAATTAAGATAGGATGTAGCTGGCTGGAGACTCTAGGCAAAAGAGGCCTTAAGAGATGAAATTCTAGATATACACTGCCACCAGAAAATGAAAACATGCCAAGCCCAGACCCCAAAAGGACCCATCTTTGGTCTCAGTTCCCAGAACAGACTCTAAGATGAAGATTTACATTCAGCCAGTTGAATGGTGAGTAGCCTGAGAATGATCTCTAAATCATTCTCTGCCTTCTCGAAAGGAGAGAAGGTAGCAGAATGGAACAATGAGAGAGATCGAGCTGTGATGCAGCCTTGACAGCGGCCTCAGCCAATCCCATGGCAGCTCTCCAGCCAGATGGCCTTTTAGAGATGTCCCAAGCTGATGCAAGAAGGTTGTGAACCCCACATCAACCATGCCCTGGAAGAGGGCTGTCCCCAGGAAGGGGGCCTAACCTAGAGGAGTGTGAGAAATCAGCAGGCAGCATTCCTGGCAGCCAGGAGAGAAATGCCTCCTTCCTGAAGGGAGATCTGGGTGGCCTACTACAGCATCCACTACAGTCCATCCCTCCGACCCCCTGCAAGCAGCTCCTCCAGGATTTGAGTTCATCTGTGTCTCCAGGGAAACACACGAAAGGAAAGTTAGTGGGACAGACTCCATCCCCACCACTTCAGCTGGTTGTAAGGTCTCAAGTTCCATTGGGCTTCTTCTGCTGTCCCTTCTAGTCCCCTTCTCTCCTGTGGCTGGCTCCGCTGGCAGAGGCTGCTCCCTGAATGGGTGACCCAGACCCTCACATCTGAGAGGACTGAGCCCTTCTCTGGCAGTGGCTGCTGCATACTTGTCCATTGGCCATCAGAACGGGGCAGAGGAGCACCAGGAGACCCAGTGAGTCACTGGGTGTTCACCCTGATGCAGCAGCAGCCCTACCTCCTCCTGAGGTCAGTGGGCAACTGCCCCCATTGCCTTCTAGTGCCTCAACACGAAGAGTCTGACATGAGGAGGTGACAGCTATAGCTTAAAATGTAGTGGACTTTTTACTTTAGTCTCCTCACTCCCCACTCTGAGACCCCTCTAGGCCAGAGATCAGAAAACTTTTTCTTAAAGTATCAGAAAATATTTCAGATTTGCAGGCCAAGAAATACAAATTACATAGGTACTTACATAACCATTTAAGTGTAATCATTTAGAATCTAAAACCACTCTTGGCAGTACAGAAACAAGCAGTAGGCTTACTTGGCCCTGTCTTGCCAACTGCCACCTGAGACTCAGAAAACCTATGATTGCACGTACAGGGAACACGAGTTTCCAAAGCAGGTCCCCAGGAGCGACGGTGAGCAGGGCTTCCCTGTGACGTCCCTGTGGTCCTAAACCTGTGTATTCTACCTGTTTGGGACATGGTACCACATAAAGGTGGTTGATCTGGGTGCGTTCAGTGCCCTGTCCTCATAGGTTGTCATCTGTGGCCAAGCTGGTGTGTCACCTGCACCTTCCACTGGGTAGCCATCATTCTCCAGCCTGAGCAGGGCAATGTGTGATGTGGTTGGTGTGCCCCTGGTCCCATGCCTGCCCCTGGGCTCCTGTGCTGTCAGTGGGGTGTTGGCCTGACATGGTGTTGCCTGGGTATGGACTAGTCTGCTAGGGCTGCCGTAACAGTACCACAAACTGGCGTCTTGGACAGTGGAAATGTGTTGTCTCATGGTTGTAGCCAGAAGTCCAACATCAAGGTGTGGGCAGGCTGATTCCTTCTAAGGCTCTGAGGCAGAATCTGTGCCAGGCCCGTCTCCTGGCTGCTGGATCATTGTTGGTGTTCCTTGGCTTATAGAAACATCACCTGCTTCAGTCATCAGCTTCACCTAGCCTTCTTCCTGTGTGGGTGTCTGTGTCCAAATATTCCCTTTCATGCTTTCAAATGCCAGAGGGCATGTGCGTTCACCAGAGAGAGAGAGAAACCACTCCCCGAGTAGGACATGTTCACACCACAATCCCTTTTTCCTCCATTTTCCATCCTGTCCGGATTCTAGGTACATATGCACACATGCCCAGCATGTTTTTCAAGTCACTGGGACCAGGTCTTACATCACAGTCAGCCATTTGGGATCCAGCACCCAAGGTACAGTGCTTAACTATGGTGCTCGGAGGCCAGGCCCCAATTTCCCCTTTAAAAAGACACAGTCATATTGTTTTAAGAGCTCACTCTTCTCCAGTATGACCCTATTGTAAATTAATTACCTATCCAATGATCTTGTTTCCAAGTGAGGTCACATTTGGAAGTACCAGGGTTAAGACTTCAATATAGGAACTTTGTGGGGATACAATTCAAGCTACGGTTGTGCCTACAGAGTGGAGTGACACACTATAGGGCCCCAGTGGTGCTGAGTAAGCCCTGCAGGACATGCACAGCAAATCATTTCTGAAATAAGAGCCGACTGCAGACAAGAAAGACCAGCGCCCTCCTAGACTACAAGTCTCACTGCCATCCACTTGCCACCAGGCTGCTTAGTCTCAGGGGACGCCATCCTACCAGCAGCTCAGCCTTGGTCTCTTGTGAGGTTGGACAGGCAGCAGCAGCTGCGTCAGCCTTGGTGCATGAGAGACCCTGTTCCAGGGCCCACATAGAGCCTCTGTCCCTGCCACCACAGCCACCCTATGCTGGGTTCAGTGTGCTGTGTGTTACTGGCCAGTGGCAGAGGCTGGCTAATAACCCAGTTCCTGCTCTGTTGTTCCCACCCATGCACGTGCTGTCAGTGGGAGTTGCTGCATGATACAAGATATCCTGTTTCAGGCCCCTCCCAGAGGTCCATCCACATGCCTCCTTCCCAGATGTCCTTATCCCTGCACTTCCAGTCTTCCAGCCCATCCATGGGTCCGGAGCTAGCTCTGCTTATGCCACTTTGGGTAACCTGAAGCTCTGCTCTCTCCCTGGCTGGAGCTGTTGTGCAGCACCGTCAGCTGGCCATAAGCCTGTCCCCCCAATCCTGGGCCATCATAGCCATAACCACTCCCCGAGTAGGACATGTTCACACCACAATCCCTTTTTCCTCCATTTTCCATCCTGTCCGGATTCTAGGTACATATGCACACATGCCCAGCATGTTTTTCAAGTCACTGGGACCAGGTCTTACATCACAGTCAGCCATTTGGGATCCAGCACCCAAGGTACAGTGCTTAACTATGGTGCTCGGAGGCCAGGCCCCAATTTCCCCTTTAAAAAGACACAGTCATATTGTTTTAAGAGCTCACTCTTCTCCAGTATGACCCTATTGTAAATTAATTACCTATCCAATGATCTTGTTTCCAAGTGAGGTCACATTTGGAAGTACCAGGGTTAAGACTTCAATATAGGAACTTTGTGGGGATACAATTCAAGCTACGGTTGTGCCTACAGAGTGGAGTGACACACTATAGGGCCCCAGTGGTGCTGAGTAAGCCCTGCAGGACATGCACAGCAAATCATTTCTGAAATAAGAGCCGACTGCAGACAAGAAAGACCAGCGCCCTCCTAGACTACAAGTCTCACTGCCATCCACTTGCCACCAGGCTGCTTAGTCTCAGGGGACGCCATCCTACCAGCAGCTCAGCCTTGGTCTCTTGTGAGGTTGGACAGGCAGCAGCAGCTGCGTCAGCCTTGGTGCATGAGAGACCCTGTTCCAGGGCCCACATAGAGCCTCTGTCCCTGCCACCACAGCCACCCTATGCTGGGTTCAGTGTGCTGTGTGTTACTGGCCAGTGGCAGAGGCTGGCTAATAACCCAGTTCCTGCTCTGTTGTTCCCACCCATGCACGTGCTGTCAGTGGGAGTTGCTGCATGATACAAGATATCCTGTTTCAGGCCCCTCCCAGAGGTCCATCCACATGCCTCCTTCCCAGATGTCCTTATCCCTGCACTTCCAGTCTTCCAGCCCATCCATGGGTCCGGAGCTAGCTCTGCTTATGCCACTTTGGGTAACCTGAAGCTCTGCTCTCTCCCTGGCTGGAGCTGTTGTGCAGCACCGTCAGCTGGCCATAAGCCTGTCCCCCCAATCCTGGGCCATCATAGCCATGTCATCATAGTGAGGCAGAGACACACTGCCGCAGCAGGGGTGGATGGCGTGGGACTGACATGTGCCACCTGACCCATCTTAGGGCCTAATGGGTCTCATAAGCCTTACAATGGTCACTTCTGGGTGGAGGCTTGTCTCTACCAAGTCCCATGGCATGTCAGGGCACTGCTTTCTTTCTTTAATTTATTTTACTTTATTTATTATTACTATTATTATTATTTTAAGTTTGCTAGGGCACGTGTGCTAGCCAGAGAGGGGTAGGAGGAAGTGAGAAAGTAAGCCACCAGGCCTGTGACTTGAACTGTGTCAACCATGTGGGAGTCCAGCACGTGACCCACCATACCACCTGCTGGTCCCAGGGTACTGCTTTTTAAATAGGATGTAATCATCTGCTGCAGGTGTCCTAGCCTGACCCCAGAACTCTAGTGTCTTCTTGCAGTTCTTCTCGTCGGATTTTCTGTGAACTGCATTTAGCAGCTTTTCCTACCATAGACACTCCCAGGACCTGCCAGGTCACACACTCACCTGTTTCCACTAGTGTTCTGTCATTGGAAGATCCTGGACCATCCTGTGGGGAGGGCTTCTTGGTCCCCAGGCCATGCATTCTGCAGGGCCTCTCCTGCTGGGGTCAGCTCTGAGCTAGCAGCCTTCTGTGACACTTGAAAAATGCATGAACGCAATCATTTTACATGCCAGGTGTGTTGCTCTCAGAACCCAAGAGGCCTGGAACAAGCCTTATGCTTCCTTCTTAGTGGTAGAAGGGGTGAAACAGGATCCTTGCCCTCTGCTTCAGAGAGCATGTCCCAGCACGCCACACTCCATGGAACCCCTCCAACTTCGCTCTGTGGCTGATTCCAGGATGAGTTGCCCACCCTCTGCTGTGCGTGTGCCTTCTCAAGGCCTCCCACCTCTTGCACTTTGGGTCCTATGAGGGTCTTTAAAAACGTCACAAAAAGTACATATTATGAAAAAATATGGATTTTTAATTTTTTGCACCAAAATGAACTTGTAATTTAATCCCATTTTTCCATGGCTTTTAAAAGTCCCCACATATTGTAATAGCTCAGTTCTGTGTCCCTACTCCAGCCTCAGTTGACACAGGCTGCCCTGGGAAGGTTACATCCCCCTCACTGAGGCAGCTCCCATCAGTGAAGGGCACTGTGTTGGAATGGTTCTCAGCTGTGAGCCGTTTCAGCTGCTGGCATTTCTGGAAGCTGGGGGGCAAGCAGTCCCCCCGTGGAAAGTAGGGCACATGACCATAAGCAAGTATTTCAAAGTAGCTACAACCTTCTCAAACCAAGTACCAGCACAATCCTTTGTGAGCCTTGGAGAGGCCACAGTTGCAGCAGGA
>NW_006159894.1:1051030-1079131 GCF_000334495.1 Tupaia belangeri chinensis
GGCCCTTCACTCTGGGTAGAAGGATTACACCACAGTCAGCTGATAACCGAGAACCCAGAGGAAGTAAAACAACTCCCCTGCTATTCTTGCTTCCAATTGGCCATCAAAGAAACAGGTCAGACAGGAAAGGACAGATGGAATGTACTAGAAATCAGAGCTGAGACAAGCACAGTAAAATGCCATCATTTTAACATGTAATTAATTTTTTTTTAATTATTGAGATAGTTTACATTCTTTTTTGCTACCAAGTGGTATCTGGTATGTGTCTCACACATGTAGGTGCACTTCAACTGGCCAGTGGTCACATGTGGCTTGTGGCTATCATACGGGATGGTGCGGGGCTAAGGGCTAAAATTGGGGTGCATGCATACTGCTGGAAAACACCCAGAGAAGTCCCCTAGCTCAGCTAGCGATGTAGGGGAGATGCTATTGGTTATTCTTCAGGACCTCCCACATCCCTGCTTCCTGGAGGAAATGACACTCAGGCTGTGGCAGCCCCACGGCATCGTGATCAGACTGAAAGAGGAACTCTTGGAGCGTGACCTATGATTGCTTACAAATGAGTTGCAGATTTAGTGTCACGTGTGTGTGTGTGTGTGTGTGTGTGTGTGTGTGTGTGGTAGAATACACATAATATTTACCACCTTTACCAGTTTGAGGAGTATGTGCAATTCAATTGTAGTAAACTCGTGTTGTCATGCAGCCGTCATCACCATCCATCTCCAGAACGTTTGTATCTTCTAAAACTGAAATTCTCTACCTGTTAAACAGTAACTCACTGTTTCTCCTCCCTTAAGCCCCTGGAAATCCCTATTCTACTTTCTGTCTCTAAGAATTTGACTATTCTGGGTCCCTGAGAGAAGCCAAATCATACAGAATCTCTCTCTCTCTTTTTTTTTTTTTGGTGCATGTCTGTCTTCTTTCACTTAGCATAATGCCTTCAGAGTGTATCTTGTTGGAGCATGTGTCAGAATTTCCTTTTTAAGACTGAATAGTTGTATGATTAGACCACATTCTGCTTCTCCATCCATCTGTGGACAAATACTTGAATTGCTTCCACTCTTTGGTGGTTGTGAACAGTGCTGCCATGAACATGGGTGAACAAATATCTCCTCAGCACCTTGCTTTCAACTGTTTGGGCCATATACCTAGGAGTGGAATTGCTGGGTCACATGGTAATCCTAGTTTGATTTTTTTTTTTTTTTTTTTGCCTAGACATTGTTTGCAATATGGCACATGCACTTGCTGGAGAGACATACAGAAAGTGAGAAATCACTCCCAGGAGTGGCCATGCTGCAATCCCCTCTCCTCCATTCTTCTCTCAGGATTTTGGGCACTCACACACATGCATACACACCTGGCATGAGTTTTAAGTGTGGGATCTGGGACTCGAATAGCAGTCAACTATGTGGGAATCCAATGACATAACCAAATTGCTGGTCCCTCTAGTTTTAATGTGTTTAAGGACCCACTATACTGTTATTGTCATTTTAAACATAAGTGTTTTCCAGGGCCAACCTGTAGCTCAGAAGTTAAGGGTGCTGTATCCCACGATGCTGACCACAGTTCAAATTCTGGCCCCAGTGGCTTGAAAAACATGCCAGGCATGTGTATGTTCATGCCTCAGATCCAAACAGGGTGGAGAAATGGAAGAAAAAGGTTTGTGGTATGACCACACCCCATCAGAAGGTGCTTTCTCTAGATATTTTTTACTCTCTCTCTGGCAAGCCCATGTGCCTTCTGGCACTTACAATAAAAAGTAAAAAAAAAAAAAAAAAAAAAAATTGTGGGGCCATGTCTGTGACCTAGTGGCTAAGGGAGCCAGATCCCACATGGCTGACCCAGAAGTATGAGAAACACACCAGTTGTATGTGCACAAGTGCCCAAAATCCTCAAAGGAAGGAGATAAAAGGAGAGGGGACTGTGGTGTGACCACTCCCTCTGGCAGTGGGCAGGGGGAGTACTTTCTCCTCTCCCTCTGTCTGTGTCTCTCTGGCAAGTGCACACGCCCTCTAGCAGAATAATAATAATAATAATGTTTTCCAGCCAAAAAGTTTCATATAAGATCTTTGTAAGTCAAGAAAAAGAAATGGGAAACTTGAATAGCTGTCTTCTTTTCTCCCACAGTTTTTGGGCCACCCTCATCACAGCATACTTCTGCTCTTCCCACTCTCTGATGAGAATGAAGTTTTCGACAAACTCAGTGTCATTACAGAAGACTCAGAGAGCAACAAACGGAATTCTGGTGACAGCAGTGGCCTCAGGCCCCTATCTGGGCAGGGACCCCACAAGCTTGTCTCTGCAATGGACATACACTCAGCTGACCACAGCGACCCCCTGCTGCTGACATCCGCCTAGGGGTGATCAGAGTGACAAGCAAACCGCAAGCCTGGGCACGCAGATGCTGGCCTCATCCAAACATCCCAAAGCTCGGTTACAGAGGCTCACTTGGCAAAAATACTCCATATTCATAACTCCCCACTTTTTAAAGGCTTTAATGATTTAAAGGGAAAAAGAGAAGGTGGCTGCTCAGAGTATAATTTGCAGCCTCTTATGCTCACTAAAATAAGGACCACATTTTAATTTTGAGAAACAGAGGTATTTAAAATGTGGAATAAAAATGGAACTCCTGTCAGATCTCACCAAATTGCCAATAGATGGATCTGAAAAATAACCTCAGCTCTAAAGTGGGCAGGCATTTTGCATTCTCAGGGATACTTTGTCTGGATTTCTCTTGCTACCTTAAATGTTTTATATATTCCTGGTGCTCTATTAAAGTTTGTTCTCTATTTAATCTGTAGGCATTCATGGTGCTGCATTCGGGGAATCATCAGCTATCGAATGAGCCTCTGGTTTGCCGTGTTTAATGTGCATTCAACAGACCTTCCTTAGTCCTGCGGTCAGCCAGGCATCATGCTGGGTACATGGTCCTAACATCATCTGGGTCCTCAGCCTCACAGGTCTTAGGGGACAGAAGATGAAGCCCAGGAGTTACTCAAGGTTGTCCTAAAGGAGGCCTCCCCATAAATCTGAAATCCCAGAGATCCTAAAGAGCTACTCTGTCTGTGTCAGGGTGAAGTAGTAATAAATGAGTCCCTACCCTATCCCTTGGTTTCCAAGGGTTGCTATATTAAGTTACCACCATCTTGCTGGCTTAGAAGTCTGAAATCAGGAGGTCAGAAGGTGGCATAGTGGTTAAGGCACTGGATCCTACATGCCCAACCATGGTTCAAATCCTATACCCAGAGGCTTGACAGTCACTCTAGGCACGTGTATGTGCATGCCCACAATCCTGAGAGGAGAATGGATTGTGGCATGGTCATCCCTCCTGGGGGGTGATTTCTCACTTTCTCTCTCTCTCTGTCTGGCAAGCACACACAGCCTATAGCAAAAATCTTTCTTGAAAAAAAAAAGTCTGAAATCAATATAACTGTGGGCCAAAATCAAGGTATTAGAAAGGACTCTGGAGGCTCTCAGGAAAATCCATTTCTTGCCTCTTCCTAACATTAGGATTTCTTGGCTTCTTTCTTCTTATTGTTTCTATAGAAATCTATCAAAAGATTTCTGCCCCCAAATTCACATCAATTGTTCTTCTCTGTCCATGTGCAATATTCCCCTGCTTTTCTTTCTTTCTTTTTCTTTTTTTTAATGCCAAATAGCATATACACACATGAGAGAAACACCTTTCAATGGGACTGGTCATGCCTCAATCATTTTTCCTCTGATTTTCCATCCTCTCGGGATCCTGGACACCCAGTGCATTCCCGGCATGAAGCCAATGGTCTGGGACTCAAACCCTGCTGGGCCTTTGGGATCTGGCTTCCTCTGTACAGCACCTAGCTGCTGTGTTTTGGGGCTAGCTCCTTCTGCTTCTCTCTTTTCAGGCCATTCATGGTTGTACATGAGATAAAGTCATCTCAAAATTCTCAGTCACATCTGCACAGACCCTTTCTCCACATAAGGTCACACTCACGGATACCAGAACCTGACATCCTAGGAAGTCCTTACTGAGGCCACTACACACACCCACCAGGGGATCCAAAGAAACATTTAGTTTTGGCTTCTCAGTGAAGAGGCAAAATCTCTGCTGTGTCACCTCAACTGGTCCTCACTCAGTCTGCAGCCCTAACATACTGTCTAGGTGGTCAGACGAAGCCCCAGGTTAGCTGTTAGAGAGCACAAATCCCGGAAGGAAAGCACCATGAGCAGGAGCTAACAGAAACAACTAAACCAGGCCCACTGGGACTCAAGGCACTGACACACACTGTCAGAAACACCAGTGTGTTCAGCATATTTCACAGTGGGTGAGAAGGCACCGATCATGTGAGGAAGGCACAAGCCAGAATCATCCAGCTCTGCTATGGTACCAGAGACCCCCAATCTCAGTGCCTTTTATGACCAAGACTTGTTTCTCGTTCATGTTACATGGGGTTGGGAGTCCACCATGGGTCTGCTCTGATCTCAGTGACCTCACTCCAGGGACCACACTGAAAAACATGCCAACGGGAAAATAAGTATCAGTCTCTGTGATGGTTCCTAGAGCTAGCACCGCCCTTATCTCCCTGCGGCCGCCATCATGATTATCTACCGGCACCTCATCAGCCGCAATGAGATGTTCTCCATCTCATTTATAAGATTCGGGAGATCGCGGTCTGGCTGTGCCTGGAGGTGGAGGGGAAGATGGTCGGTAGGACAGAGGGTAACATTGATGACTCGCTTATTGGTGGAAATGTCCTGACTGAAGGCCCTGAGGGCAAAGGAAAGCACAGTAGTTGTTCGTGTTGACATTGTCATGAACGTCACTTGCAGGAAGCCAACTACACAAAAGAAGCCTACAAGAATGACATCAAAGATTATACGAAATCAATCAAGGGCAAACTTGAAGAGCAGAGGCCAGAAAGAGTAAAACCTTTTATGACTGGGACTATAGAACAAATCAAGCATATTCTTAATAATTCAATAATTCGATAATTCAGTTCTTAATAATTTCAAAAGCTACCAGTTCTTTATTGGTGAAAACATGAATCCAGATGGCATGGTTGCTCTGCGGGACTACCATGAGGATGGTGTGACCCCGTATAAGATTTTCTTTAAGGATAGTTTAGAAATGGGAACATGTTAACAAATGTGGCAGTTACCTTGGGTCTGTCACCTGTCATCACTGACTGCTGCTTGTCATCCCCAAAACACCAGGACTAAAGACAAATGGGAATGACATCATCTAGAGCGCTTCGTTTATTCTGACTGATCTATTTCTAACAGGCATTGTTTTTAAGAGAAAAATATGTCATGTAGGTTGTCTAAAAATAAAATGCATTTAGACTCATTTGACAGAATGCCCGTGAGTTTAACACATTTAAACTAAATCCATCATGTAGTGTTCCTGAAGAAGCTGGAGCCTGGTTATAAACCTCTACTAGAAAGCATACGACTGTCTTCAGATAACTTCTACAGTGCAAACTACTTCTGGGACTGGAATATTAAAAACAAACAGAAAGAATCAAAAGTTTTAATTCTGGGGAACCAGCAGTTAGCGTAATGGCTATGTCGCTGGACTCCCACGTAATCAACCGCGGTTCGCGTCCTGGACCCGGTGGCTTAAAACTCACGCCGGGCGCGTGTGCATGCGTGCCCAAGATCCCGAGAGGAGAATGGAGGAGAAGGGATTGTGGCATGACCATCCCCCCTGGGGGGTGATTTCTCACTTTCTGTCTCTATGTCTCTCTCTCTGTCTGTCTGGCGAGTGCACGCACCCTATAGAGAAAACCTCTCCAAAAAAAAAAAATTTTAATTCTGAGTTGCAGTAAATAGAAAGAGCAGGCTTATAGCCATGCCAACATTAGAAGATGAGCCTTTTCATCACCTGCAGTGGAAGTAGTTAACTCTGGAAGAGGTTACCAAAAGAATTTTTTAAAAACTAAATTTTTAAAAAATTCCAATCTACTACATTCGAAGGAATGACTGAACAGTTTGGTGGAGGGACTGAATACCCCTAGTCATAAAAAAACTGATAAAGTTTTAAAAGTCAGAAGACAGCCTTTTTTTTTTTTTTTTTTTTTTGAGAGAGAGAGAGATATTTTGCTACAGGGCACATGCATTTGCCAAAGAGAGAGAAAAACAGAGAGACAGACAGCAAGAAACCCCCTAGGGGAGGGATGGACAAGCTGGAATCCCTTCTTCATTCTTCTCTTGGGATTCTTGGCACGCATGCACACACACGTGCCCAGTATGTTTCAAGCTACCAGGTCTGAGATTTGAACTGCAGTTCACCATGTAGGAGTCCAGTGCCTTAACCACTACGCCACCTGCTGGTCCCCAGAAGACAGTGTTAACAGGAGATTAGAAACAGCAGAAGAGAGAATAGGTGAGCCAGGCAGAAAGGGGAATGTATTACTCAGGGATCTCCAGAGAACCAATCAATAGGATCTGTATATATGCAAAGGGACTTCAGAAAGTTCATGAGCAAATCGAATTGAAGTACAAGTTTATTTTAGTGTTAAAAAAATTGAAATGCATGCATACTTTTTTCATAATACACAATTTCTGTGAAGTTTTTGAAGACCCCTCATGTATGTGTGTGTATGTGTGTGTACACCGATTCAGTGTGTTTATTTTTAGAAATTGGTTCATACTGAGACCAGCAGATGGCATAATGGTTACATAGCTGGACTCCCATATGGCTGACTATGGTTTGAGTCTCAGTCCCAGTGGCTTGAAACTCACACCAGGTACATGTGCATGTGTGCCCAAAATCCCCAGAGGAGAATGGAGAAGAAAGGATTACAATTTGGCCATTGACCTAGGAGATGATTTCTCGCTTTCTATCTCTCTGTCTCTCTCTCTGGTGAGCACATGCATCCTATAGCAAAAATCTCCTTAAAAAAATAAATAAAAAGAAGTTGGTTCATACAGTTGTGAAGAGTAGTAAGTCCAAAATCTTCAGAATAAACCAAAATGCTAGAAAACTAGAGAAGAGGTAATGTTTCACCTTGAGTCCAAAGACAGTCCAGAGGCAGAATGAACTCTTCAAGTGCCCTCGGTCTTCTTTCTCATAAATCGTCAACAGGATGAGACCTACTCAGATTATGGAATATAATCTACTTTAAAACCCACTGACTTAAATTTTAACCTCATGTTTAAAAAACATGACCTTCACAGCAACATCAAGACTAATATTTGGGCTGGTGGTTAAAAGATCCAGATTCCATGGCCAACCATGGATCCCACCCTGGCCCTGGTGGATTGAAAAATACCCTGGGTGCATTGGCATGTATGCCCAAAATCCTGACAGGATAGAGTAGAGAAGAAGAAATTGTGGCATATCCATGCCCCATGGGGGGGGGGGTAGTTTCTCTCTCTCTCTCTCTCTCTCTCTCTCTCTCCCCCTCTTCTTCTCCCTCTCCTTTTCTCTCAGTGAGCATATATGCCCTGGGGGTGGGGGGAGGCACTAGTATTTGACCATATATCAGTGATTAACACACAAAATTAATCATAGGGAGAGTAGCTTTGTCACTGAGTTTTTAACATTTTTTTAATGTTTGCTGCACATATGACAAGTACCATTAATTTTTTTAAATTATATCCTGAGGTCTTGTTAAACTTACTGAGTAGTTTTTTCATAGAATCCTTAGCGTTTAATATGTATGCAATTAGGTTGTCAAAATAAAGATTATTTTACTTTTTACAAACAAAAACTTTATTCACTTCATTCAAAAAACATTGACAAAATAAGTTTCAGTTGCAATTTCACACATACCAAAAATAAAAGTGATATTTATAACAATGGTTCACAAATTAATGAAAAATTACAATTTCGCAAAAGACTGTGAACATTTTAGACAATAATCAGAACTTTCTTTTAGGCAAAGTGTTCTTTGGATGACAGATAAGTTAATAAATACACACTATTTGCAAACGATACAATATACAATACAATACAATATTTTGAACAATACTAACAAAAAGGTTTGATTTGTCTTTTCTCTTGTAAACAAGTTTGTCATTTATAATCTTTTTTCTTGTGTGTGTGTGTCTTACCCATCATCCACCCCACTCTCTACCAATCACTTCCTTCTTTACTGTCACTAGCATCCACGCTGATCCTCTCCACCAACACGTCTTCAGATCACTCAACCTCTGCCATAAAAGTGCAGACGTTCAGTACAAACTGACTGGGGATATATAATGAGTATCTTTTAAAGCATGGTTCACTTCACTTCACTCAACATTAAATCTTTTTTTTTTTTTTTTGAGAGGTTTTTGCTATAGGGCATGTGTGCTTGCCAGAAAGACAGAGAGAGACAGAGAGACAGAAAGCAAGAAATCACCCCCCGGGGGGATGGCCACGCTGCAATCCCTTCTCCTCCATTCTCTTCTCGGGATCTTGGGCATGCACGCACACACGCCCGGCGTGAGTTTAAGCCGCCCGGTCCAGGACTCCCACCGCAGTCAACTACGTGGGAGTCCAGCGACATAGCCATTATGCTAACTGCTGGTCCCTCAACATTAAATCTTCTATAGTTATCCATTTAGAGTTGAACCATAGGATTTCATTATTTTGTATAGCTGTGTAACATTCCATAGTAAATGTGCCACAATTTTTCAACCCAGTCATCAGTTTGGGACATCTAGGTTGGTTCCATGTTTTAGCAATTATAAATACTGCTACAATAAACATGGATGTGCAGATGTCTTCTTGATTGAGTGTTTTCTTTTATTATTATTTTTTCGTTTGTTTTGGGTTTTTGGGCTTTTGGCTTTTTTTTTTGGAGAGATTTTTGCTATCGGGCACAGGCACTCGCCAGAGAGTCAGAAAGCGAGAAATATGCCCCCAGGAGGATGGCAATGCTGCAATGCCTTCTCCATTCGCCTATCGGGATGTTGGACACGAACGTACATGTATCCGACGTGAGTTTAAGCCACCAAGTCGGGGACTCTAGTCTCGGACTCTAGTCGCAGTTGACTACATGAGAGTCCAGGGACATAGCCATTACTCCAACTGCTGGTCCTGATTTAGTGTTTTCTTATCCTTTGGGTAAATACCAAGAAGTGGGATTGCTGGCTCATATGGAAGTTCTATTTGTAGGTTTCTGAGAATCTCCATATTGTTTTCCACAGAGGTTAGACTAATCTACATTCCCACCAAAAGTAGTAGAGAGTTTTCTATTTTACTTTTTTTTTTTAAGTGATTTTCCAGGGTGCAGTATAGAGAAGTAAAATTATGGAAAACATGACCAATTGAGGTACAAGGTATAGTGAGATGATCTATTACATGTTTTTTGTTTTGCTTTGGTTTTTTGGTTTTTGTTTTTTTCCTAGATGTTTTGCCAAAAGGCCTGTGCACTCCCTGGAGAGAGACACAGAGAGAAGGAAAGTGAGAAATCACCTCCCAGGTGAGACGGCCATCCCTTTCTCCTCCATCCTCCTCTTGACATTTTGGACACACACACACACACACACACACACACACATGCACCCAGTATGATTTTCGGGCCACTGGGTCCACTACTCAAATTGCAGAGTTGCCCATGTGGGATCCAGCACCTTAACCACCATAGCTCCTGCTGGCCTGATCTATTACATGCTTAATCAGAGTCTCAGAAGAAAAGGTAAGAAATAAGGAATATTTAAATACTTGAAAAGATAATGTCTGGTAAAAGACACAGGTCTACAAATTTCAGAAATCTCAACAAACTTCAGTCAGGATAAATGGGAAGAAATCACATCATTGTGAAACTAGAGGACACCCTAAACAGAAGACAGACTACCTTTAAAGGAAAACCAATTAACTCACAGATGATTTCTTAGCACGACTAGAAGCCAAAAAGTGATGAAATACCTTCCATGTGCACCAAACATTTCATCAACTTAGAATTGGTGCCCTATAAAAAATATCTTCGAGGAAAAGGGATAATATAAAACACTCAAACAAAAGCTGAGTGTGACATCAAAAGATACAGATCTAAAGAATTATTTCAGGAGAAGGAAACTGATCCCAGATGGACGTTGTGATATTAAGAAGAAACATAGGAAAGAAATTGGTAAACACGCTGGACAACCCAAACAAGCAGGGACGGTATACAATAGAGCGCTACTGTATAACGTGGTGACGACAGCTGAGAGCAATGCATTATATTCCTGCAGCCACTAAGAAAATAGACATGAAATGTTCTTGGGACCAGCAGTTAGCGTAATGGCTATGTTGCTGGACTCCCATGTAGTCCACCGCGGTTCAAGTCCCGGACCCGGTGGCTTAAAACTGATGGTGGGCGCGTGGGCGTACATCCCGAGAGGATGGAGAAGGGATTGCGACGTGGCTATCCCCCCTAGGGGGTGATTTCTCGCTTTCTGTCTCTTTGTCTCTCTCTGTCTTTCTGGAGAGCGCACACGCCCTATAGCAAAACCTCTTTTAAAAAATGTTCTTACCACAAACCATGACAAGTGTGTGAGGTAATACATGCTACTTAGCTCTAGTTAGGCATTCCACAATGAATACTTATATTAAGACCTCATGAAAGACTCCCTTGACTACATAAAATTTTAATGTGTCAACTAAAAATTAAAGTCAGTGGAAAAAGAAAAATTACTCAGTTATGAGATTACTCTGATAAGAAAAAAAAGTCCTTAAAAAAAGAGGCAGAACAATCAAGGGACATAAAGTAATATAATAAAATTAATTCAGAAGTAAACAGACAAAATGATCCAGCAAGAGACAAGATTGTCAGACTATATTTTTTTAAATGATAGTAAATGATTTAGCTGGTTTCAAAAACCCACTGAAAACATAAGAGTATAGGAAAATTGGAGTAAAAAACAGGGCTACAGAGGGGCCGGCATATGGCTGGACTCCCATGGGGCCAACCATGGTTCAAGCCCAGACCTGGTGGCTTGCTTTTGTCACTTTCCCTCTCTTTCTAGCTCTGTCTCTCTCTGGTGAGCACACATGTGCCCTATAGCAAACTTAAAAATGATAATGATAACAATGATGAAATAAATATATATATATTTAAAACACGGCTAAAGATATATTAGAAAAAAATCTAACCAAGAAAGCTGATTTTGCATGTTAATGCCATACAAAATATACATCAAGGCACAAAGTATTGAGAGTTAAAGAGGACCACTGTATAACCATTAAAAGTTTCAGTTTGCCAGGAAGTTTGAAAAAGTTCTAAATGTAGGCCAACAGGTGGTTTAGTGGTAAGGTGGTGGATTCTGACGTGGTCTACTGTAGTTCAAGTCTCCGATTCAGAGACTTAAGAATCTCACCAAGGGACCAGCAATTAGCATAATGGCTATGTCGCTGGACTCCCACGTAGTCGACCGGGGTTCAAGTCCCGGACCTGGTGGCTTAAACTCATGCTGGGAGCGTGTGCGTGCATGCCCAAGATCCCAAGAGGAGAATGGAGGAGAAGGGATTGCGGTGTGGCCATCCCCCCTGGGGGGTGATTTCTCGCTTTCTGTCTCTGTCTCTCTCTGTCTGGCGAGCACATGCACCCTATAGCAAAAAAAACCTCTCCAAAAAAAGAGAAAAAAAA
Organism: Tupaia belangeri chinensis; assembly: GCF_000334495.1. NCBI lineage: Eukaryota > Metazoa > Chordata > Mammalia > Scandentia > Tupaiidae > Tupaia > Tupaia belangeri. Next base: position 1,062,568 of record NW_006159894.1, read on the forward strand.
AGAATCTCACCAAGTACATATGCATGCATGCCCAAAATTCCAACCGGACAAGGGAGAAGGAATTGTGCCATAGCCGTTGCCCTGGTGGAGGGGGTGGGGGGTGGGGGAGGTTGGATCTCTCACTTTCCTTCTCTCTATGTCTCTCTCGGACAAGAGCATGCACCCTATGACAAAAAATAAATTAATTAAAATTTTTAAAAAATTGTAAGTTCCAAGTGTATATGCACTTAAGAATATAATTTCAAAATCAAAATTTTTATAACTTATAACTAATGGCATCTAAAATTCAATTGTCGGAGCCATAGGAGAACTATTGAATTTTAGATACCATAAGTTATAAGTTATAAAAATAAAGGAAAATGTTGTCACATATACCTCACTACCAATTGTAAGACGCATCCAAATGTTAGAGAAATTAAGAGGTGTGTGTGTTTAGAGAGAGAGAGTGAAAACAAATATGCCAAGTTTTAATTGTGATTCTACATAAAACATTAAGGATATATGAGCATTCGACTTTCCTCTTCTTTCTTTCTTTTTTTTTTTCTTTTTTTTTTTTTTTGGTTACAGTTTTTGTCATAGACATGTGAGCTCACCAGAGAAAAACAGAGACAGGGAAAGTGAGAAATCACCTCCCAAAGGGGATGTCCATGCCATTATCTGTTTTCCTCCGTTCTCTCCGTGGAATTTTGGATATGCACACACAAGCACCCGGCATGATATTTCAAGCCACCAGGACCTGGACTTGAATCACTGTAAGCCATGTGGGAGTCCAGCACCTTAACACCACACCATCTGCTAGCCCAGCTCAACTCTTCGAAAGATTTTAAATGTTTTAAATAAAAGTTGGAGAAATTTGTAATGGATATACAAATGCTTTCAAATAGTCATCATTACATGTATCCAATTCCTGTATTGTTCAAAATATACAGTATTTTGTTGGCGTTGGCAGGTGGCGTGGTGATTAAGGGTGCTGGACTCCCACACAGTCTACCAGGTTTGAGTCCTGGACCTGGTGGCTTACTTTCTCACTTTCCCTCTCCCACCCCCACCTCCACTCTGGTCAAATTAAAATAATAAATGAATAAAGTTAAGTAATTCTTTCTAAAAATCATATAAAAATATATAGTATTTTATCAAAATTGTCAAGGGTCTTTGTCTCAAGGGGAAAAAAAATCTGTTCAAGTATTTCACATTTATTTTGCTACTTACCCTTATAAATTGTTTTGTCCCAGTACCCTTCTATCTGGAGGTAACATTTCCTCTCCAGTCCGACAAGGAGGGTGTTCCTGGGGGACATCATGAGGGGATGGTACACACTGAAAGGGGTCTCCAAACAGCAGAGGCACGCTGAGCACTGTGCCCTAGTACACAGTCTACGTTAGCTGAGGAGCGAGGTGGGCTGAGCCTGTGTGGGGTTCACTTGGGAGGACACAGGAGAACAAATGGCATTTTAACGACACCAGGGGGATTCTGGAAGGACAGTGAAAGGAACCAACTCCTGAGCGACTGTCTGTTCAGCTGATGCCTTTTGACTTACATTCTTGCCAACTCTACTCATGTACTTTTCTCCGGGATTGCTCAAGTCTCTCCAAGACAACAGTTGTTCCTCAAATGTACTTGAATCTCTCTCTCTCTCTCTCTCTCTCTCTCTCTCTCTCTTCTTTTTAAATAAGTAACAAGAGAGTCAGCCCATTGTCAAGTGGTTAAGGGAGTTGGTGAATCCCAAGTGGTTGGCCACTGTTCAACTCCTAGCCCAGAGGCTTAAAAAATATGCTGGGCATGTGTGCATGCATGCCCTAAGTCCCAACAAGGATGGAGAAGTGAAAGAAGAGATTGCAGCATGACCATGCCTCATTGGGAGTTGTTGTCTCCCCCTCTCTTCCCCTCTCTCTCTCCATCTCTCCACTTCTCTCTGTGAGCACATACACCCTCTGTCAATTAAAATAATAGTAACATTGACAAAGATACCATTACTTATTACATGCCGGGCTTTGCAATAAATACTTTATGTATATTATCTCATTTATTCTTTGTGGTTGAACCTTCAACAGGAACCTCTGAAAGTACATAACAAAAGGCCAAAGCAGACAGAAAAGCCTCATTAAGAACTACCCCCCACCCCCGTCTAGGGTCTCTTCCTGCAGTTACAGGTGTGGGAGTCCCAGGAGCCTGTGCTCAGAGCAAGTCGTCACAGACTGCTTCAAGAAAAGGTCAGACAGGGACCAACAGATGGCATAATGGTCACATCACTGGACTCCCACATGGCCCATCGTGGTTCGAGTTCCAGACCTAGTGGTTTGAAACTCAAGCCAGGCGTGTGTGCATCTGGGCCCAAACTCCTGAGAGGAGAATGGATGAAAAGGAATTGTGGCATGGCCATCTCCCCTGGGGGGGTGATTTCTCACTTTTTGTCTCTTTGTCTCTCTGTCTCCCCAGCCAGTCATGCCCCCTATAGCAAAAATGTCTCTAAAAATATAAAAGGGCAGACAATCTGCACGTGAAGGAAATCACCAGCTTTGATAAGGCCAAGCTGAAGAAAATAGAGACGCAAGAGACACTGCCAACCAAAGAGACCATTGATCAGAAGAAGCTCCGTGAAATTTCCTAAGCACCTGGAGGATTCCTCGTCCTGTCATCTTTAAGACCCCAGTGGTGATGTGGAAGAAACACCTGCAAGATGAACGTCAGCCACAAGCTGCACTGTGCACTCCCCGGGCACTCTGGACCAATGTCACCAGCCTGAGGGTCCTAGGTGACACATACACACACACACACACCCCAAATCAGACTGCCAAATTCTCTTGTGTGCCCTGGGATATTATAGAAAACTATTTGTATGATTAATGAAAATAGAACACATGTCTTGGCATGGAGAAAAATATTTTAAAAACTACTTCTTCCTGGATGTGTGGTAAGGGCCAGGCCCTTGTGACCTGCAGGTATGCAGGGTGGATTTTTAACCCCTGCTGCATCTCTGGGCTGGAGCCCCACTGTGTTAGGAGGATGTGGGCAGCCAGCTGCTGAGACTGCAAATGCTTAGCACTTCACTTCCTGCCTGCACACCAGGAAGTGAAGGAGGGACGAACCCCACCTGTGAGACAATGCCCATCACTAGCAGGGTTTCAGCAGGGCATCTCGTGGTCCACCACTGAGACATTCTACCTGAAAACATGGGCCCAGTTTGCCTGAGAGGCCCCCTGAGGGAAAACGGGTGCAAGCCATCTTCACCTCTTCCCCTTCTTTCCCCTTCGCTGACTCTTTCCAGCAGCCCAGCCTTTCAAAAGGCTCTCACTATCCTTCCTCACAGGGCTCTTGCCCTACCCCCTGAAACAACATTAGCCTCCAAGACACCCCTGTCCTCCTTTTCACAACTGTGGGTCTCGGCCCTAACTGCACATGGTGGCCACCTGGGGAGTTTTAGAAATGTCAGTGTCCATTACCAATGAAGTCCAGCTCTCTGGGCTAGGGTTCCAGTATCAGTGTTTTTTAAAACTCCCCAGGTCATTCATTCCAAGAGGCCACCAAGGTGGAGAACCCCCTGTAGCAGCAGAGAAGGTACAGTAAGTTGTAAGCACCTTTACCTGCACCTCCATAAGTTCTCCTGTTCTCAGGCCTGCAAAGAGGTCGGGACCAGCAGTTAGCGTAATGGCTATGTCGCTGGACTCCCACATAGTTGACCATGGTTCGCGTCCCGGACCTGGTGGCTTAAAACTCACGCCGGGCACATGTGCGTGTGTGCCCAAGATCCCGAGAGGAGAAGGGATTGCGGCATGGCCATTCCCCCCCCCGGGGGGGTGATTTCTCGCTTTCTATCTCTCTGTCTCTCTCTGTCTGCCTGGTGAGCGCACACGCCTTATAGCAAAAACCTTAAAAAAAAAAAAAAAAAAAAAGGACATTCTTCCCAGCTGCAGCAGTAGAGAACAGGTAGCAGCACTGATGGGGGGACTGGAAGCCATACAGGGGGCATGGGTTTGGTTCCTGGGCCAACCTGAACACTCCAGGTGTGTTTGAGTGCAGCTATAATCCTAGCTAATTCGGAGGCTGGGGCAGAAGGATTGAGACATCATGAGATCCTGTCAAAAGTTCCTTCCTCTCCCTTCCCCTTTCATTTTTCTCTCTTATTTATTTATTTTAATGCGTCCCGGACCTGGTGGCTTAAAACTCACGCCGGGCACATGTGCGTGTGTGCCCAAGATCCCGAGAGGAGAAGGGATTGCGGCATGGCCATTCCCCCCCCCGGGGGGGTGATTTCTCGCTTTCTATCTCTCTGTCTCTCTCTGTCTGCCTGGTGAGCGCACACGCCTTATAGCAAAAACCTTAAAAAAAAAAAAAAAAAAGAGGTCATTCTTGCTTTTAATGCCTGACTAACTGGGTCCCCTCATTGCCCTAGGCATCCACCGAAGTTAGACGTTAACTCAGGTTGTTTCTCAAGGGGGAGTGAGCATCTCTGGGAAATGTCACACCCCACCCATCATCCTGGTGTGATGGACACCTCTCCCCAGGTGGCTGCAGCATTCTCAGCAGCCCACCACTGGACACAAGGGAAGTAGCTCTCCACTCTGCTGTCCTTTTTCATACCAGCACCCAGCCGTGCCTAGCAGTTAATAGCTAGGACCAAGAAATAGCTGTTGAATTGGTGGATAATAAACAGTAGCAAACTGAAGCCTTCTTAAACATGTGATAACTGCACATGCAGATTAAACAGAGAACTGTACATTAAAATGCCATAAAACATACGCAAGAGTGAACAAAACCAGTAAAAATGTTTCAGGTAAAAGAAAAGGGCTGGGTTCTGTACGGATGATCCTAATGCTGCAGTCTAATGTGTGTGGCCTCCAATGTATGTGCTGAAATCTAGTCCCCATTGTGTCAAGAAGTGGGGGCCCAGCTGCAATAGCACATGGTGATTAATACCGCTACTTGGCAAGCAGGGGTCGTGGGTTTAGTTCCCTGCCCACCCTAAAATCTGATCACACTGGCATGCACCTGTAGTCCAGGTACTTGAGAAGATGAAGTAGGAAGATTGCAACACAGTGAGACCTGGCCAATACTAGAGAGAGAGAAAGGTTCCACCTTTGGGAGGTGATTAGGTCATGGGGCAGACCTTACAATGAGATTACTGAGTTTATAAACCAGATGTGAGAGAGCTTTTTCTCTCTGCCACATGGTGAGGACACACAGAAGCCACCATTGATGAGGAGCAGGTCCTCACCACGCTGGTACCTTGATTTTGAACTCTTCAGGGTCAATAGATTTCTATTGTTTATAAATGACCTAGTCTAAGGTATTTTGTTATAGCAGCTCAAGCAGACTAAGACACCTGACTAGTTTAACATTGAGTTGTTTTTCATTGTCAGTGGTGTATCAGAAGTCACTGAGAATTTTACAGCATCTCAGCTCTATTCTTTGCTTTTAATATTTTTATTTGATATTACTAAAATATAGTCTTTAGTTAGCACCCAAAGAATAGGTTAAAAATCATACCCTTGGGAATAAACTTTGTTTTAATAGTAAAAGCCATCTTTGAGCACAAGGACCGACAGTGAAGTTTTTTGTTTTTTGTTTTTGTTTTTTTTTTTTTTGGAGAGATTTTCGCTGTAGGGCACGTGCGCTCGCCAGACAGACAGAGAGAGAGACATAGAGACAGAAAGCGAGAAATCTCCTCCCAGGGGGGATGGCCACACTGCAATCCCTTCTCCTCCATTCTCCTCTCGGGATCTTGGGCACACACGCACACGCGCCTGGTGTGATTTTTAAGCCACTGGGTCTGGGATGCGAACCACGGTCGACTACGTGGGAGTCCAGCGACATAGCCATTACGCTAACTGCAGGTTCCCTGTTTTTTGTTTTTTATTTTTTTAAATCAAATAAGCTTTTAAAATCTAGCTCTTTGGCTGTTTAGAGAAGCTCAGTGTCGGGGAGTTCTACATTCAGTTTTAGGTTGAATGTTCTTGGTCCTGATGCTCTGATTATCCTAAAAAGTAGATGTGAGAATTAAGGGGTTACAGTGCTCCAAATTTGGTTTTTCTTCAAAAATCAGCTCTCAGAATTCCTGCCAAGATAGCTCTTCAGGCTGCAGCCATCACAGGAGTTCGCTTGCTGCTTTCAGAGTCAGCAGAAATGCTATCTATGTTGACTTCATTCTTACCAAAAGGTGAATAATTTAAAAGTGGAAACTGTGATAAGGGTGAACCAAATATTGCAAGAAAAAAAAACATAAGGAAAAAAATCAATATTGAGGATTAGATAATGGCCCAGTGGTAAAATTGCAATACTCTGGGAGGCTAATTTTCCAGGACTGCGTTAGACCCCGCCCTGAGTACCCTGGGTGTACAGTGCCCGAAATCTGAGGTTAGCAGATGCTAGGGACCGGGGCATCGAGACCCTGCTCAGGATGCCTGAGTCTTTACCTATGTGGGTGCATCTGTCTCTCTTGCTCATGGAAGAAATACATAAACTTTTTTTAAAAAATCAATCTTTCTTTTTTTTTTTCTTTTTTTTTTTTCTTTTTTTTTTTTTTCGGAGAGATTTTCACTGTAGGGCGCGTGCGCTCGCCAGACAGACAGAGAGAGACATAGAGACAGAAAGCGAGAAATCACCCCCCAGGGGGGATGGTCACGCCGCAATCCCTTCTCCTCCATTCTCCTCTCGGGATCTTGGGCACGCACGCACACGCGCCCGGCGTGAGTTTTAAGCCACCGGGTCCGGGACACGAACCGCGGTCGACTACGTGGAAGTCCAGCGACATAGCCATTACGCTAGCTGCTGGTTCCCAATCTTTCTTTTTTTAACTTTTTAAAAATTACATGTAGATCTCATGGCTAGGAAATATGGCTTTTAAAAAATGACAACAAACTGCATTGGCCAAAGAAAACGAGGGAGTGCTCACCCTTGGGTGGTTCCTATTTTAAACCAGAGGAAGCTTTGCAGGCTGGTCACAGTGCTGGGCAGGCACTCCCTGGGCAGGAAGTTGTGCAGAGAAGTACTGCTAGTCACGGTCGTGCCAGCACACAGGAAGATCGGTGCCCTAAGCCACGTCAGTGGCCCTTCTCAGGTCTGCCCCAGCATCCTGTGTACTGCAGTTTCAGCATTTACTGTGAAATCATTCAAACACCATACAACGCACCCTTTCAAAGCATATAACCTGAAGTGTATAGTGTATTTGCAAAGTTGTACAAGAATCACCGTGTTACATTACAGAACATTTTCAGGACCCCAGAAAGAAACCCCTTAGCCCTGAGAAGCCACTCCCTATTTCTCCCACCCCTGGCCAGCCCCCCTGTCCATTGACTAATCTATTTTCCTGTCAATGGACATTTAATAGAAGTGGGACGACGTAGTATGTGACCCTCCGTGACTGGCTTCTTTCACTAAGCATAGTATTATTGAGATTCATCATGCTATAGCAGGTATCAGGGTGTCACTTTGATTTTATAGCTGCATAATACTCCAGTTGCAAATAAGCCTCAGTTTGTCTACCCGCCCACCAGTCCTGCACTGGGTTTCCACATTTTGACTACACAGTGCATGGTGCTGCCAGGACATGTGAGCAGGCTTTTGTGTGAATACGCTTTCCTTTCTCCTGCGTTTTACCTAGGAGTGGAATTGTTGAATCATATGATAATCTTTTTACAAAGGTGTTTGAAGAGCTGCCAGACTGTTATCCACAGAGTCTGGCACCTTTAAACCCTGTCTGTTTACAGCATCTGTCCACACGTTGTAATTAGCGGGGATCAGAGTCCATCTGAGTGATAACTGGCTTCTACATGGCCATTTCATGAAGGCTTAGAAAGCCTATTTTGATGAAGTTTCTTTCACACTTCTAAAGCATGTTTCTCAATGTCATAAACCTCCTCCCCCCAGCACTTGGAACAAGAACATCAAAGGTCCAAAAGATGTCTGCCAAGACCACTGCATTTTCAGGTTTTCCATTTTCGTGGCCCATCTTCCTGTCTATAATGACCTTGATACTCACTGTGAGGTGGAAAAACATTTCTCCTTAAAAGTTGTGCATACTGGGACCAGCAGATGGCATAACGGTTATATTGCATAATCAAGCGTGGTTTGAGTCTCAGACCAGGCAGCTTAAAACTCACACCAGGGGCATGTGTGTGCGTGCCCAAAATCCTGAGAGAAGAATGGAGGAGAAGGGATTGTGGAGTGGTCATGTCTCCTAGACGGTGATTTCCCACTTTCTGTCTCTCTGTCTTTCTGTCTTTTAGCAAGTGCATGCACCCTATAGCAAAAATCTCTTTTAAAAAAAGCTTTGCGTGCTTTTACTCCCCCTCCCTAAGCTAATTCTTTGTTACCTTTTCCTTAGTCTCCTTCTCATTTATAAATTTTGCTGCCAGCCCTTTGGCCAATCCAGAGTTGTCAGGATTCCCCTGCATGAGCTCTGAGGCTTCTCCTGCCTCATTGCCACCAAAAGAGAAGAGTGATGGGGGGTGGGAGGGTGGAAAGAGAATCTGTGTCCACACTGACTTAGGGAAATAAAGGAGAAGAAAATGGGGAAAGGGCATTCAAGGAGTGAATCCAGTGGATTCAAGAGAAAAATGTTTTTCAGGCCAGCCGGTGGCATGGTAGTTAGGCAGCTGGATCTCAAATGGTCAACTCTGCAGTTCAAGTCATAGACTCAGCAGCTTGAAATATACACCAGGCATGTGTGCATGTGTGCCCAAAATCCTGAAAGGAGAAGAGAGAAGGGATTGTGACATGGCCATCCCCTGGGAGGCGATTTCTTATTTTCCCTCTCTCTCTTAGTGCAACATACCCTATAGCAAAACTTAAAAAAAAAAAAAAAAAAGATACATACTTTTCTTTTTCCTTTTTTTTTATTGCCAGAAGGCATGTGTGTTCACCAAAGAGAGAAAGAGAGGCATTCCCCAGTGGGGTGTGATCACGCTGCAATCCTTTCTCCGTGCTGTTGGGATTTGGAACAAACGTACAACGTGTTTTTCAAGTCAGCATGGCCAGGATTTGCACCCCAGTCAGCCATGCGGGATCTGGCTCCCTTAACCATTGTGCTACTGGGCCCGCCTGAGAAATACATATTTTTGATTCCCGTTGAAAAGGGTGGAGAGTAGACATTCAAAGAGAGGAGTGGATGATTAGCTGGCTCCCTGTCGTAATGCTGAATAAGCCTCTGTATTGCATTTCAAACTCAAAATCTTCATCCCCTAGCAAATCTCCCGAAACTCTAGATGAGTCTCTAACCCGTTGTCCTCACATTCCATACATTACAGGTCAAAAAGGAACATTCGATGTGTGGACCCCGATCTGTTCTGTGGTTTCCCACCTTCTTTGTCCACATTCTGCTGGCCCTTCCCCATCACTCCCAACCATCTCATTTTTCAGAAATTAGAGGATCTTCTCACCTGATTGGTGAAAATTCATCCCAGCAGGCCCCTTTCCTATGCTCGTCTGGGCTGTGAATTCTAATCCATTGCATCAGCTGCAACAGACTAGAACAGATGCAGCGGACTAGGAAGCTCTGATTCCAGTGGCTATCTGTCTCTTTGATGGCCAACCCAGAAGCAAGAATAGCAGGTGAATTGGTTTGCTTGCTCTGGGTTCTCGGTTTCCAAAACACCTTTACCCAGCGTGAAGGGCCCACCCTCTCTGTTCTTCCTGCTGCCACTGTGGCCTCTCAAAAGCTCACCGAAGATGCTTTGTTCATTCTGGTGCTACAAACTTGCCGACACTCTTTGTGAAAGGTTCTAGCTACTCTCTGAACAATCGTGTTTGGCGGTGTGCCCACTTTGTACTTTTAGAATGGATCCTGTCTGAGTCCCAGCTTGTAAACATTACTTTATATAGTTACACTCCCCTTTTATCCTCACCTGTTGCTGTAATTTCAATTCTTAGGGCCTCTTCCTCTTTATTATCTTTGGTCTTGGTAACAGATTTATAATAAACTGTAATGATGCACTAAAACCAAAATATCCTTAGAAGAGGTTATTCTTTACATTGAAGTTTCTCCTGTGTCAGTGTCAGAAAGAAGAGGCCAAGAATGGACAATGGGGGCCGGCAGGTGACATTGGTGGTTAAGGATGCTAGACTCCCACATGAACAACCATGGTTTGAGTCCTGGACCTGGTGGCTTGCTTTCTCACTTTCTTTCTCTCTCTTTCTCTCTCCTCCTCTCTGGACAAATTAAAATTTAAAAAAAAAAGAAAGAAAGAAAGAAAAAGAAAAAGAAAAGAGAAAAAGAACTGACAATGAGCTGGAGACTGTATTTGGTAACAACTTGGCCTGTGGCCACTGTGTGTGATTCACACCTGTGTTCTCAGAATTTCAGCAGGCAGGGCATGAGGGTTGTCTGCTGAGCCCTCCACAGCCTGATTATGGGCTCATCTCGTTTTCTAAGAAACACCAAGGGCCAATTGACACATCTGGGTTAAAGATACAAAGTAGGTCTTCATACAATCCTTACAACTTCTATCCATTTTTAACTATTTCAAAATAAAAAGTATAAGATACAGAAGGAGGGGGGACCAGCAGTTAGAGTAATGGCTATGTCGCTGGACTCCCACGTAGTTGACCGCGGTTCGAGTTCCAGACCCAGTGGCTTAAACTCATGCTGGGCACGTGTGTGTGTGTGCGTGCCCAGGATCCCGAGAGGAGAATGGAAGAGAAGGGATTGGGGCATGGCCATCCCCCCTGAGGGGTGATTTCTCGCTTTCTGTCTCTCTGTCTCTGGCTGTCTGGCGAGGACATGCGCCCTATAGCAAAAACCTCTCCAAAAAAAGGGGAAAAAAAAAAGATACAGAAGGAGAGGATAACCAAGTATCTAAGCCCTCTGCTAAGGCCAGTATCATACTACACATGGAGAATTACATTTAGACGCTGGTATCACCTTGAAAACCTGAAGTACACTGTGAGTGATGGATAGAGCGTATTCTAAGGAACTAGTATACAACAGGGGGGCTGAATCTTTGCTGGCCTGCCTTGTGGAAGACTAAGGAGAAGGCAGAATAGTGAAGGGAGGGCCCTTGGAGGTAGACTTTGGCTTACCAGAAAGAAAAGGTTGCCTTCAGACCCTTTAGTCTAGAGTGAAGAAACTGCCTTGAGAAGGAAGGGTATTCTCAGCATCAAGCCAATCAATCGACGCTAGAATACCATGGGGAGAAGGGATGTAGATTTCTAAACTGGGTTTTTGAGCTGAATACCGTGACGTCTGCAGCTCTGTAAGGGTATGTCCTATAAAGCTATTTACAATGCTCAGAGGAGGCAGAATTATATTTAGATTGGGCATTTCACAACTCAGCATCAATGCCTATTTGCTCACAGCCTCACTTAATTTGCCAGCCTTGTCCTGATCAACAAATTATAGAACTGGAACATATCATAGTTGTCCATGGCCCCAGATATCTAAGAAACTCAGAGCTACAATGAAAAGTGATTTGAAACTAGCGAAGATGAAAATGTAAAAACATTCCGTAACTGTGCTGAGTTGAAGAGCATTTCCCAAAATTCACTGCAGAAAATAGGGTCATGACAGACATAATTAGTTAAAGATGCAGTCATACTGGATTAAGGAAGCCCCTCAGACATTGACTGGTATTTTTATAAGAACAGATACAAAGTCAGAGACACACAGAGAGACCAGATGAAGATGGAAACAGAGATTGGATCAATCAATCTACAAGCCAAAGAACACCAAAGATTGCTAGCAACCATCAGAAGCTAAAAAGAAGGAAGGAAGCATCCTTCCCTAAGACCTTCGGGTGGTCTGCTGACAACTGGATTTTGGACTTCTGGCCTCCAGAACTGTGAGAAAACTAATTTCTGTTGTATTAATCACAGTTTGTGTTATCAAAGAATAAAATTATGTTATAGATCTAAATGGCTTTTATATGTGATTCGTGAGTCAGGGCAGCCTCCATTCTACAAAATGGAGTGAGAGCTTCCACTGGGCAGTGGAACCACAGTGGGTTCTGAGAGGTGGAAAGAAGGAAACAAAACAGAAAAACAAACAAACAAACAAAAAACCTTGATTGGCTGATTGGCTAACATCAGATATTTCAGGCTCCTTTTTTTTTTGGAGAGGTTTTTGCTACAGGGCATATGCACTCGCCAGATAGGCAGAGAGAGACAGAGAGACAGAAAGGGAGAAATCACCCCCCAGGGAGGATGGCCACGCCGTAATCCCTTCTCCTCCATTCTCATCTCAGGATGTTGGGCACCCACGCACATGCGCCCGGCCTGAGTTTTAAGCCACTGAGTCTGGGACTCGAACCGCGGTTGACCATGTGGGAGTCCAGTGACATAGCCATTACACTAACTGCTGGCCCCTCAGGCTCCTTTTTATAAGAGTTAAAGCAGAAGGGACTTCCTTATTACACCGGCACAGGTGGACTGGAATCTCCTGTTTTCAGGCAATTACTGTTCTCTTGGATCTTTCCGCTTCCTTAGAGTTTCTGTTTGCTTCTGAGGCATTTCAAATGAGTGACTCCATCTCGGTTTGATCAGGTCTGTTGGGGCGTGTGCAGGAGCTCAATTCAAAACAATGACTTCCTCTAATCGTGTTTAACCATGTGAATTTGTTAGGCAGCCCTAGGAAACCGATTCAGCAGTGAAAGGCTCCATTGTTTTATCCTGGTCAGTTACAAACGCAGGATGGTGGAGGAGGCAGGAGGTCATCCTAGTTCATTGAACGGGAGCCTGGTACTATCGTCTCCTTGCAAGGGGCTCACCTGAAGGATGACTGTGCCTGCTGACTCATCGTCTCATTTTCTTTTTTTTTTTTCTTCTGAAATTTTTTTTTATTAATTTACATTCATTCCTTGAGCATCATCACAACATTCTAAATGTGGTTTCCCATCTAGAATATACTGCATAGTGACTTAATAATGCATGTTATCATCCATAATATTCCATTTCTACTTTCATATATATGTTTTTTTACCCCATGTCTAGCCCTCTGCCCTATTCCACTCTCTTATTACACTATCTCTGCTGTCTACAGTTGTCTTCAATCCCTTTTCCCCCAACATTTCGTTGATCACACAATATCATAAGTAATCTAACTACTTTCAATAGCAAGATCAGCTGATGGTTTCAAGAAAAGCAGTTTTGAACTGGTAAGGATATTTCTTTGAAACTTAAAGCCTAGAAACAGGTTAGTATTCTGTTCAAATAGTAGGAACATGAATCTATTGATAGCTGAAGACAGGACAAAAATCCTTAAAACCGGACAACAAAGCTTAGAAGAAAAGTAGCAATATTTTAGTCAAGTCATAGAATACTGTTTCATCAGTTCAGTCTCATGTACTTAATCTTTCTTCTGTATCTGTTGAGGTTCGATGTTCCAGATTGAAATCTGGGATGTAATACTCAACTCCAGCTTTTGGCCCTACAATTAAGTTGCCCATTTTCTTAGTTTCTGAACTCTTATTTCTGTGTGTCTGCATTTAATTTTACTGACATAGCACTCCCTTAAGAACTTCTTGGAGATCCGGTCTGGTGCTGGTAAATTCTTTCAGGTTTTGTTTATCTGGGAAAGTTCGTGTCTTTTCTTCCCAAATGAACGATAACCTTGCTGGGTACAGAATTCTCGGTTGAAATTGCTTTTCCCTTAATACTTTGAATACATTTTCCCATTCTCTCCTCGCTCTCATTGTTTCCGATGAGAGGTCTGCCGTTAGTCTGATGGGATACCCTTTGTAGGTAACTTGCCTTTTTTCTCTTGCCAGTCTTAGTATCTTGTCTTTGTCTGTGGTTTTGGTCAATCTGGCTATAATGTGTCTTGGAGAAGATCTTCTTGGGTTGATTCTATTTGGGGTCCTCTGTATTTCTTGGGACTGAATCTTTGAGTGCCTCTCCAGGTTTGGAAAATTTTCTTGTAAGATTTCATGGAATAGATTATCAATGCCCTTATGAGTCTCTTCACCTTCTGGGATGCCTATTATCCGGATGTTTGGACGTTTGATGGTATCTAGTACTTCTCGCATATTATTCTCAAATTTTTGGGCCATTTTCTCAGTCTTCGCGGTGGATTTTTCTAGGCCAACCATTTTCTCTTCTACATTAGAGATTCTATTTTCTGTATGATCTAGTCTGCTTTTAATACTTTCAAGGGAGATTTTGACTTCTTGTATTATAGCCTTCATCTCTAACAGTTCCATCTGATTCTTTTGTAAAGTGTGAAATTCCTCTTTTAGATCTAGCATGAATTTCCTCACCTCCTGGAACTCTTCAACTCCTTTCTCCTTCCTCTTCAGCAGTTCCTTGTCTCTCTTCTCTTCCATCTCTGTTAGCTTTGCCATTATGAATGTTCTGAATTCTTTATCAGACATTTCCATGATTTCCATTGAACTGTGTGTGGATAAAGAGGAGCTATCCTTTTCCCTTGTGGGAGAGGTATTTTCCTGCTTCCCCATATTTCTTGTGGTCCTGCAGCGATTTCTAGTCATCTGGTGGATGGTCGGTTTCTTCCCAAACACGCGAGTTTTGGATGCTGGAGGCCCAGTTATCAGTGGGACATCTTCCTTTCTCCCCAAATGGCTAGATTGCAGGAGCCATGGAGCTGTCTGTCTCTTGAAGAAGGGCTGTTCACGCGAGTTTTGGATGCTGGAGGCCCAGTTATCAGTGGGACATCTTCCTTTCTCCCCAAATGGCTAGATCGCAGGAGCCATGGAGCTGTCTGTCTCTTGAAGAAGCTCATCGTCTCATTTTCTGAACTCTCTGGTTTGGAACACGCTCAAGTCAATCAACTTCCTTCAAAAACAATGGAAACTCGGGATTTTCTTCCTGAGTCAAGATTTTTATTCTCTCTCCTGGCTGCCTCATTGCTTCTGTTTGGGCGAAGCAGATGCCGAACGATGTCTCTCTTTCCACACCCACCAGAACTCTTAATTAAACAGCCACTAACTAAGGAGCCAGGATTTTATGATCCCAGATAAATCACCCTTGGTTCATGACTAAAAATATGCCCAGAAAGTTAGATCTATAGGGATAATATCTACAAGCAAGAGAAATTAGGGCAAATCCTGGACTTTATATTCAACCCAACTTCAACAAAACGGGAACTACCTATCTGCCTGCTCTGCTGTGGCTGCCCCTGAGGACCACCATGCACACCTGCCTCCATGGAACTGATGACGTGGGGGTGTGATAGCCAGTCCTTGGGTAGCACTTGTACGGGCAAGCCCTGTTCTAGCAACTTTTACATTTTTATTTCATTTCCACAACCGGATGAAGCAAATACTATTACTCACCTCATTTTTCAGAGGTAAAAACTAGGATACGGGGACATCAAATCACTTATCTAAGATTATACAGGTAAGAAGCAATAGAGCCAGGGGGCCAGCTGGTGACACAGCAGCAACATGATCCTCTGGGCTACTAGGTCCACACAAGAAGGTTCTGAGGCCTCTCTGTACATGCCAGGCTCCCATGCATGTGCCTGTGATTTGAGCTGGCTGAGGCTGGGAGTGGATTACAGCATGAAGACCCTCTTGGGGTCTGTCTCCTCTCTGTGTGTCTGCCTTTCTCTCTCTCATAGAAAAAAAAAAAAAAAAAACTTTAAAAAAAAAAAAAAGCAACAGTGAGGATTTGAACCAAAGTGGTCTATGACAGGCAGCTCTCGGATGGCCAGCCATAACCCCACCTCCTGGGAGGCATGCCTTTGAGCAGTCTCCTCCCCTTGAGTGTGGATGGTGTCATCAATAGTATGGGACAAATGTGAGGGTGCCACTTCCAAATTTCAGTTTCATATGATTGTGATTTTCATATGATTTGATATGATTGTGATTTCATAAAGAAGTGAGCTATACAGATATTTGAAGAAGAGAGTTTTTTTGTTTTGTTTTGTTCTTGTTTGTTTTTGTTTATTTTACTAGAGAACATGTATCCTCTCCAGAGAGAGACAGAGAGAGAAAGAGAAGAGAAAGCATCCTGCTCCCCATGGGTAATATTCATGCCTCAAACCCTTCTCCTTCATCTTTCCTTCCTTCTGGGTTTTTGGGCATGCACATGCGTGCCTTCATCATGTTTCTCGAGCCATATGGTCCAGGACTTAAACTGTTCAGTTGGCTATGTGGGATGTAGATGCTTTAACCACCAGGCCATGGCGCTGGCTTAGGGAAGAGCATCCTTAACAGAAGAAAGAGCAAGTGCAAAGGCCTCAATACAGGAGCTTGCGGCATGATCAAGATCCCTGAGGGAGGGACCAGCAAGTGGCATGGTCGTTAGGGGCGCTGGACTCCCACATGGCCAACCACAGTTTGAGCCCTGGACCTGGGGGCTTGCTTTCTCATTTTCTCTCTCTCTCTCTCTCTCTCTCTCTCTCTCCTCTCTCTTTCTCTCTCTCTCTTTCTCTCCTCTCTCTCTGCCCCTCTCTGGTCAAATTTAAATAAATAAATAAAGCTAAATGTAAGTCTTTTAATAAAAAAGATAATCAAGGAGATCAGTGTGGGTGCAGTGGAATGTCGGGGGGGGAGAGCAAGAGGAGACACAGTCAGAAAGGCACATGGTACACAGCCCACAGGTAGTGGATTGAACCCCAGGCAAGTCTAAGCGCAGAAGCTGAAGGAAGCCTTAACCACCACCCTTCACTGCCCCT
>NW_006159894.1:1079162-1093725 GCF_000334495.1 Tupaia belangeri chinensis
GAAGATATCCTGCAGTAGTGTCTTTTAGACAGTGGGTGAGGGGAACAAGGAGAGGGTCCAGAATTCCTCTACACATTTATGCAGAAGCTCTTCTCCTGACCTCACCTTAATCCCAGATTGACTTACTTGCCAGGTCTAAGGTAACCCTTCTGTTGACCTAAGAGAAATGCTGAAGCAAAGTATATAAAGAAAAAGAGTTTATTTGGGTCAAAGTTGAGGATGGCCACCTGACTGTCACAATCCAAGTTACCCTGAATGTGTGCACCGAGGTCTCAGATTTCAGGACAATTATTTAAAATGACAAATGGGGAAGGGAGTTGCACAGCTTGTCAAATTTCACATCGGTTGGAAGGCTATAGCAAGAGGTCTTGTGCAAAGCTGATTGGCTAAGTACAGTAAGGGGAACCCGGTGAGCTCACAGTCAGAGGAGGTCCATGTGTCATCGCAGACAAAGGGTAAAGACAGCCAGTCTATTCTAGAACTGACTGCTGAGAATAGAAATACCTAAATATACTAGCTCTTTGTCACAGCTCGTATATGTGACTGGGACCTCCTCGTCCATGTCTCCTAGACTGATAAATATTCTCATGTCTCATTCAGTTGGGCTGATTGCTTTTATCTCTCACTTCAGATGTCTACTGTGGCACTCTGAGCCAGTAGGGGACTTTTTCATTTTTTATTTTTGAGGTGTACTAACTCCAAAGAAATAAAACTGAAAGTTATGGTTTTTTGTTTGTTCTTTATTTGTTTTTAAATGCAACAACACCATTGAGTTGTTTTATTGCCAAATGGCGTCACATGTATCTTTACATTTTTGCTCCATTTTAAAGACACAAACCTAGAGGGACCAGCAGTTGGTGTAATGGCTGTGTCGCTGGACTCCCATGTAGTCAACTGTGGTTCGAGTCCCAGACCCGGTGGATTATACTCACGCCAGGCATGTGTGCATGAGTGCCTAAGATCCTGAGAGGAGAATGGAGGAGAAGGGATTGTGGCGTGGCCATTCCCCCTGGGGGGTGATTTCTCACTTTCTATCTCTCTCTGTCTGTCTGGCAAGTGCATGCATCCTATAGCAAAAACCTCTCAAAAAAATAAATAAATAAAAGAAAAAGAAACAAACCTGGAAATCAGAAGTGACCTATTAGGGCATGGTTTAACACTCCACCCAGCAGTCCCAAACTCAACATAAAGGCCTTACCCCTCATCATTAAACTCAGGCAATTAGACATGCTTATTTATCTCCTTCTTTTTCTCTGAGAGCCAACAGACCTCAACTCAAGTGTAACTTGCTATTTTTTTTCTAACTGGCTACCTTGAGATATCAAGAGTCTTTGATTCCAAGACCAGAAAAATCCAACCCAAATCACAGTAACTATATAAATATATACATATATATACTCATACAATGATAATGGAAGAAGCATAACAATAGAGTTGTCGACAGATATTTGGAATCTGGAAAGTCAAGAAAGGAACAGAGCTTAGCAGAGTAGAAAAGCTGAAAATTAAGTGTCTCTTCCATGAGAAGTCAGTCAACTAACAACCAAGGGCTCCCACAAAAGCTCAGGAAATGGATGTGCCAAGTACCTCATAGGTAGAACCATGGAATGAAGTTTGACATCAGGGAACTGGGTGACCACCTGTACTCATGACATCTATTTTCTCTGAGTATTCTGCCAGCTTTTGGTCAGCTACTTCAAATCCCATAGGCTTATTCTCTTTTAAATACTGAGTGGTTGGAGGCCAGCAGGTGGCATGATGGTTAGGGTGATGGACTTCCACATGGTCAACAGCAGATCAAGGCCCAAACCCAAAGGTTTGAAAATCACACAGGTGCACATGTGTGTGTGCCAAAAAATACCAAGAGGAGAATGGAGAAGAAAATTATCCCCAGGGGATGATTTCTCACTTTCCCTCTTTCTGTCTCTCTCTATCTCACT
Source organism: Tupaia belangeri chinensis (assembly GCF_000334495.1). Classification (NCBI taxonomy): domain Eukaryota; kingdom Metazoa; phylum Chordata; class Mammalia; order Scandentia; family Tupaiidae; genus Tupaia; species Tupaia belangeri. The sequence goes on from NW_006159894.1 coordinate 1,081,103, forward strand.
GCAGTGAACACACAGGCTCTATGGCAAACACATTAAGAAAAAATGAAAGAAAAGAAGAAAAAAAAGAGAAAAGAAAAAAAGATTGAGGGGTTGGAGCCAGCAAATGGCATGGAAGTTGAGGTGGCTGAATTCCACATGGCCAACTGCACAGTTTAAGTACCAGACCTGGTGGCTTGAGAATCACACTGGGCATTTGTGCATCCTTGCCCAAAATCCTAAGAGGAGAATGGAAGAGAAGAGATTCTGGCATGGCCATCCCCCTTGGAAGTTGCTTTCTCATGTCCCCCCACTCTCTCTATCTCTGTCTGCCTCTGGCAAATGTACATGTCCTACAGCAAAAAATAAAGATAATATTTTTAAAAAATTATTTATTTATTTGTATTTGTATTTTTTTAGAGAGAGATATTTCTGCTGTATGGCACATGCACTCATCAGAGAGACAAAGACAGCGAAAAATCATGGGTGAGGCCACGCCAAAATCCCTTCTCCTCTAGTCTCCTCTCAGGATCTTGAGTATGCATGCACATGTGCCCAGCATGAGTTTTGTTTTGTTTTGTTTAGAATTATTTTATTTAACTTTATTTATTTATTTACTTATTTTTTTATTTGACTAGAAAGGGACAGAGTGAGAAAGAGAGAAAGAGAAAGAGGGAAAGTAAGAAAGCAAGCCTCTAGGTCCAGGACTTGAACTGTGGTTGGCCATGTGAGAATCTAGCGCCCTTAACCACCATGCCACCTGCTAGCCCAAGAAGTGATTTTTAAGCCACCAGGTCCAGAACTCGAGCAGTGGTCAACCACTTGAGAATCCAGCAACATAACCATTATGCCATCTGCTGGTCCTCCCCCCCACATTTTTTTTTTTTAAAGTGAGACATTTTGGAATTTGGGAGCATCGTGTTCATAGACAGTAGAGGCACCATAAAAATGAGGAGACTGGGGGCCAGCAGGTGGTGTGGTGGTTAAGGGTGCTGGACTCCCACATGGCCAACCATGGTTCGACTCCTGGACCTGGAGGCTTGCTTTCTCACTTTACTTCTCTCTATCTCTCTCTCACTCTGTCCCTCTCTGGTCAAAAAATTAAATAAATAAATAAAGTTAAATAAAAAATTATTCTTTTTAAAATTATTTATTTATTTATTTATTCATTTACTTATTTTATTTTGACCAGAGAAACACAGAGAGAGAGAGAGAAAGTGAGAAAGCAAGCCACAGGTCTAGCATTTGGGGATTGAGCTTAAGTTGACATTCCAGCAAGATTCCGGCCCCCTTCCCTGCTCTTCTTCCAGGAAGCTGCAAGTCAAGCATAAATCACCTCCCCCTTCCCTGAGCTAGGGGACTACTTCTCTAGGGAAATGGGCATCCTCCTAGAAGAAGTCAATAGATCTAGAAGCTGGGGTTCCCCTCCTAGCCACAACACCTCCTCATCAACCAAATCTACCCACATGCCAACAGCTTCTACTCACCACTCAGTATCTTCTCACTTAGATGCTGCCAGGGAGGGGCCAGCCCATGGCCTGATGGTTAAAGCAGCAGGATCCTCCATGACAGACATGTGGGTCAAGTCCCAGACCCAGTAGCTTGAAAAATACACCAGGAAGGGCCTGCAGATGACTTAACAGCGACATCACTAGATTCCCATATGGCCAGCCACAGTTCAAGTCTCAGATCCGTTGGCTTGAAACTAGTGCCAGATGCATATGCAGGTGTGCCCAAGATCCCAAGAGGAGAAAGGATTGTGGTGTGGCCTCCCCCCAGGGGTGATTTCTCACTTTCCCTCTCATTGTCTCTGTCTCTGTCTTTCTCTCTGGTAAACACATGTGCCCAAAGGCAGAAACCTCTTAAAATAAAAAGAAAGAAAAAGAAAAACACACCAGGCATGTATATGCCCAAAATCCCAAAAAGAGGGAGAGTGGAGGAAAGGAGACAGGATTGTGATATGACCATTCCCTATCTGAGGGGGTCTCACTTTCCCTCTCTCTGTCTCTTTCTAGAGAGTGCATGTGTCCTCTGAGGGGAAAAAAATGGAGACAGCAATGACCACCAGACGCAAGAGGAAAGAAAGAGACCAGAACAAACGAGATAATGATAATAAAGTCAGAGGACAAGGGAAATTCATGGAGCTAAAGATCATGTTAATAAAAAAGTATAATTAATACCCTTAGACAGGTGTGAGAGGAAATTGCATCCACCAAATAAAGAAGAGTAAGGTAAGTAAAAGCAGCCAAACAGAAAGAGCTCTTAGAAATGAAAATTATTTTAGAAGAAATCAAAGTAATAACATTCCTGAAACAGAAGTTAAGTATAGCCACCCTGAAAGGAAAAATTAAAACAATAAACAGACTAGGGCCAGCAGATGGTGTGGTGGTTAAAGAAGCTGGATTCCCACATGGCCGACCACAGTTGGAGTCCCTGAACTGGTGGCTTGTTTTCTCCCTTTCTCTTTCTCTCTCTGGTCAAATTCAAAAGTTGTAATAACAAATGGAATTAAATAAGTAAATATCTTTTTAAAAACTATAAACAGACTCATGTCAGTTTTGGTCACATTTTCACCAAATACATTCAGGGCAAGTAAGGATTTGCCACCAAATGAATTCAAGTCTGGCTTTGATACCGAAGAAGTGAAGATTTTTAAAAATCGTAATTTTGGTTTTCAGGAATTTCAGGTAAGTGTGTGTGGCCAAGTACTTGTTGTGGAGTCTTCCTAACAGCAGCGTTGTGGCCCTGACAGGGTCACAGTCTTGATGTTCTCATCTCTATAGCAGACTTTCTGAGCCAAATTCAGCTAAGGTCAAGTTCCAGCTAATTCACTACACTTCTCCACTTGCCAGGGCAGTGAAAAACACGTGCTTCTCTGCTTTTCCCTCAAGGGGCTGCTGTTTCATTGATCAGAGTAACTCACGTTAGTTGAGTGTTGATCAAGACCCACAGAAAAAGTCCTCACTGGACAATGATTGTGAAATGACTTATCCGGGTTTGTGGAAAACCAACTCCTACTGTTTTTCTTTCTTCTTTTCCTTTCTTTCTTTCTTTTTTTTTTTTTTTTGGAGAGGTTTTTGCTATAGGGCGCATGCGCTCACCAGACAGACAGAGACGGAGAGACAGAAAGCTCGAAATCCCCCCCCAGGGGGGATGGCCATGCCGCAATCCCTTCTTCTCCATTCTCCTCTCGGGATCTTGGGCACGCACGCACACACGCCTGGCATGAATTTAAGCCACCGGGTCCAGGACTCGAACCGCGGTCGACTACGTGGGAGTCCAGCGACATAGCCATTACGCCAACTGCTGGTCCCGTCTTTTTTTTTTTTTTTTGGTAGGTTTTTGACACAGGGTGTGTAACATAGAGTGTGTCTCTCACCACAGAGAAATAGAAAGATGGAGACATAGAAAGGGAAAGTAAGAACTCACTCCCTCAGGGGGGGAAGGCCATACCATGATCCCTTCTCCCTCATTTTCCTATTGGGATTTTGGGTATACATGTGTGGCATGATTTTCAAATCACCAGTCTGGGACTCAAACCATGATTGCCCTGTGGAAATCCAACACCTTAAACATGGCGCCACCTCCTTGCCTGTTTTTCTTCTTTTTAAAAAATTTTACTTATTTTTTCCATGAGAGAGTAACAGAGACAGAGAGAAAGAGACAGATACAGCACCTGCAATAGGGTTTTGACACTATGAACCACCCTCAGCCTCATCCAGCCCTGGATCATGGCCACGTGGGCGCCCGCCACATTCAGGGAGGTCTCCAGATGCAAACCCAGAACTCTCTCATGTGGGTTAACCTTCCCAAGCACCACATTTTACCTCTGTGTCACGGTTCAATCTGTTTTCTTCTTTTTCTCTAGAATTATTTTATGATGTTGATGAAAAGAAACAGCTTTGGACAAGTGGAGGGGGCTTCTGAGGAGTCGCGAGGGGCTGTCGAGTTAAAGCTGTGGAAGGGAGGCGGCAGTGCCAGAACTCAAACTGAGAAGATTCTTCTGCTGACTCTCAACCTTTCCTGGGAAAATGGATCATTCCAGGAATACCGAGATGGGCTCTATGGCCAACAACACAATCACGCAACCTTCTCACCATCACCTGCGACCTCAGCTGCACACTCCCATGGGGGAGGAGACATGAGGATGATGACTATGACCTTCTACATTGGCTTTAAGAATGTGGAACTATCGTTTTCCAATTTAGTGATTAATACAGCTGGAGAAGTGGCTGGAGCTTTTGTGGCAGTGTTTTTACTAGCAATGCTCTATGAGGGACTCAAGATAGCCCGAGAAAGCCTGCAGCGTAAGTCACAAGTCAGCATTCGTTACAATTCCATGCCTGTCCCAGGACCAAATGGAACCATGCTCATGGAGACACATGAAATTGTTGGGCAGCAGATGCTGAGCTTCCCACACCTCCTGCAAACAGTGCTGCATATCATCCAGGTGGCCATCAGCTACTTCCTCATGCTCATCTTCATGACCTACGATGGATACCTCTGCATTGCGTCGTAGCCAGGGCCAGTACGGGATACTTCCTCTTCAGCTGGAAGAAGGCGGTGGTTGTGGACATCACAGAGCACTGCCCTTAACATCAGACTCCATGGTGTGGCCTTACTGATTGCAGTAGGGAGCAGTTCGAAACTGGAAGACATGGTTCCTCCTCCAGTCATCCTTTTTTGCTCGTGTTTCTTTACACACACACACACACACACACACACACACCTGCTCAACAGAGGTCTCGTTTACAGTCTTTGAACTAAAGGGAGAACCTCCCAAACCATTTTTTTCTAAACTAGACAAGATTCCCATTTCTCCTGAGGAGAAGCCACCCCATGAGATGTCTTCTTCCCCATCACCCTAGATCTAGTTATATGCTCTTGTCTAGTCCAGGTAGCTTTCTATTCAATGACCAGATCATCTGTTTCCTCTTCTAATCTTCTGGTCTTTATTTTTTCATTTTAATTTGATGTGCTTTTTTTTTTCCCCTTGGTCAGTGATAGGAAGAAATTCATTTCAGCCAGGATTGATGACACTAAGGGAAATTCATGCCCAACTAAACCTAGAAATCAAAGTTAACATTAGAAAAAAAGTTTCAGTCTCTGAACTCAATGAGTGGAAAATAAGTGAGTATTTCTCTGGGTGTGGTATGTTGCACCAGAATCATTGCAGTGTGCCAAGGGGTGCTTTGACCTCCGTACAGGCCTAGAGCATGCAGAGTATGTATTCTTTACTCAACATTTTGATTAGAATGAACTTGCCAATCAACAATAACAACAAAAATGACAATCAATTCAAAAAATAGATATTTTTAAATAAAACCATTGGTATTTTACTTTGATTTGGTACCTTGGTTTGTCTCATGCTGAATAAAGCAAGAGTTTGAATTATTTTTCCCTATTCCTGTATTTGTGTGTCTGCCCATAATCCAGTGATTTTCAATCCAGTGATTTAGCATGGGACAAATGTGTTCATTGGAGAGGAGAGAGACAGAAAGAATAATGAAAAGAAAAGTGCGAAATCACCTCCCCCGGGGAGGGTGGCCACACTGCAATCCCTGGGCATGCACACACACATGTCCGAGTGGATTTTGGGCATGCACACACATGTGCCTGGTGTGATTTTCAAGCCTCCAGGTCTGGGACTCAAACTGCAGTTGGATATGGGAGTCTAGTCCCTTACTCACTACACCACCTTTTGGCCCCAGACTTACTATTTCTTAGATGGGAAGCACTTGATTTTTCTCTTGACCCTTCCTTGGGCATTTTAAATAATTTTGAGGTGTGTTGAGAGCAGAAATAATGTCATAAATGAATGATTCTGCTATCAGCTATCTCACTAACACTACTTTGTGTCAACACTGTGAATTTAAATTTAATGCTTGAAGTTCAGTATTACGGTATCAAATAATGAGTGTGAGGTAGGTATTGGCAGCACTTATTAAGTAGAAATTTCACTTAAGGTTCATACATTTAAAGCTTCATTCAATAGTAATTCTTCAAATACATTTTCTAATGTGCTACTCTGGTATTTTTAAAAAGTGATGCATATTCCTTTCTCAAAGCTGTTTCTTTTCTCTTTCTTCCTTTCTTTCTTTCTCTCTTTTTTTTTTTCTTTTTTTTTTTTGTAAATGTGATTCTTTATTAAGAAAGAGATTTTGGGACGGTTTGAACAAGACGAAGACGAAGACGAAACCGGAGCCAGGCGCGGGCGGTGGATGCTGTTCCATCGAGAGCCGAAGATGGCAGTGAATGTGTACTCGACCTCAGTCACTAGTGATAAGCTAAGTCAACATGACATGCTGGCCTGGATCAATGAATCTCTGCAGTTGAATCTGACAAAGATGGAACAGTTGTGCTCAGGGGCAGCTTATTGTCAGTTTATGGACATGTTGTTCCCTGGCTCCATTGCCTTGAAGAAAGTGAAATTCCAAGCAAAGCTAGAACATGAATACATCCAGAACTTCAAAATACTACAGGCAGGTTTTAAGAGGATGGGTGTTGACAAAATAATTCCTGTGGACAAATTAGTAAAAGGAAAGTTTCAGGACAATTTTGAATTTGTTCAGTGGTTCAAGAAGTTTTTGATGCAAACTATGATGGAAAAGACTATGACCCTGTAGCTGCCAGACAAGGTCAAGAGACTGCAGTGGCTCCCTCTCTTGTTGCTCCAGCTCTGAATGAGCCGAAGAAACCTCTCAGCTCTAGCAGTGCAGCCCCACAGAGGTCCATTTCAACACAGAGAACTACTGCAACTCCTAAGGCTGGCCCAGGGGTAGTGCGAAAAAAATCCTGGTGTGGGCAACGGGGATGAAGAAGCAGCCGAATTGATGCAGCAGGTCAATGTGTTGAAACTTACTGTCGAAGACTTGGAGAAAGAGAGAGATTTCTACTTTGGAAAGCTAAGGAACATCGAATTGATTTGCCAGGAGAATGAGGGGGAAAATGACCCTGTGCAGCAGCGGATTGTAGGCATTCTCTGTGCCACTGATGAAGGCTTTGTGATACCTGATGAAGGAGGCCCACAGGAGGAACAAGAAGAGTATTAACAGCCTGGACCAGCAGAGGCACATCCAAATTCTTCACTCCAAATCATGTGCTTAACTGTAAAATACTCCCTTTTATTATTCTTGGAGGACTCACTGGTTTCTTTACATAAGCAAAAAGTACCTCTTCTTAAAAGTGCACTTTGCAGAATTTTCACTCCTTTTCCAATAAGTTTGTGTTAGGAGGTTTTCCCTTGTAGCAGAGCAGTATTAACATCTAGTTGGTTCACCTGAGGAACAAAGAGGCTGAGCATGAGGCTCCCGTGTGGATGCTGGTCACAATGAAGCTGAAGAAGGGGTTTTATGTAATAGCTGAGGTGGTGACCTCAGTAGAGAAATGTAAAGACTGAATTGAATTTTAAACTAATGTGAAGTCTTGGCAGAGAACGTTTTAATAAATAAATACCTTAAGAGTATTTAAAATATGCTTCCATATTTCAAAATAGAAAATATAACACAACAGGAGTTTTTATGTGTTTGACACTGTGTCTGGGAAGGAAGGGCCAGACCTTGGAAGTTTTGGATCCTGCAGTTGCAGGCCTTGCAGGACTGCTTGAATCTTTACAGGCCTGGGCTTTGGCCCAAAGAGGAAATTTTAAGTTTCCCTGTAAAGCCATTTGGTGTCACTGACCAGTAGCATCCTGCTGACAAGCACGAGGCATTGTTGCCTGGATGAATAGAAGGTGTGTTTCAGCCTTGAGTTGAAGAGCTCGATTTTCATTGAGCATTTATCTGACAATTTTTCCAACTACTCCTGAAATTTCTATGTATTGTGTTTTCTTAAGAAATGAGGTGTGTCCAGATTTCTAATCTAACAACTACTTTTAGGGACTTGCCCACATCTCTGGGATTTGAATGGGGGCTTTGCCCCATTTTAGTGCTTTCTCAGTTTACATTTAACGGGTTTCTCTTCTCTGTTCCCCTTGCCCAATGGGAACTCCTCTTTGGCTCCTTAAAGTTTGCTGCTTAGAATTGGAAGTACAACTGACGAGTGATCATGCTGCAAGTTCTTTCTGGACCTCTGGCAAAGGGAGTGATCAGTGAAGGCCATCATTGCCTTGGAATCTGCAAGACTTGGGTGTTTTTGGTATCTTCTGTCCACAGCTCTCCACTGTTACCCGAATACTTTGCCAGTGCACTAATCTCTTTGGAGATAAAACTCATTAGCTTGTTACTACATGTTAATTTTCTTTTACAGAAAATAAAATACGATGTCTGAATTAATTATTAATATTTAAAATATTTCATTCCTTAACTCTCCCTCATTTGCTTTGCCCTTGGCTGGTTCAGTTCCTTTGTTTGGCAGAATTCAACAAAATATGTGTCACCCACTACTGAGATTGTTCAGCCCCTGGATGTATTTGTATTGATTTGTTTCTGGTGGTAGCTTGTCCTGAAATGTGTATAGAAAGCAGGTATTTTATGATAAAATTGTTGTGTAGTGCATGCTTTGTGTGGAATTCAGAGGAAAACCCAGATTCAGTGATTAACAATGCCAAAAAATGCAAGTAATTAGCCATTGTTCAAATGACAGTGGTGCTATTTCTCTTTTGTGGCCTTTTAGACTTTTGTTGTCCCTAAATTCCATTTTATTGGGAACCCATTTTCCACCTGGTCTTTCTTGACAGGGTTTTTTTCTACTTTAAGCAGTTTCTAAATAAAATTCTGTATTTCAAGAGAAAAAAAAAAGAAAGAAAGAGATTTTGGCCACTTGTAGTCTAAGCTCCCAAGAATAACAAGGATGGCTATGTGGAGGAAAAGGGTCTGCTCACTGTAGGTACAGATGTCAGGGGCTGAGGAAAATCTGGCCATCAGTAAACCACACTTAAGTTTCTCCAAAGAGAAAGCTGGGCTTTTGCCCTTCCTGCCTACTACTAGCTGATTCCACTGTAGATCAAAGGTCTCTCCTAATCTTCAAAACTACTTCCAAGAAACCACAGATCTTTAGAAACAAGGATTAGTGATTTCATACCTACTGATAAATGTATGCTTGGGTAGACATAACACAGTTGGAGTTGAACAAATGTTTGTGAAATGATGAAGTATTGACCAGGAGAATTTACTACGTGAGGTAAGGCCAGACATGCCACCTAGCATTCAGCACTTCAAATTACCTGCCCATACCAGGTAGTCCTCCTTACACAATACTTCCTTAGTTTAAAGTAGAGATTCTCAAAGTGTGTGATCGCCAGACCATCAGCAGAGGAACATCAGGTGAGAACTCAGATGCCCCTTTGGGGGCTCTGGGTTGGAGACTAAGCAACTAGTGTTTTAACAAGCCCACTAGGTGATTCTGATGCATGCTAAAGTTTGAAAATCACTGGATTATGGGCAGACACACAAATACAGGAATAGGGAAAAATAATTCAAACTCTTGCTTTATTCAGCGTGAGACAAACCAAGGTATCAAATCAAAGTAAAATACCAAACTTTTAAAAAAGAAAAGAAAAGAAATAACAAGTCTGGTTTTCTTTCTAAGTTTGAAAAGACATAATTCCTTTTTTTCAGTAAGCAAGTAATGTAACATAATACAAAATCTGAATCGAATTTTCCCAGATGGTTCCATGTATATTAATATTAACAATATGCACAGTCACTGCAAACATACATATTCAACAGTTTTTTAAAATGACAAAACATCTCTTACTGATCATCTAAGTTTAATTTAGATATTTTGAAGACATGGCTTTTTTGCAAAGCATTCTTGTAAATGATATTAAGGTTTCCCACACTGATTAATTTTTTTCCAAAGTACTTACCTCAGCTCAAAGTATATTACATAGACTGCAGAGAGGAGTTCTTAAACTCAGGTACTTTCTCTCACTCAGCCTCTGCTCCCTGCCCCAGGCCTTCCTGAAATCCCCTTCTCCTTGGACTTAAACAGAGAGAACAAAACAAACCAGGGCCAAATGGTGGCACAGTAGTAAAAACAAGATGCTCTGCAAGGCTGACCCACAAGGGAAGGTTCCAAGTTCATGTCCAGAGACCTCCCTGAATACGCCAAGCACACATGTGCCTGTGATTCGGGACTGGCTGAGGCCGGGGTGGATCACGGCATCAGACTCTGTTGCAGGTGCTATTTCTCTGTCTCTCTCATTCATAGAATAAATGGAAAAATAAACCTTAAACAAACATACAAAGAAAAAGTAAGGCAGAGAATAGCAAATCAGCTACAAATAGGGGAGAGAAAAGAAAATGGTGGGAAGAAAGACTAGAGGAAAAAGGAAAGGAAAAAGATATAGGAGAATGATTCTATTTATCTGTTCAGTCAGTCCATTTTTTCTTGCACTGAAACTGCTATGGTTAATATGGGAGAAACACCATTCAAAATCAATGGATGCTGGAAAATAACACTGAGGGGAAAAGTAAATGTAGAATGACCTTCTTGAATTTCTACTATTCTTCCTGTTAACATAGGGATTAATCAGATCTCTGATTACCAGTGAAATCAGTGAGCAAGGACTAGCGTAGTCCTCATTGTTTATCTCCCATCATCTAAATATCTTCAATAAATCTCTGTTTTCTCCTGTTTAATTGAGAAAGTTGAAGATTTGTAGCTGTTTTTGAGTTGAAAACCAGCAGATGCTATGAGGAATTAAAATTTTAAAAAGTTCACAGGAAAGAAGCATTATGAAAAAGCTATATGCAGAGCCAGCCGGTGGTATGGTGGTGAAGGTCCTCGACTCCCACATAGCTGATCACAGTTCAAGTCCCAGACCTTGTGGCTTGAAAAATCACACTAAGTGAATGTGCATGCATGCCCAAAATCCTGAGAAGAGAATGGAGAAGAAAGGATTACAGCGAGGCCATCCCCCCTCACTTTCTTTCTCTCTCACTTCCTCTCGCGTGCGCGAGTGCACACACCCTACGGTAAAAATCTTTAAAAAGAAAAAAAAGGCTATATGCATCATCTTTCTCTCTCTCTCTCTTTTTTTTTTGCACCAAAATAAACTCTTAATTTCTTTTCCCACGGACTTTTTTTTTAAATTAAAATAATTTGTAACCAAAACTTTAATCCCAAGGATTCTCACAAAACATATTGTTAAGATCCTGAGATCAATCTAACCATTGGCGACGCAGAAAAGATGACAACAATGCAATTACATAAAAGGCTTTTATTTTTCCAGCTAGCTGGTGTCCGAGTTTCTGCGACGCAGCAGGCTTTCAATAAGGACCCAGAGCCTAAGATAAAGGGATCTTTTATAGCTCTGAATCGCAATGTAGGAAGTACAGTCAGTAATTTTCCACTTGAGGGAAGGGGGTGTGTGAAAGCTAGCTGTCACTATATGTTTAGGTTTAGATTAGGACTTTCAGTTGAGGTCAGGGCCCACCTGCACTTTGTTTATTTATGTGGTCTCAGACTCCTCGGGTTCTGTCCTTGAGGGTCTAACATGGTAGTGGTTACATCAATTTGGCCTAACAATATTACAGAAGGGGACTAGTAGGAGGCATGGTAGTGAAGGCGCTGGGCACTCCCACATGGTCTACCACAGTCTGAGTCCTGGATCTGGAGGTTTGCTTTCTCATTTTCCCTCTCTCTTTCTGTTAGCCCCTCTCTGGTCAAATTAAAAGAAATTAATGTCTAAATAAAATTAAATAAATAATTATTTTCTTAAAAAAGAAAGGTATATTACAAATGACAGTATAAAAAAAAAAAACTTGCACAGTAACTCAAAATTCAGCTCTATAATGTACCATTAAGCTGGACATTGGTATTTTGAAAATTCAAATTCCAGGGGGAAGCTATGCTCTAAACTTCATCTTCTAGACTCCCATAATATTCAAACAAGAAGCTGTTTTAAAGCTGAGGTGTGTCCTGGCCTGTTCAGGGAAGCTATGCTCTAAACTTCATCCTCTAGACTCACAGAATATTCAGACAAGCACAGTGGAGTAGAGATTTTGTCACACAATGACGAGAAACCACGCAGAGGCACAAGAAACATGAGGAACCAAGAAAATATCTCTCCCCTAAGGGAAAAGAACAATCCCTCATCATCCACAGACGGTACAGTAGAACTCATAGAAATGTCTGATAGAGAATTCAGAATATTCATGGTGACAAAACTAAACGAGATACAAGAGTTGAGAGATAATGAACTCCAGAAGATGCAGGAGAAAAGATAAAAAAGTTCCAGGAGGTGTTGAAGTTCTCACATGATCTGAAAGAGGAAATACCAAGTTCCAAGAGGTGTTGAAGTTCTCACATGATCTGAAGGAGGAAATACACACCATAAAAAATAATCAAATGGAGTTATTAGAGATGAAGGCTGCCATTCAGGAAATCAAAGCCTCCCTCGAAAGTATTAAAAGCAGAATAGTTGATGCAGAAAATTGAATCTCGGATATGGAAGGCAAAAACCTCTGATCTAGAAAACAAAACAAAACAAAACAAAAAGCTGAGAAAATAACTCCCCAAAATGAGAATACTATATGAGAAATACTAGACAGCATTAAGCGCCCAAACATCCAGATAATCAGTATCCTAGAAGATAAGGAAACTAATAAGGGCATTGATAATCTATCCCATGAAATCTTGGAAGAAAACTTTCCAAATCTACAGAGGCATTCAAATATCCAGACCCAAGAAATGCAAAGGAC
>NW_006159894.1:1094354-1105735 GCF_000334495.1 Tupaia belangeri chinensis
TGGAGGAGAAGGGATTGCGGCGTGACCATCCCCCCTGGGGGGTGATTTCTCACTTTCTATTTCTCTGTCTCTCTGTCCTTCTGGTGAGGGCACGTACTGTGCAGCAAAAAAAAAAAAAAAAAAAAAAGTTCTGAAAGGAGTGTTCTACCAGGAAAACTAAAGACACATCAAAAAATAAGAGAATAAACAGCAACTAAGAAAATGACCAATTTAATGCTAGGCACGTACTGTGCAGCAAAAAAAAAAAAAAAAAAAAAAGTTCTGAAAGGAGTGTTCTACCAGGAAAACTAAAGACACATCAAAAAATAAGAGAATAAACAGCAACTAAGAAAATGACCAATTTAATGCTAGGGACAAGAAATATCAATAATAACATTGAATGTTACCTTCCAGGATTTAAACAAAAAGATTGGACCATGGTAATACTGCATATTCAACAGAAGAGAGTTTGAACTTAAGACTGAACTGGTGAAATAGAGTTTTATGACTTTTGAGTAAAACATTACTGATTTTTTTACTATCCTTTGTTTTCCCAATTTGAGCATTTTACTGTCTTCTGAGTTGCTGATAGGTTCAGCGATATGTTAAAATATGTTTCTTCTTTGTTTCTTTAAATGGAAACATAAACTTTTCTTCCTTCCCGACCCCTCTGGAATTGGAAAATATTTGGGAGTATTCTTATTTTGGGGCACAAGGGTTATTTGTTTACGATCAATAATACTTGTTGCATTTAATCAGAAATTGGAAATACTCATATTGGACAGGGCTTTGACTGGAATGTCATATCTGAAGATTAATCAGGAAACTATGGCACTAAGGTGGATCTCAAGTAAGCCAACAGAAGCTCTTAGAAAGATGGCCTGGCACCATAAATAGTTCTACCAGGCAGAGAGGATTAGAGAAGATATATGAAAGAATTTATAACATAAAATAACAATCAGTGGAGATTGCAAAAGAGCAACCACACCAGAGGATTCTCTTGAGAAAGATTTTGAAGGAAGAGAAAGAGACTGATCTTTGCTAGCAGATGGTATATCACAGAATACTTGGTAGGCAGGGCTGAATTGAGAAGGTTTATGTGTGACTAGTGTGCTGGGCATTTGCTTTTCAACAATTTGAGTAGTTGACATGTAAATATTTTCTCAAAAATATTTAAAACCATACTGTCTCTGTTGTTAGAGAGTCACAAACAAAATTATGCAAAATTATAATATTTTGAACATTATCTTTAAAATTCAGTATTTTGAAATTTGAAATTTATTATTAACTATCAAGAACTATGATGTATGAGCAAACATTTTTTGATATGTAAAGTAAATGTGGAAAAATGTAAAAGTTAATCAAAGAAAAAAAGAAAAAATTCAAATTCTAATAAAGAATGTTACAAAGAGCTATGTGTTCATATATAACAATCATTTAAAGGTTTAAAGATAAGCTTTCTTGAAACAGATTCTGTTTTATTATTAACTATCAAGAACTATGATGTATGAGCAAACATTTTTTGATATGTAAAGTAAATGTGGAAAAATGTAAAAGTTAATCAAAGAAAAAAAGAAAAAATTCAAATTCTAATAAAGAATGTTACAAAGAGCTATGTGTTCATATATAACAATCATTTAAAGGTTTAAAGATAAGCTTTCTTGAAACAGATTCTGTATCAACTAAGCAACCTTTGTCCAGGCTGAAGACTAGTTGGGTTTTTTCAAAGCCTCTTGTTTACTGGTGAATCTCATATTTTTACTGACTTGTGTTCACAGCAGCTTGACAAGACTGTTTATTCAACTACAGTCCAATTATGAAAAAAAAAGTGTATCTCAGTTCATTTTCTACCAGTGGTCTCTGTATTAAAACACCACACTTTAGCCGGGCAGGATTTAGAGGTTTATTATCAGTCTACGCAAGACTAAAGTTCAAAGCAGATGCAATTATGCTTACGGGAATGTTGTAAAGTAATAATTCTTGGTATTACATGCCTCATATGATCCATTTCAAACCTTAGGGAATTACATCTTTAAGTGTAAAGAGAAATTGTTTTCTCATTGCTTAAAGAGAAAAACAAATGTTTGAACAGCTGAAACATCTTAAAAATGCACCAAGCTTATGAAGTCTCAAACAAAACTTGAATTTTCTGTACATACTCCTGTCAAATGAAGTTATTCCTGTACACCACTTCTCTTGCAAACTGGTCTTCTATGGCCTTTCATTTGACCTAGATCGGCTACGAGACCTAGAGAAAGATCTGGATGGCTTGTGATTTCTCTCCAGAGACAATGATCTCTCTCTTCTCCTATCTCTGGAAAGGAACCTGCTCTGGCTGCTAGAGAAGCTTCTCCTTCTTGCAGATCTGCAGCGAGGTGGAGGACTCCTCTAGGAATCATCCCGAGGGCAACCACCCCAGGAGGGAGTTAGGCCACAATTGCAACTTTTTTTTTTCACCATTCAACAGTTCCACTCTCACACAGCAGCCACACAGGGTCCTTCCATCTCTCGGACAGCATCAGCTACACCTCGGAGATCTTCGAATTCAACAAAAGCAAAGCCACGAGGGTTTCCAGCAACCCACACACTTCAAAGTGGTTCATAATAGTGACCAGCAGTTAGCGTAATGGCTATGTCGCTGAACTCCCACGTAGTCGACCGTGGTTCACGTCCCGGACCCGGTGGCTTAAACTCATGCCGGGCGCGTGTACGTGCGTGCCCAAGATCCCGAGAGGAGAATGGAGGAGAAGGGATTGCAGCGTGGCCATCCCCCCTGGGGGGTGATTTCTCACTTTCTATCTCTCTGTCTCTCTGTCTGTCTGGCAAGTGCACATGTCCTATAGCAAAAACCTCTCCAAAAAAAAAAAATTTTAAAAAGTGGTTCATAATAGCCAAGAGCCCATTCCAATTCAGTCTTATTGCCATTGTTTCCAAGATTACCCACATAAGCCTTACGGTCCAATGGACAGGAATCACGATGCATTTCAAAATCTTAAGTTAGAAATGCAGAGGTTCAAATCCACAAGCTCTGGAAGGACAGCCTGCTCCCTTTGCCCAGCTCCCACAGATGCTCTTGCTCACCTGGTGTTCGTGAAATGACCTCCCATGAACTCTATGAAATCTCTTTGTACTGTTCAGCAGTCATTAGATTATGCTCTAAAGATAGAATAAAGTTGTACTATGGGCCGAGCAGTCTGCAGGCTGCCAAGAGAATAGAGGGAGGCTGGTATTATCTAAAGCACAGGTAAATGCTGGTGTTAGCCACCGACAGGAAAATATCAACAGATGTACTATCCCTTGGAGTCCGGACGCCATTGCATTGTAGGGCTCCAGTATTCCCAGAGAACCCCAGCAAATGTAACGTTAGTCAGAAGCCACCTTTGGATTTTAGGAAGTCAAGACTTGACCGTCATTTTAGTCTGTTTTTCTGTTGCTGTAACTAAATGTCACAGGAGGGGTAATTTATAAAGAATAAAGGTTGCTTATGGTTCTACAGGCCAAAGGTCAACGGGCCACATCTGGTGAGGGCCTTCTTGCTGGTGGGAACTCCGCAAAGTTTTGAGGTAGTGCCTGGTAAGAGGATGTTATTGAACTCAAGTTCTTTTGCCTGCTGTTCAGTTTGCCTGTAACAGAGGCAATGAATTTGCAAGGAAGGGAAAGCTTTATTATTGTTATTATTATTATTATTCATACATTCAATCACTATACCTCATTTAGATTGTAAAGAGACTTTACCCAGCATGATATACACCTCAGCCCAGCCCAGTTGAGATTACTATACACGTCCTCATCAACAGATAATTCTAAGGGCAGCTAGCAAGAAGGCAAGAGTTAAAAATGAAATTCACCTCCTCGATTGGAGGGGGTTGGGGACTGGAAAGGGGACAACTGGGAATATGGGTAGCTGTTATTGGTGAAACGAAAAGGTGAGTAATTGTTGGTGTTCAGTCAGGTGGTGTTAGGTCCTACATTGTGTGTTCAAAGAAATGTATGACCTTCTATGCTGAAATATCAGATCAGTCATTTGTCCAGGCCCAATAGAAGGGTCAGTGGTCTTAGCTGACTAGAACCAGCTTAGGCTAGCTACCTCATTCCCCAGAAAATATCTTGAACAAAATATTTTGTAGTCCAGTGGCCATAGAGATATTTTTACAGAAGCAATGACAGGATGCTGTGACATACTAACTATGCTACAATAGCTCTAAAGCAGGGAACGTATCTATTCATTGTTTTGTTCGTGGTTTATTGGAATAAAGCATAGCTATAGATTTGCTAGAATTTAACCCTAACAGAAAAGTCTCTGATTTCAGTCTCCCCCACTATTTGTCCATTCAATCATTCAATTTCTGTTGTTATTACTTCTAAAGTTAGTCATTCAAGCAAGCAGAAACAGATTAATAACCTCAAAGGCTTTTTTTTTTTTTTTTGGTAGCAAAGAGTCTTTGTTGACTCCTCAGGCACTAGTACAAAGATGAAAGCATGTGTAAGCTCTGGTTTCTCTTATGACTCCACTAGTACTCAGTCATGGAGACTGAATCACTGATCATTTTATCTAATCCTAATTCTCCCAAAGGCCCCACCTCTTAATAGCATAGTCAAATTAAGTTTCTACCCCCTAATACCATCACAATAGCATCCAAATTTCAGCACATGGATTGGGGGAAGGGGACTCACTCAAACCATAGTAGTAGTCAAGAGGAACTTAGAAGAAATCACTCTAAAGCAGGGGACAGATGGTTGACATGAATGGCTGTCCCTAGACCCTTTCAGAAATGCAAGTTACAAATGTCACAACTGAACCTGTAGTTTGCAAATTATTGGCCACCCACTGTTTCATCCCTAAATGGGGTAAGATCTGCTTGGTCAACTGCTTTGCATATATTCATGGGGTACTTGTTGAATAGATCTCAGTTTTCTTGGAAAACTTTGAAAGGCAAACCTCTGACTGTTACAGTCAGGAGTAAAACTTAGGAGACATCATCTCAAGAGAAAAGGAAAGTTTATGAAGAGAAAGCACTCCTGGGACCAGCAGTTAGCGTAATGGCTATGTCGCTGGACTCCCACGTGGTCGACTGTGGTTCGAGTCCCAGACCCGGTGGCTTAAACTCACGCCAGGCGTGTGTGCATGCGTGCCCAAGATCCCAACAGCAGAGTGAAAGGGAGAGGCCTGAGTGCAACCCAAGGCTTCTGGTTCTGAACACCTAGATATTATAGAAAGAAGTGTTATTTTCTGAAGTGAAAAAGACCAGGAAAGAAGGAAGGAACAGATTATGGAGTGGGCAGGGAAATCAAGACATACATGCTGGCCATGAAAAACCCTTGAGATAACCAACAGGGCTATCACATTGATAGTTGGGTGTATTAACCAGAAACTCAGAAGAAGTTTGGGTTCCAGGACCTCCTTCAGATACCGAAACTTGCTATTACTCAAGTCCTTTATAGCAAATGCTACAGCATTTACTTACAACCTATGCAAGCCTTCCCATACACTTTAAATCGTCTCTAGGGTACTTATACCTGATACAATACAATACAATAAATAGTTGTTGTTCTGTATTATTTTTATTATTGTATTCTTTGTTTTTACTTTTCCTTCTGCAGTTGGTTGAATTTGTGAATGTGAAACCCATGGATGTGGAACTGGTGGGTACAGAGGAGCCACTACAGATATCGCATCTAAGGTCACATTTTGGTTTGTTTTTTAATTGCCAGAGGGCACAAAAGCTCTCCTGAGAGACATAGAGAAAAAGGCAGAGAAAGCACCCCCAAATGAGATGTGATCACGCTGCAATCCCTTCTCCATTTCTCCATGCAGCCAAGGTTTGGGACATGCACATGTTTTTTTTTTCAAGCTCCCAGGGCTTGAAAAAAACCACAGTTTTTCAAGGTCAGCCATGTGGGAGCTGGCTCCCTTAACACTAGGCTATGGGACCAGCCAGTAAAGTCAGTTTTTTGTTTGTTTGTTTGTTTTTTTCCATTCATGATACTGTATACACCAAGGGATTGAAGAACCAGAAAAAATGGAGTGCCCAGGAGGAGACAGAAGAGCCTCTAGAAGGGCCTGAGAAGAAAGAAATAAGTGTGTGATCTGGGAATGAGAAAAGAGGATCTCTCTAGAAAGGAGTGGTCACTTGTGTTGAAACTGATAAGAAGTTAAGTGAGGGACCAGCAGATGGCGGAATGGTTATGTTGCTGGACTCCCACATAATTGACTGCAGTTCGAGTCCCAGCTTAAAACTCATGCCAGGCGTGTGTGCATGTGTGCCCAAAATCCTGAGGAAAATGGAGGAGAAGGGATTGCAGTGTGGCCAACCCCCCCACCCCCTGATTTCTCACTTTCTGTCTCTCTGTCTGCCTGGTGAGCACACACCCCTACAGCAAAAAGTCTCTCTAAAAAAATAAATAAATAAAATAACCTAAGCCAGGGCCAGCAGTTGGCATAGTGGAAGGCACTGGACTCCTACCCAAAGGAAGTTAGGTGAGTTGAGAACAAGAAATGCTGCAGTAGATGTAGCTGCACAGAGGCCTCAGGAGTCTGCAGTGGCACTGTTGTTGCTGGCCAGTTCCTCCTTTAGGACAGAGGTTCTCATTTCCCCAGCTCCCGGGAGCACTGGCTGCTGTCCGCCCACAGCTAAGCCCCCCAGTCAGAAATTGGCCAAGGGAGCTGCACCGTGCAGTTACCCCACCCTCACCCCCCAGAGCAGCCCAGATCTAGTGACTGTCCCATGAGAGGAACAGGGTGGGGGCCCCTGTCTCCACCCTAGACAGCAGGGAAGTATCACCGCCCCCCTCCAGAGCTCCCGCAGGCTTGGCTGAAACCTCTCCTGTGCCAGTACCACGGTTAGCTTCTCCCTCTGCCCAGGGCTCTTTTCTGACTCCTTGAGAGCACTGTCCTAAGAGCATTTCCAAATCCAAGTCCAGCTCCTCTCCTCTGCAGTGTGTTTCCAGGGAGCCCAGCCTAACACAGACAGCTCAGCCAGACCCGTGTCAGTGGAGTGAGAAGAATAAAACCAAGACCCCGGGGAGCTGGGAGTGAGTGGGAGAGTATGGGAACGCTGAGGCGGCAGGTGTAGCCAAGCCCTCTGAGAAGTATGACGTTAGGGCTCAGAGAAATGTGATAGTCCCTGGGGGTAAGGCAAAAGTGGGTTATTTCAAGTGTGGAGCCTTTCACCATGAGTGTGTTGGGTGAAGTCTGTACACAGAAAACTGATGAGTCAGTTCCTGGTCAAAAATCCCATGTGTGGTTTTCTCAGACCTGACCACAGGCAGCATTTTCCTGGCAGGCTTCTCGGGAGCTCCCTGCCCACACCAGACTTGGACCCAGCTGGAGCCCCGCGGTCTCTGGAGGGAGCTGTAGCCAAGGTCGGGTCTCTGCAGCTGCACTTTCTCACGTGTCTGCACTCCTGCTCAGGGCCTGCATTCCTAAGTCTCTCTATCCAAGGTCGTCTTCAGATGCCTCTTCCAAGACCTCCTTCTGAGCAGAGTGGGAGACCTTGAAAACATCCTCAGTGCTCTGTACTTCCCCACGCCAGCCCTCCCCTCTTCCCTCTCTCTAGTCCCCAGGTCCAAAAAACTGCAGCAGCCCTTTTATTCAGGGCTTCCTCAATATGGAGACGGCCCCACATCTGTACTGACTCCGTTGATTTTCATCCAGGGCCCTGCTCACGGGGGAAATGGGACAGGAGGTCCTTCTCTCACCCCACACCAACAAGTGCCGGACTGGCTGCATTGACACTTTCATTGCTGACTTGTTGCTTTAGTGAGCCACTCGCTCTCCCTGCTCAGCCACACCCTAGACAGAAACATTGCTGATACCCATGAGAGAAGGACTGATGTCCTTAGCAAGGAACACACCCAGAACTCCAGCACTGACTGTTGACAAGAGGTGGGACTGGCCCCCAGGTTGTCACCAGAGAGACAGGAGAGAACAGAGACAGGCTACCCAATGAGGGGAGTGAAGTGAGACGACAGGGCAGTCCAACAGATGTGATTAGCTGAAGAGGGGGAAGAGAGGAGCTGGGTGAAACAGCACAGTTAGGGAGGGAGAAAGCAAGCTCAGCCGACCAGACAGAGTGCTAAGAAGGCAGTGCTCAGAGCCACTTGAAAACCAGACACAGAATGTATACAAAGTGCCCGGGACAGTGACTAGCCAGTACTGGGGCTTCACAATGGCTGACTCTCCCATTCCAGTGCCATCTGCATTTCTGTCATGGTGGGGGCAGCACGGCAGTACTGGATGTACTGGATGGAAAAGGACTAAAAGGAAAACCCTCCCAGGGGTTAACGCTGCCAGGCTGCTATGTCCTAGTTTCCACGGCACCCTGGAGAAAAAAAAACTAATCAGTATCCGGAAGTGGGAAGTGACGGCCACAGTTGAGAGGTTAAAGCCTGAAGCAGGGAAATTCCAACACCAAATTAGCTGACAAAATACAAGCCCTTCCCAACAACCACTGCAACAGCGAGGAAGCCTTCACTAATGGTTGTGCTGGCACCTGCCCACAGATTACGGACCACTTACATATTGGAAAGGTCTTAAAGGCGGAATCTTGTTTTTTGTTTTTTGGGTTTTTTTCTTTTCTTTCCTTTTTAAAATTTGCTCTAGGGAACATGCACTCACAGGAGAGAGACAGAGAGAGAGAAAGTGAGAAAGCACCCCTGGGGTCAGGAGGAAGTGGCCACACCACAATCCCTTCTCCTGCATTCTCCTCCTGAGATTTTTGAGCACACACAGCCAGATTGCTTTTTAAGCTGTCGGGTCTGGGACTTGAACTACATAGCCATGTGGGATCTAGCCTCCTTAACCACAAAGCCACCTGACTAGCCCAGCTTTTTTGTCTTCTCGCTCCTCCTTCAGCATCAGGTGATGGGGTATCACTGATGATAATGTTTGTTTTAAGTTTATCCATCCATCCTCTCCATGAGACAGAGAGATAGACATTGACAGAGACAGAGAGTCGGAAACCCAACAGGGTCTTGATACGATGTCCTACCCCAATTTCAGCCAGCCCTAGATCATGGGCACATGCCTGGCACACTCAGGGAGGTCTCCAGCCTTGAACCAGGAATCTTCCTGTATGGGCAGCCTCGCAGAGCACAGCGTAATGCAGTGCACCATCTGGCCCTTTGATGCTGTTTTATAGAAAGTTTGGAAGCCACCCAAGCAGTCTGCCCTGAAAAGCTCTCTATCCTTGACTATGCTTGCTCTTGGGGGAATGTGTGGGTCCCCAAGTTCCCGAGTATACGAAGAGCCAGGTCGAGAGCAGTAGGGGTCTCACATTATTGTAGATCTTAATGGTCTGTGAAAAATAAAAATTGTCATTTCAGTTCACTGACTTGCCCAGCACCCTCATAATTAGTAAAACCAAGCCAGGTCCTTCCTGAAATATTCAGTTGAGAAATACCTTACACTGGTGGCATCATAAATATTTACATGATTGACATGGCTTTTTCTTATGCTCTACCTTCAAGATAATATATTTGACATTATTGTTATTTTTCAATTGCTAAGTGTGCTTGTGCTAACAGAGAGAGGGAGAGGGAAAGCAAAAAAAGTGACCCCATCCCCCCCTTGGGCACGCACATGTGCGTGCGTAACCAGTGTGTCCCTCGAGCTGCTGGATCCAGGACTTGAACCCTGCAGTTAGCCACATGGGATCAGCCACCCCAAATATACACCACCAACTAGCCCCCACTCAGCATTGTCTTTCTAAAGATTAGAAGACTAAGGGAATAAAAACACAAAGTAAAATAAAGTGGTTAGGGCCAATAACCAAGGCAAGTCTTCACTTAACGGACAAAGGATAAAGAGCCCATCCAGCCTGTTCTGCTGTCCTTGGATGGAGTCTCCTGGAAGGCAGTCAGTCTCCTGTTTTGAATCTTCAACTGTTAACTCATAGCAATCACCGTAATAGGTCAGCAAAAGTCACTCTGACTCCCCAGGCAAATAAAATGTAACCTGGGGCTGGCCCCACATCCTGGTGCTTAAGGCAGTCAGATCCCACATAGCCAACCCATGGTTTGAGACCTAGCCCAGGTGGCTTGAGAAACACACCAGGTGTGTGTGTGTGTGTGTGTGTGTGTGTGTGTGTGTGTGTGCGCGCGCGCGCACGCGCGCGCGCACACGCATGAGCGTGCACGTGTGTGTGTGTGAGTGCCCAAAATCTCAACAGGATGGAAAAATGGAGAAGGGATTGTAGCATGACTATCTTCCGTAGGGGGTGTTTTCTCTCTTTCTTTCACACACACACACATACACACACAAGTATATGCACTCTCTGGCAGAAAAAAAAGCAAAAAATGTAACCTGGGCTATGGGTCAGAATCTTACACACAGCCCACTACAACAGAGTAATTGAAGAGGGTGTGAGGAAAGATCTATTTACAGAGGGATGGGCAGGGTTAAGAGAAACTTACAAGGAATAATACAGTAGCATAAGGCTATCATTGCAGAGGGGGTGGGGGACCTCAGTCTATGTTAAGGAACACAACCAACTCTGGAGATTCTGCAAGGGCTGAAGCCCACTTCACTGCCCTTCCCACAACCCTCCAATTCCAGACTGAGGTTCCCCATCAATGGGTAAAAGTTATTCTATGTATGTTTCATACAAGGAATCTCCCAGGGCATAGATCAGACCAGAGTCTGGGAAAATAACTCTGGAGGGGTGGACAGGAGGTCTCCAGCACCCCAGGGATGCAATATGAAAAAGAAAATAAGAACAGAGATAATGACGAAGCAAATTTAGATCCATGACACTGGCTTCTTTTTTTTTTTTGCCTTGGGGTGTGTGCATTCACCAGAGAGAGAGAGAGAGAGAGAGATAGAGACAAAGCCAAAGACACTGAGAGGGAAAGCGAGAAATCTCCCCATGGGAAGATGGTCACGCCACAATCCTTTCTCCTCCACTCTCCTCCCGGGATCTTGGACATGCACACACATGTGCCTGGTGTGAGTTTCAAGCCATCGGGTCCAGGACTTGAAATACGGTCAGCCATGTGGAATTCCAGCAATGTAACTGCTATGCCATCTGCTGGCCCTATTTTGGGGCAGTTTATAAAAGTTTTGTAATCATTATATTTTACATGTCAGAGTTTGAGGATGCTAGAGACATTTTAAAATATCTACTGTTTGGTTTATAATTTTTATTAAATTTGAGTTTGGAAAAATGTGATTATGTTTTTAGTCATTGTTTCAACGTTTGAGGGACTCTTTCTCATAAAATTTGTGTTTTTTGATGGAATAATTTTTCTGAACAGAATTTGGATATTTAGATAACTGGTAACACATAGCCGACTGTGGTTCAAATCCTGGACCCGGTGGCTTAAACTCACGCCAGGCACATGTGCGTGCGTGCCCAAGATCCCGAAAGGAGAATGGAGAAGAGATTGTTGCATCGCCATACCCC
>NW_006159894.1:1105805-1166710 GCF_000334495.1 Tupaia belangeri chinensis
GCTCCTTTCAGTACATGAAGGCCCCTGAGACATTAAAAATACTGAACTGGGGATTGCAGTAACAGTGTGACTCAGAAGGAGATAAGCACTAGGGTACCTTACACTTTTTTTTTAAAGTGGTTTTTGAATCTGCCCTCACCAGAGAGAGAGAGAGAGAGTGAGAGTAAAGTAAGAAATCCCCCCCCCCCAGGGTGGATAGCCATGCTACAACCCGTTCTCCATTCTCCTCCCAAGAATCTTGAGCGCGCATGTACTCACCCGGCATGATTTTCAAGCACCAGTTCCAGGACTCCGGCATGTGGAAGTCCAGCACATGGGAGTCCAGCAATGTAACCACTACACCATCTGCTGGTCCTGCACTCCTTTTCAAGTTCACCTCTTGCAAGTGGTGTGGTGGTTGAGGCACTGGACTCCCACATGAGCAACCACAGTTCAAATCTCTCTTTCTCTCTTTCTGTCTCTCTGGCGAGCACACATGCCTTATAGTATTTTAAGTAATAATAATAATAATAATAATAATAACTAAAATTAAATCAATAATTCTTAAAAAGAAGATAGACAAATTGTCAATAGCAAACAAATTAGCCACCCAGAAAATGCAATTCAAGCCACCGTGAGATATGCTTCAGGCCTCCTAAGATGGCTATAATGAAGAAGATAGATAATAACAAATGTAGCCTAAAATGTAAAGAAATTGGAACTCTCAGTCACTGCAGGTGGGACTGGAAAGTAGTACAGCAGTTCAGGAAACAACCTGATAATTCCTTACCAAATTTCAATATACCTAAGAGAAGTAAAAGCATATTTCCACACAAGAACTTTTATATAAATGTTTGAAACAGCTCATTCATAATGGCCAAAAAAGTGGAAACAGCCCTAAAGTCCATCAACAGATGAACAGATCAACAAAACATGGTATATGCATGCCACAGAATGTAGGGAGCAGCCTGAATCTGGGCTGAACACATGCTCTGAATGGAGGCAGCCGTGGATTAGCAAATAAACTCACAAATATACACAGTAGAGAAAAGCAGGAATCAAGTGGTCCCAACTCCTCTGATGGAGGCAGCTGAGACCCCAAACTGTTCTTAGGTTTTTTTGTTGGTTTTTTTTAAACCTTTTTTTAAAATTATTTATTTATTTTGCATTCATTCACTGAACATTATCACAGCATACAAAATGCACTTTCCCATCCAGAATATACTGTACAATGGCTTAGTCATACATGTTATCATCACAAATAATTTTCTATTTCTTATTATATATATATATGTATATATATATATATATATATATATATATATACATGTGTGTGTAGTAAATTGATCTAACTGCTTTCAATAGCAAGTTCAGTTGATATATAAATATCTGTGAACAAATGTTTTGACTTTAGGCACGAAACTGTGAGTAGAATGAATTTACTATAAAATACTACCTGGCTGAGGTTATATAGCTTACTGTGGTCATTAAACGAGTCAACCCACCCCCGCCGAGGCTGGACCCCAGCAAAACAGGTATTTTTTAATATGTTTTTAATTTAAAGAAAGGCAGTTTTAACTTTAATAAATCAAAATCAAAAATTGTTAAGAGAACTTTGTTTAAGACTTAAAGCCAAGAAGCAGGTTTATTCTTTTAAAGGGCAGAAAAGGAGAGAAGGGGAAGTGGTATGTAAAGGCAGTTGTTTTCAGATGTTAGTCGGCTGAAGAAGCAAAGACATCTGGCACCATGTAGTTCTATGTAAGTTTTCTCTTATTTTCTCGGGCCTTTTCTGATTAACACATGTGGCTTCCTTTAACCAATACTGCGTTGCAATTTCGAGCATAGAGACAGCTAGCATATTCATATGGTTTTTATTATTATTATTTGTTCATTAAATCGCTACACATCACTTAGATTGTGAAGAGTTTACCCAGCCTGATTTACACCTCAGTCCAGCCCAGTTGAGACTATTATACACATCCTCATCTACAGATAATAAACCTCATCTGTGTCCCACAAGTGTCTTACCTCTCCAATCCCCCCCCCAATTTCCTTTCCTACACTCTTCCCCTCCACTTCTACTTTGTCTCTAGTGTCCACTACAATTTTTAATACTTTTATGTTCTCGCATCTTTCAGTCTCTACCATAGAGTGCAGACAGTAAGTATATGTTAAGTGGAGACATACAAAGGCTCTCTTTCATAGCCTGATTTGCTTTACTCAGCAACATATTTTCCATATTTGTCCACTTTCTATCAAATTCCAGGGCCTTGTTTTTTATGGCTGAATAGTATTCCATGGAATATATGTGCCACAATTTTTCAATTTATTCATCAGTTTGTGGACATCTGGGTTAATGGCATTTATTTTAGCCTTGCAAAACGACAACCTATAGAACCATGTTTCTGCATGTGCTCAAAGGTCACCATTGTGACCTTTGCTCAGTTTTGGACTGCTCCCTACAATAGAATATTATTTGGCAGTAAAAAAGGAATGAGTACTGATACATGGTACAATATGCAAAGGTCTTAAAACATCCTGAAGGACTGGATGGTGGCACAGTGGTAAAACAGGATGCTCTGCAAGGCTGTTTCACAAGGGAAGGTTCTACATTCACATCTAGAGATCTCTGAGTCCACCAGGCATGTGTGTGTGTCCATGATCCAGGCTGACTGAAGCTGGGGGGGTGGACCTCAGTGTCAAGAACCTATTGCTGATGCTGTCTTTCTGTCTCTTTTTCTCTCATTCATAGGAGAAATAAACTTGGGAAAATGTGTATTGAGCTGAAGAAGCCAGCCACAAAAGGGCACATATTGCACTATTCTATTTATAAAAAAATATCCAGAACAGGCAAATCCACAGAGACAAAAAGTAAATTAGTTGGTACCTAGGGTTTGAGTAAAGGAAATGAGGAAATAAAGCTAAAGGACATGGGACTTTGAGGAAAGTGATGAAAGTCTTCTAAAATTAGGTAGAGATGGTTGAAAAACTCTGTGAATAAACTAAAAACCATTCAACTGCCCAGATTATTTATCTTTTAGGTTTTTTTTTTTTTTTTTTTTTTTTTTTTTTTTTTTTTTTTTTTTTTTTTTTTTTTGGCCATGCACTCACCGGAGAGAGACAGAGAGACAGGAAAAGTGAGTAAGCACCCCTGAGTGGGGATGGCCATACCATAGTACTGTCTCCTCCATTCTCCTCTTGGGATTTTGGGCATACATGCACACATGTCTGGTATGGTTTTCAAGCCGCCAAGCCTGAGTCATGAACTATGATCATGACATATCTTAACCACCATGCCACCTGTTGACCCCCAACTACACAGTTGCAGAGCACACACGCTCACCAGAAAGAGAAAGAAAGTGAGAAAGCAAGCCACCATGTCCAGGACTTGAACCATGGTTGTCCATGCAGGAGTCCAACACCTCAATCACCACACCACCTGCTGATCCCCCAACTACACAGTTATTTTTTCAAATTTTATTTTTTCAGTGATTTTTGCTATACATAGAGATTTTTGCTATACAGTGTATACGCTTGTGAGACATAGAGAGAGAGAGAGAGAGAAATCACCCCACCCCAGGGAGGATGGCCTTAATGCAATCCTTTCTGCTCCATTCTCATCTTGGATTTGGGGCATGCATGCACAGGTGCCCAAAGTGAGTTGTTTGCTTGTTTTTTTAGGACACCTAAGACTTAATTTTATTTTTGTTTAACCATATACTTGCCAACTTCTTTATGAACATTAGTCTTCTTCTTGATACCCAGCTGCATCAACATTAGAAATTTAGTAAAAACTACATAGCGATTCCACTTTGATGTTTTACTCATAGGCTAACATGCTTTGACCAAAAGCCTAACCACATACCAGATAAACTTCTCAGAAGGAATTCTTTGTTAATGAGGAATTTTCTTTTTTAGGGGGAGAGGTTTTTGCTATAGGGTGCATGCACTTGCCAAAAAGACAGACAGACAGAAAGCGAGACATCACTCCCCAGAGACGATGTCCATGCTGCAATTCCTTCTCCTCCATTCTCCTCTCGGGATCTTGGACACGCACGTACACGTGCCCAGCGTGAGTTTAAGCCCACGGGGTCCAGGACACGAACTGCAGTCAACTACATGGGAGTCCAGCAACGTAGCCATTACACCATCTGCTGCTCCTGATGAGGAATTCTTACTATCTCTTCTTTTAAAGAAATTTTACCTCTATCCTGATGTATTAATACTTGGGTTAATCAAAAAAAATTAAAGGCTAAGGGTCACCAAGCTAACTTCCTTAAAGGAGAAAAACAGAAAAAGCTTTTTCAACTATCTTTGTACAGTAAGAAATTTCCTTCAAGTACCAAATCAATTTCTTCAACTGTAAGTTCTGATCTGATGGCTTTCAAAGAGGATAGAGAAACAACAAAATAAGATAAAATTAAGATAATATGAAAATGAGTCCTGGGCCCAATGGCTTAAAAATCAAGCCAAGCACATGTGCATGCATGTCCAAGATCCTGTGAGAAAAATGGAGAAGTGACTGTGGTGTGTCCATCCCCCCAGGGGTGGTCTCTCACTTTTCCTTTCTCTCTGTCTTTCTCTCTCTCTCTGAAAAGCACACTTATTCTATGGCAAAAAACAAAATTTTTTAAAAAGTATACAAATGCTATTAACTTTTATACATACATGGACACGTTCACAATAGACGGGAGACACAAATAAATGGCAAAAGAGGAAAGCTTTTATACCTTTTGGACAAAAAATAAATTAACAAAGAACTGATGAGGCAAGGGTTGGGCTAGGGCCAGTATACTGTGAGGAAATCACAAGGTCATATTTGGTGGGGAGGGGGTTGTATGTATAAAGATAAAGGTTGTTTTAGTAAGTTTATTTGTATAGATCCATTTCAGCATCCGTTCCCCAGTCTCTGATAATAATGTTTTTCTCATCCAGGTACAGGGAGGGCACGTTTCTCAAGGGCAATTTTATGGCCTGCTTTAGGTGGAAATGGTCATGTCTAAAAACCTTTTCTGCATCTACTATGTATCAAGCACCATCAGCTAAAAATAATTAATGTGCCCTATAGGCATATGTTGGGGTGGCATGTTCTCAGCTCCTTCAGGGTGAAGTGCTAGAGGTTTCTCTAATTGTAGTTAAGTTTCAGGACTACATTCCTTTTATGGCTGAATAATAGAAATATGTTAAATGCACGCTGCACTTTGTTTATCTGTGTTTTCAAGTCACCAGCACTGGGATTCTAAATGCACAACTGGCCACTGGGATCTGGCTTCCTTAACCACTCGGCCATGAGGCTGGTCTGAGACCCCATCCTAAAAGGGAAGAAAAAAAAAAGGTGACCTAAAAACTCTAAACCTCCGAATTTTTTTAATAAAATTGCTCTATATTTGTAATATATATGATTATATTAAGTAGATGTTATACCCGAAAAGAACAAAATTGCTAACTATATTCAAAATTAAATGAAGCTAATATTTTATTATTAGGTAAAGTGCTGCTAATGTAGACAATGCTGTTGAAAATACCTAAGTAAGTAGAAAATTCTAAGTATTCCACCATCACTAATAAGAAACATCAATACCCTACCCAATGTAATACAATTACGAGGAAAACTATATACTAGGTTGTTGGGGAAAAACATAGAAAAGTAAGTCATGACCTTCCTGACAATGTAATATATATTAGAAGATACCATGAAAGAAATAAAGACTAAAAGATATAATCATCTAAGCTAGCCAGAGATGAGAAAAAAATGTCACAATTCTTTAAAGCAGTTCTTCTCAAAGTGTGCCCCCTGGACCAGTACCATCAGCATCACTGTAAACTTATTGACAGAAATACAAGTTCTCCAGTCCCACCCAGACCTACTGGTTCAGAACCTCTGGGGGTGAAGTCTACGTTTGAATCTGTTTTATAATAGGTGTATAGGCAATTCTGATGCATAAAAGTGTTGGAAAACCACTGCCTTAAAAGATGTATTCCTGGTGGTGTGGTGGTGAAGGCACCTGACTCCCATATGGCTGACCACAGTTCAAGTTCCATATCTGATGACTTGAAAATCACACCAGGTGCGAGTGTGGGTATGCCCAAAATCCCAGAAAGAGAATGAAAGAGAAGGGATTATGGTATGGCCATTCTCCATGCAGGGTGATTTCTCATTTTCCCTCTCTCTGCCTCTCTCTCTCTCCCATGAGTGCATACACCCTATGACAAAACCTTTTAAAAAAGCATAAATCCTTATATGAGCACAAAATTTGCACATTTCTGTATTATTGTGACTTCCCATTTTTGCAGAAGTATAAAAGTACTCTATTGTGGTGAAAATAAACAGATATGAAACCTCAACATCAATAGAAGTTCTTTATAAGAGCTAGAAACTTCATTCCAACTGCTCTTGTAGGTAGGTTGTGGTTTAACAGTCTTACAGACAAATCTGCAGAATTCTGGTATCTAGATTCTGCCAATTCTAGGCAGGATCGAAAAACACGGTCTAGCCGTAGCCACGGTGGTGAAGCAGCAGTGCATGCTCTGCAGTGCTGGAAGCTGAATGGAAGGTCAGTGTTCGGTTCCCTAGTAGACTTCCATTCAGCACTGCACAGAGTGTGCACATGCCCATGATCCTGGCTGGCCGGAAGGGCTGGGGAGATCATAGCATGAGACCATTTTGAGGATTCTTGTCTTTCTCTCTCTAACACATGAAAGAAACTTACACACACACACACACACACACACACACACACACACACACTACAGAAAGCACAGGAATGCTTCCTACTCTCAGTGATCTTTTTGAGAAAGCAGAGCAGGCTTTGGTGTGAGAAGGTGATATGGAGGAAAGTGTTACTTTTGGCCTATATTATCATCTGTCTTAATTGAATTCCTTCCCAAAGGAGACCCTGAGATGAAGACTGAGGGCATGTAGTTTTTCTTGGAGATGCAGGAACAGCACCAGAGCAGAGAGAAGATGACACAAAACGAGAAGCTTTCCAATGAGCCAGCTCTCAAAAGTGGGTGAGTAAATCTTAATCCTATGGAAAGGCTCAGGAAGTATATGCCTCAGAATTATTCTGGTTAGGGAACCAGCAGTTAGTATAATGGCTATGTCGCTGGACTCCCACGTAGGCGAAAGCTGTTCGCGCCCAGGACCCGGTGGCTTAAAACTCACGCCAGGCGCATGTGCGTGTGTGCCCAAGATCCCAAGAGGAGAATGGAGGAGAAGGGATTGCGGCGTGACCATCCCCTCTGGGAGGTGATTTCTCACCTTCTGCCTCTATGTCTCTGTCTGTCTGGCGAGCACACGCGCCCTATAGCGAAAAAAACCTCTCCAAAAAAAAAAAATCATTATTCTGGTTAAGGCAAGAGGGCACTAGGGAAATATCTGGGGTATTTATCCCCCTAGGGCTTGTCCCAGAGAATCATTAGTTCCCAAGAATTTCTGGCCTGCATCCAACAAATACAGGTGCTCACCATCAGAAGATGTAGACTGATACACATAGACAGGTAAAGAAGACCCAAAGGGTCATGGCTTGATCACCAACACCATCAGTATATGCAAAGTCAGGGGACAGTGTCCTGCCTAGGTCTTAGTATTGTCAAATAAGAACTCAATCTCTGCTTCGGGTGGTGTTTTGATTCACTTCTAAAGCAGGAAAGAAGCTTTACAAATTATCAAAATGAGGTAAGAAACAAGTGGGTACACGTGGCTTTCCACTGCCTCTCTATGACTCACACACACAACTCTGCAGTCTTAGTAGTTGCATTGAGAAGTCAGAAGATGGGGGACCAGCAGATAATGTAACGGCTACATCACTGGACTCCCATGTAGCCGACCGCGGTTCGAGTCCTGTGGCTTAAACTCATGCCAGGCTCATGTGCGTGCATGCCCAAGATCATGAGAGGAGAATGGATGAAAAGGGATTGTGGCATGGCCATTCTCCCTGGGGGGTGGTTTCTTGCTTTCTGTCTCTGTCTTTCTGGTGAATGCATGCACCCTATAGCAAAAACCTCTCTCAAAAAAAAAAAAAAAAAAGAGAGAGAGAGAGAAGTCAGATTATCCTACTACTGTGTGGTCATAACCTTTTCACCCAATCCAGAAATGACTTACCCTACTAAATAAAACATCAGTTATAATGCTCAAGAATCATTTTAAATACTTTTTGAACTAAAGGAAAAAAACTTGACTTGCACATAATGCAGATAGATCATCTTATTCAAGTCAAAAGTCACTGGTTTACCCTTCAGCTTTACCCTTTTCTATTAAGTCATCAGGAAAGTCATGACATATTTTTCTATTCAAAAATGTATCATGTCTTTCCTGACAACCCAATAAATAACACTTTCATATATTGCTTCTGCATGCTTTCTGCATACATATATATATATATAAAATACATAAATATAAAAATATAAAATAACAATTTAGTCTGCTTGCTATGGGTCAGCTGCCACCTTTTCTGAATGTTGCATTCTCATTACACATTTAGTTGCTTGTTAATAATATCTGTGTTTTATAGACGACTTCACAAGGGCAGGCAATGCTACACATTGAATCAGGCCCTTCCCCTTCATTTCATATGTTGAAACCTTAATCCCCAGTATGACTGTATTTGGAGGCGGGGGCCTATAAAGGGTAATTATAGGTCAAATGAAGTCATGAGGATGGCATCCTGATTTTATGGGACTAGTGTCTTTATAACAAAAGACACTAGAGAGTTTGCTCTCTCCACCATGTGAGGACATAGTTAAGAAAATATCCACCTGCCTCACCAGGAACCAAATGAACCAGAGCCTCAATTTTGGGATTCTAGCTTCCAGAACTATGAAAAAAATTCCCTTCTGTCATCTAAGCCACATGTCTGTGGTATTTTGTTATAGCAGCTGGAACTGACTAATATAGATACCTGGTCTTTTTTTTTTTTTTTTTTCACTGCCAGAAGGCTACGCCCTAACCAGAAAGAGAGTGTGAGAGAGGGAGAGAGTGAGAGAGAGAGAGAGAAAGCACTCCTCCATGGGACATGGTCACACTGCAATCTCTTCTCAGTTTCTCCATCCTGTCAGGACTTGGGGCACACACACACACTTAGCATGTGTTTCAAACCACCTGGGCTGTGAGATCTGGGTCTCTTACCCACTGAGCCATGGAGCCAGGTACCTTATCTGTCTTGCTCATTGTTCTATCTTCTATATATAAAGTGTCACAATCTCTTAAATTTGTTTAATAAGTGAGATGTACCCCAACTAGAGGGCACTGATTTTTGTGCTAAATGATTACTGAATTAGTTTATATTTTCAGGTTTTTCTAACTTGGATAAACTCATGAAAGAATTTCACTTAGGAAAAATTAAGGCTATCACTTGCATCCCATACAGCACACTACATGACTTGTGCATCCCACTACAGGTAGCCCTGCAAAAAAATCAATGTCAGCCATCTATGCAACAAATTGAAGCTCAAAATTCTTCCTGAGCTAGTAGAGGGATACTTTTTTTTATTTATCCTGTAGAACAGAGCCCAAGGGCTTTCCATAAACATGGTACACAAGAGAGGGGACAGCAATATAGAGCATTCTGAGTAGGTGAGCTTGAGGGAAGCTGCAAAGGAACCTGCAGATTAGAGTCCAACAAGCCCTCAGACCTGTCCAGTAGCTACGAGCATAGAATAGGAACAAATATTAAGATTTTTACTTTTATTAAATATTTTTTAAATGTTCTTTTAAATGTCTGTGCAAGGAATACTTTTCAAATACTCATTCTGGGCGTGTGTGCGTGCCTGCCCAAAATCCCAAGGAGAATGGACAAGGGACTGCGGCATGACCATCCCTCCTCAGAGGATAATTTCTTGCTTTGTCTCTGTCTCTCCAGCAAGCACATATGCCCTATAGCAAAAGAAAAAAAAACTCTCTTAAAAAAATAAAAAGGGGGACGGCAGGTGGCATGGTGGTTAAAGGTGCTGGACTCCCACGTGGCCAAGCCGCGGACCTGGTGGCTTCCTTTCTCACTTTCCCACTCTCTCTTTTTCTGCCTCTCTCTGATCAAACTGGAAAATAATAATAATAAAATTAAATAATTCTTTTTAAAAAATTGGACTCCTGGGGCCCAGCAGTTAGCGTAATGGCTATGTCGCTGGACTCCCACGTAGTCGACCGCGGTTCGAGGCCCGGACCCGGTGGCTTAAACTCACGCCGGGCGCGTGTGCGTACGTGCCCAAGATCCCAAGAGGAGAATGGAGGAGAAGGGATTGCGGCGTGGCCATCCCCCCGGGGGGTGATTTCCTGCTTTCTGTCTCTCTGTCTCTCTCTGTCTGGCGAGCGCACGCGCCCTATAGCAAAAACCTCTCAAAAAAAAAAAGAAAAAAAATTTAACTCCTTAAAACTGCTTTTGTAGTGAGCAAGTTGAAAATCAAAAGGAACTTGCCTTTTAAAATATAGTTGGAATATTTCCATTAGGCTGCAACTTGTTTTCAAAAAAATGTGTACATCTATTAAAACTCTTAAGTCCCCACTAAACAAAGAAGGGTCAAAATTGCCAATAGGTTTTAAAATATGAATAAAATGTTTCATTTGGCTTTGAGCTCATTTTGTTCTAAACACAAAAACAAAACATGTCCCAACTATAGTTGCAACTATAGTTGCAAGAATAATTCTGGGACAACAGGAAATTAACATTTTATCCAGAATCTTTAAAGTGTTGGAAAGGATTTTTAATGAGTATAATTTAGTTAGCACAACCAGAAATTTTCCATTTTGATCCACTATCTTCATGGTGTACTTTTCCACCTCTTAAGTAGTTAAAGCACTGACACACTTCAGAATGAAACCCCAATATTATTCACCCCAGAATGAAACCTAAAGCCATAATATAAGGCTTTTAAAAAACAAGACCAAAGAGGGGGAACCAGCAGTTAGCATAATGGCTATGTCGCTGGACTCCCACGTAGTCGACCGCGGTTCGTGTCCTGGACCCGGTGGCTTAAAACTCACGCCGGGCGCGTGTGCGTGCGTGCCCAAGATCCTGAGAGGAGAATGGAGGAGAAGGGATTGCGTGACCATCCCCCCTGGGGGGTGATTTCTCGCTTTCTGTCTCTATGTCTCTCTCTGTCTGTCTGGCGAGCGCACGCGCCCTACAGTGAAAATCTCTCAAAAAAAAAAAAAAAAAAAAAAAAAAACCAAGACCTAAGAATAGTTATTAACTAAAAAATTAGTTCACTTAAAATAAGTGAATTTCAGTATGTAACTTATACCTAAAAAATGTTTTTTTTAAATAGGCATATTCAATCCAGTCGTTCTTCACAAACATTCACTTAACCATATAATTGGTAACCATTGTTTAGCAGTTATAAACTATTTGCTTATTTCCTCTCACCTTTTTATTTTTTTAAGAGGTTTTTGCCTCAGGACAAGAGCACTGGTGCGAGGGGCAAGGTGGGGGGCAGGTACTGAGACAGAGGAAAATGCGAAATCACCCTTCAGGGGACAGGGCCCCACCGCAATGCCTTCTCCTCCAGGGATCCTGGGAGCCCACACATATTCTCCAGGCGTGATTTTCAAGCCACCGGGTTGGGGCTAGAACCGCGGTCTCCATAACAGACGTAATAGATTACTAAGGTATTAAAATAACACTGGAACAGCGGGCTCAAATTACCGACGCAGGTTGGCAATCACAGCTGCCCAGAGACGGCCTTTCTGCGGCCCACCTCACGCCTGGGGCCTGCCCGGACTCTGTACAGGGGCCGCGCCCCTAGGCCAGGTCGTCCCCTAACGAAAGCGCGACGTGTCCGCTCTAGCTTAGATACTCCAGCGCTTCGCTCACAGCGCCCAATGCACAAGGGAGGTTAGGCTCAGCGGCCTCCTCCTTCCAGCCTCCGAGTCCAAAGGTGCCGGAAACCCCCAAATCCACATTCCATGGCGACCCGGGCGAGAACTGATCGCCAAAGCGCCCGCACCGCGCCCTCCAGCGCCCCCCGGCAGGAAGCGGCCGGGTAACTCCAGAGCAGCGAGATCCGCGCAAGGATCCTGGCGCCGGGCCGAGTTCCCGGAAGGGTCAAGGCCTCCGGTTAAGCGAGGTCATCCGAAAACAAATGGATGAGCCACGCCTGGGCGGCGACTGTCCGGAAAGGGGGAGTGAGGACCTGCCCCTCTCCAGCACGCGTGCGCGGGGCGGTGCCAGCGCGTTTGCCCCTGCGCTCCAGGCATCCCACCAAAGATGTGAATCCTGAGGCCCACGGAAGATGCTCGCCCTCCTATGGGTGACGGCCCTGGTGCTGGTGCCTCCGGCGCCGCCCGCAGCCGCAGGTGAGAGCCGAGGGGTCCAGTACAGGGTCGTGGGCGGGTGCAAGGCTGGGCTGCGACGGCCCTGGAAGCCTGCGGGGCTGTAAGGTGGTAAGGAGGGGACCGACGTCCTCTCGAGAAACCTCGTCGTCAGGGCCGCGGTGGCTTAGGGACCGTAGCTACAGTGGTCGGGTTGAAACCGCCGTGGGCTCGAGAATCAAACAGGAGGAGGTGGTGGTCACGATCCTTCACGCCGCTTGCTTGGGAGCCGGTGTGCGGTCTTCGGCACGGGTCCGCGCCCGGGCGCCTGTCTGCCCCCGAGGCTGCTACAAATGGGACAACACCCCCCTCGAGGTTTGTTTCGCCGGAACCTCCGGCCGCACGGCTAGCGCGTTAGATGATAAACAAGGCTATTCCTGAAACGCGTTCCTTTGGTTATGAACAGTTGTCTGGTCCCACGTAAGTGTTGCAAGAATGGCACCGCTCTCGGGATTCCTCCAGTCCGATAGGTATAGTGATAATAATAAAAGCCCACGCCCATGGCCTAGCGGGTAGAACCTAATCCCACTTGGCGGACCTGAGTTTGAATTTCACCCCAGCAACTTGAAAAAAATGCCTGGCCGGCGTGTGTACCCCAAATCCCAAAGGGATGGCGTGATGGAGAAGGGATTGGCATGACAGCGCCCCACTGCAGAGGTGCTTTCTCTGTCTTCCTCCCAGGCTAGCTCATGCGCTCTTTCTCTCTCTCTCCTTCTCCCCTCCTCTTCTAGTCCATCTGTTCTCTGGCCCTGACCGGAGAAATATTAACGAGTTATACTAACGATAGAAGAAAGATACAAAGACAGGAAGCCATTAGAGGTAGTGGAGGATGTGAGCCCCAGGACCTGTGAAAGATGCTGGCTCTTCTTTGGACAACAGGCTAGTTTGCTGGGATTCAAAATGCTTAACCAGGGTGGATATCAGGGGAATGGCAACTATTACCAGATTGTTAGAAGACTGAGAGGTAGTTTTGTAGTGAGAAGGGATTCCCCTCCAGAAGCAGGGCCTAGCATCCAGCTGCAGGAATTTAGAAAGTCTATGAGGCTGCTAATGGGTTTTAAATATTTAACTGTTTGCCTAGAACACAGCATACCTATATTAGTATATGAATGCTAGGTGCAATCTATAGTCATTTGCTTGAAGTCTTTTGTTCATGAAAAATTGACTTTAGGGGCCAGCAGTTGGCATAATGGCTATGTCGCTGGACTCCCACGTAGTCGACCGCAGTTCGAGTCCCAGACCTGGAGGCTTAAACTCACACCAGGTACATGTGCGTGCGTGCCCAAGATCCCGAGAGGAGAATGGAGGAGAAGGGATTGTGGTGTGGCCATCCCCCTGGGGGGTGATTTCTTGTTTTCTGTCTCTCTGTCTTTCTGGTGAGTGCAGGTACCCTATGGCATAAACCTCTCCAAAAAAAAAAAAATTTTTGACTTTAAATGCATACTTAAGGTAAAAGGTTTCTCCAGAATTTTCATGTGAAATAAACATTCTAGAAGGATGTGCTTTAAGAAATTAATTTCAAAGTAGATTAGAAGAGAGTTGCTAATAAATAGTTTATAGGCAATTAGCACTTGCTGAGCACTTAATAATTTGTCAGGCACTAATTTTAAGTGTTTTAAAGGTAGAAACTTGGGACCAGCAATAGCATAATGGCTATGTCGCTGGACTCCCATGTAGTTGACCGCAGCTCAAGTCCCAGACCCGGTGGCTTAAACTCATGCCAGGTGCATGTGCGTGCATGCCCAAGATCCCAAGAGGAGAATGGAGGAGAAGGGATTGCTGTGTGGCCATCCCCCCTGGGGGGTCATTTCTCGTTTTCTATCTCTCTTTCTCTCTCTGTCTTTCTGGCGAGCACATGTGCCCTGTAGCGAAAACCTCTCCAAAAATATATATGTATGTGTACATATACACATATATATATATAAAAGCAAAAAAAAAAAAGAATTGAAAAAAGGTAGAAACTCATTTCTTTTTTGGGGTATGGGGGAGTCTTTTGCTGTAGGGCACATGTGCTCCCTGGGGAGATGGAGAAAGGCAGAAAGCAAAAAATATCACCCCCTAGAGGGGATGGCCACTGCAGCAGTCCTTTCTCCCCCATTCTCCTCTCAGGATTTTGAGCATGCATGCACAATGAATGCTAGGTGCAATCTATAGTCATTTGCTTGAAGTCTTTTGTTCATGAAAAATTGACTTTAGGGGCCAGCAGTTGGCATAATGGCTATGTCGCTGGACTCCCACGTAGTCGACCGCAGTTCGAGTCCCAGACCTGGAGGCTTAAACTCACACCAGGTGCATGTGCGTGCGTGCCCAAGATCCCGAGAGGAGAATGGAGGAGAAGGGATTGTGGTGTGGCCATCCCCCTGGGGGGTGATTTCTTGTTTTCTGTCTCTCTGTCTTTCTGGTGAGTGCAGGTACCCTATGGCGTAAACCTCTCCAAAAAAAAAAAATTTTTGACTTTAAATGCATACTTAAGGTAAAAGGTTTCTCCAGAATTTTCATGTGAAATAAACATTCTAGAAGGATGTGCTTTAAGAAATTAATTTCAAAGTAGATTAGAAGAGAGTTGCTAATAAATAGTTTATAGGCAATTAGCACTTGCTGAGCACTTAATAATTTGTCAGGCACTAATTTTAAGTGTTTTAAAGGTAGAAACTTGGGACCAGCAATAGCATAATGGCTATGTCGCTGGACTCCCATGTAGTTGACCGCAGCTCAAGTCCCAGACCCGGTGGCTTAAACTCATGCCAGGTGCATGTGCGTGCATGCCCAAGATCCCAAGAGGAGAATGGAGGAGAAGGGATTGCTGTGTGGCCATCCCCCTGGGGGGTGATTTCTTGTTTTCTGTCTCTCTGTCTTTCTGGCGAGCACATGTGCCCTGTAGCGAAAACCTCTCCAAAAATATATATGTATGTGTACATATACACATATATATATATAAAAGCAAAAAAAAAAAAGAATTGAAAAAAGGTAGAAACTCATTTCTTTTTTGGGGTATGGGGGAGTCTTTTGCTGTAGGGCACATGTGCTCCCTGGGGAGATGGAGAAAGGCAGAAAGCAAAAAATATCACCCCCTAGAGGGGATGGCCACTGCAGCAGTCCTTTCTCCCCCATTCTCCTCTCAGGATTTTGAGCATGCATACACACCGCCCAACGTGAGTTTCAAGCCACTGGGTCCAGATTGGAGGACAACTACATGGGAGTCCGGCAACTAAACCATTAGACCCTCTGCTGGTCTCGAAACTCACTTAATTTTACAACCACTGTAGACACTATTATCCTCATTTTAAAGATGAGGAAATTGAAGCGTTGAGGTTAAGTAACTTCCCTAAAGCCATACAGCTATCCAATGGCTGAGTGGGAAATCAGACCTTAAGAGTCTTAAGGAGAGCCCAGGGACTGAACCAGACTAGACTGTTTTCCTGAAGGCCGAACAATTTAAATTCTTGATTATCCACCTGTGTTAAGGGCCTACTTATGGTAGTTCTCTTTGTAGGGTCTTTGAGGAATCTGCATATTGTTCTCCATGGTAGCTATACTAATTTACATTCCTGTCAACAGCATAGGAGAGTTCCCTTCCCTCCCTAGCCTCACCTGCACTTATCATACTTTATTTTTTTAGTCTTACCCACTCTGACTGAAGTTAGGTGGCATCTCATTGTGGTTTGGATTTGCATTTTCTTTATGATAAGGGATGTTGAACATTTTTTCTTATGCTTTTTGGCTGCTCATATGTCTTTCTTAAAGAGATACACTCATTTTTTTTCATCTTTTAATTGGGTTGATCTTGTTTTGGAGGGTGAGCTGCTCAAGTTCCCTATGTATTCTAGATATGGGTTCCTTATCTGAGGCATAGTTTACACATATATTCTCCCACTCCAAGGATTGTCAATTCACTCTAATAATTGTTTATTTTGCTGTTTGGAAGCTTTTTAACTTGCTGTAACTCCCACTTGTCTATTTTTGGGATTATAACCTGTGCTTTGGGGGTCTTAAGAAAGGTCCCTGTCCATTTTATCACTCAGTTATTTGTTGGTCCCCCAAATGCCAGGGTACCTCTAACTCCAGAATCCCCTTTAGCAGTAAAAGAATTTTATCCCTGAGAAAGTCCCTGGCTCTAGATCATCAGACATCTTATTTTTGTCTCAAAGTCCAGAATGACGAGGATTGTAATATTCTGAACAAGATACTAAAAATGCCTTCTGATCTTACGTTAATCCCTGTAAATCCAATTGCTGTCCCTTAGACTCTATACATTTCAGCAAATGGGATGGGAATCAAGAGTAGAATAAGGGGATGAATTCTTTTTAGGGATGACATTGTAGAGAATCCAAGTGTGAAACAGAAACTTGAGGGTAGGGAGCCAAGTCAAGGCAGCAGTCCCAATAAAGAAAATTCTGTTCAGGAACCCTTGTAGTAGGAAAAGTTTGTAATGAGTGAATGTGATTGACTAGAGGCAGAAGAAGCAAAAATACTGTAGGAGCCAGATATAAATTTAAAAGTTAGTCTTTAAAAATTTTAGCTTATTGAGACCAGCAGTTAGCGTAATGGCTATGTCACTGGACTCCCATGTAGTCGACCGCGGTTCGTGTCCCGGACCCAGTGGCTTAAACTCACGCTGGGTGCGTGTGCGTGCAAGCCCAAGATCCCGAGAGGAGAATGGATTGCAGCGTGGTATTCCCCCCTGGGGGGTGATTTCTCGCTTTCTGGCTCTCTGTCTCTTTTTGTCTGTCTGGCGAGCGCACGCGCCCTATAGCAAAAACCCTCTCAAAAAAAAAATTTAGCTTATCAAAGTATATGGTCAGGCCTTTGTGACATTTAAGAAACTTCTGTGATCCCACCATTATGCTGAGTATTCTGAAAAACAGAGACATGAATACATACAGATTTTGCCCTTAAAGTATATTTTCAGGGGCCAGCAGATGGCATAACAGTTATGTCGCCGGACTCCCATGTGATCAACTCGGCAACTTCAAACTCACGCTGGGCACGTGTGCATGTATGCACAAAATCCTGAGAGGAAAAGGGATTGTAGTGTGGCCATCCCTCCTGGGGGGGGTGATTTCTCACTTTCTGTCTCTCTGGCAAGGGCATACTTTCTATAGCAAAAATCTCTTCCTTAAAATATATATATCTGTGTGTGTGTGTGTGTGTGTGTGTGTATACATATATATCATGAATCTGGATGGAAGTTTATGTACAATACCAAAAAGCATTTTTTAAAAAATACATTTTTTGAGGGACCAACAGATGGCATAATGGTTACATGGCTGGACTCCCACGTAGTCAACCGCGGCTTGAGTCTCAGACACAGTGGCTTTAAACTCTGGGCGCATGTGCACATGTGCCCAAAATCCCTAGAGAAGAGTGGAGGAGAATGGATTGCAGCATACCCATCCCCCCTGGGGGCGATTTCTTGCTTTCTGTCTCACTGGCAAGGGCACACTCCCTATAGCAAAAAAACTCTCTTAAAAAAAAGTACATCTTTTGGGCGTGGGAGCGCCCATCCTATGGCACAAAAAAAAAAA
The DNA here is from genome assembly GCF_000334495.1 of Tupaia belangeri chinensis. Lineage (NCBI taxonomy): Eukaryota > Metazoa > Chordata > Mammalia > Scandentia > Tupaiidae > Tupaia > Tupaia belangeri. The sequence continues at coordinate 1,123,614 of NW_006159894.1, forward strand.
AAAAAAAAAAAAAAACTTCTGAGAATTCTGGAAAGATGGCAGTTTGGAAAGCACAGGAATCTTATCTCCCTACTTACACAGCAGTTGTGTTGGCAGAATCTGTCAGATGTTAACTATGTGGAAATCTGGAGTCTGTTGGGGACTTGGAGTGTCCAGGGGGTAGCTTGGATGCATGCTAGACTGCAGTTAATTTTGGTCAGTTTCAACTGTTAGCACAGTAGTAACTCCCTTCTTTCACCTCCCAGCCTAGGCAATTGTGCACATGTTCGTAGAGAAACTTGGACACAACCTGCAAGAACCAAGGTAGTCAAAAACAAACCTCTCATCCAAATGTTGGCGCTCTGGGCTCTGATTGCTGATCATTGCTTCTGATCACAGAGGTGCAAAGAGATGTGAGGCTGTTGTTATTGCACCTCCCCCCATTGTTGCCAGCCCCTTTTCCCCACAGTGGTTTCCAGGGGACTTAAATGGCTGGCAGACTTCTCTCTTACTTCCTGTCTCTCCTTTTTTTCTCTCTCTCTTTTTTTGGAGAGGTTTTCGCTATAGGGCGCATGCGCTCACCAGGAAGACAGAGAGAGACAGAAAGTGAGAAATCACCCCCCCCCCAGAGGGAATGGCCACACCGCAATCCCTTCTCCTCCATTCTCCTCTTGGGATCTTGGGCACTCACGCATACGCGCCCGGCATGAGTTTAAGCCACCAGGTCCAGGACTCGAACCACAGTCAACTATATGGGAGTCCAGCAACATAGCCATTATGCTAACTGCTGGTCCCCTGTCTCTCCTTTTTATACTTTTGGAGCCAGACATTAAAGACTAGGACACACAAAAACAACTGCATGCATAGCAAAGGCTAGAAAGTAACAGTGCATACCCAGGGAAGGGCTTAGCAAAGACCTTAGTTCCCACCTTAGGCTGATCCTTGGCACAGAGACAGCCTACGACAGCAACAGTAATAGTAAAAGGTGCGCACGCGCGCACATACACAATAAAAACAGCAAGCTTTGGAGAAGTGAGAGAGAGAATCTGATTTCTGAGTTACCACAGTAGATTCAGATGGCCAGTTTTCTTCACCTTTTTTTTTTTTAAGAATTATTTATTTAACTTTATTTATTTATTTTAATTTGACCAGGAGGGACAGAGTGAGAGAGAGAGAAAATGAGAAAGCAAGCCTCTAGGTCCAGGACTTGAACTACAGTTAGCCATGTGGGAGTCCAGTGCCCTTAACCACCATGCCACCTGCCAGCCCCCAGATGGCCAGTTTCAATAAAATGTCATTAAGACAATAAAGAAACAGGAAAGTATGACCTATTCGAAGAAAGAAAAGATCAACAGAAACTGTTCCCTAGAAAGACCTGATGGCAGATCTCCTAGACATATATTTTAAAATAACTATCTCAAAGAGGCCCAAAGAACTAAAGGAAGATGTGGAAAGAAACAGAATAATTTATGAACATAATAGAACTGGCATTGATGAAACAGAAAAACCTAAAAAGAAATTTTAGAGCTGAAAAGTATGATACCTAAAGTGAAAACTTTACTGGAAAGGTTCAGAGGGAGATTTCAGCAGGCAGAAGAAAGATTCAGCAAACATGAAGATAGGGAATGGATATTTTGAAGTCTGAGAAACAGAGAAAGGAAAAAAAAAACCTGAAGAGAAGTGAACAGAGCCTAAGCAACATGTGGCACGCCGTTGCACAGACCAGCAAACACCCTGTGGAAATCCCAGAAGAAAATGGAAAAGAAAGAGGACAGAGAGAATGAAGAAACGATAGCTGGGGCCAGAAGGTGGTGTGGTGGTTAGAGGTGCTGGACTCCTACATGGCCAGCCATGGTTCAGGTCCTGGACCTGGTGGCTTTCTCACTTTCCCTCTCTGGTCAAATTGGAAAATAATGATAATAATAATAAATAAAGTTAAAATAATTCTTTTTAAAAAATATAGCTGAAAACTTCCCAAATTTGATCAGAGACATGAATGTAAACATCCAGGAAGCTCAGCAATGTCCAAATATAGGCATACTTATTGAGTAAATTCAGTTCCTATGACTTGGTGGGTAAGCAAATTGTCGATAAACAAGTAACTTAAAGGCAGTTGTCTTGTGATGTGTCATGGTGCCATTAGGGTATGTAGTGCCCAAAAGACAGCAGAGGTGGCCATATTAAATGTGTCATGACTTCTCCGATGACCCAATATCAGACAAAATAGACTTTAAATGAAAAAAAGGTAGGACCAGCAATTGGCATAATGGCTATGTCACTGGACTCCCATGTAGTTGACCACGATTCAAGTCCCGGACCCGGTGGCTTAAACTCATGCCAGGCGTGTGTGCGTGCGTGTGTGTGTGCCCAAGATCCCGAGAGGAGAATGGAGGAGAAGGGATTGTGGTGTGGCCATCCCCCCAGGGGGTAATTTCTTGCTTTCTGTATCTTTCTGGTGAGTGCATGCATGTACCCTACAGCAAAAACCTCTCCAAAAAATAAATAAATAAATAAATATAAATAAATGAAAAAAGGTTACAGGACACAAAAAGGATTGTGTGTGTGTGTGTACGCACATGCATATATACATACATGCACACATTTACTTTTTTTTCTTTTAGGGAGATTTTTTGCTATAGGGCACGCATGCTCACTGGAGACAGAGAGAGGAAGTGAGAAACCACCCTCTCAGGGGGATGGCCACACCACAGCCCTTTCTCCACCACTCTCGTCTTGGAATTTTGGACACGCACACATGTGCCTAGCTTGAGTTATAAGTTGCTGGGTCCAGGACTTGAACCAAGGTTGACCTGTACACCTCAACTACCACGCCAACTGCTGGCTCCAAAAGGACATATATTAGCATAAGCTTCAGTACAGCATGAAAACCTAACGCTTGTAATCATTTGTGCTCTGACAGATAATGATGTTTGACCTAAAGGAATACTTTATGGTTCCATCTATATGAGGTAGTGGGGACAGTCAAAATCATAGGAATGGAAAGTGGTTTCTCAGGGCTCTGGGAAGGGGGAATGGGAAGTTACTGTTGAATGGGTACAGAGTTTCACTTTCACAAAATGAAACAAGTTATAGGGATGGGTGGTGGTGATGGCAACATTATGAATGTATTTAATACCTCCAAACTATACCCTTGAAAATTGTCAAGATAGGCCATTTTGTCGTGTGTATTTTACCACAATTTTTTTTTTTGAGAGGTTTTCGCTATAGGGCATGTGCGCTCGCCAGACAGACAGAGAGAGACATAGAGACAGAAAACGAGAAATCGTCCCCAAGGGGGGATGGTCCCGCCGCAATCCCTTCTCCTCCATTCTCCTCTCAGGATCTTGGGCACGCACACACACACACACACCTGGCGTGAGTTCTAAGCCACTGGGTCCGGGATGCGAACCATGGTCGACTACATGGGAATCCAGTGACATAGCCATTACGCTAACTGCTGGTTCCCTATTTTACCACAATTTTAAAAACTGAAAAAAATATATGTTGCACTCAACAAGTATTTTGAGAACTGAGTACATCTCTTGTCATTGGAAAAGACATGACACATTTTTGCATAGCAAAATACGTCATGACTTTTCCAACAAGCCAGTATTTATGAGTGAAATTGAGTGGAACTTATGAAATGATACAGAGTTGAAGTTAAAGTAACGATTCCCGAAGAGCTAAAGCCATGGCTTGTTGATGACTGGGACTTAATTACCAGACAAAAACAGCTCTTTTATCTTCCTGCTAAGAATATGGATTCCATTCTGGGGGATTGTGCACATGATAAGAAATCTTGAGGAAATACCGATAATAAGGAGTATGCTGTTAATGCAGTCGTGGCCGGTATAAGCGAATACTTCAACGTCATGTTGGGCACTCAGCTGCTCTACAAGTTTGAGACCACAGTCTGCCGAGATCCTTGCAGATCACCTTGATGCGCCATGTCCCAGGTGTATGGAGCGCCTCATCTCCTGAGATTTGTACAGACTGGGGCGTTGCTAGCCTATACACCTCTTGATGAGAAGAGCCTTGCTTTATTACTGAATTATCTTCACGATTTCCTAAAGTACCTGGCAAAGAATTCTGTGACTTTGTTTAATGCCAGCGATTATGAAGTGGCTCTCCCTGAATGCCACTGGAAAACTGAGAGGCGCCCTCACTCACCTATGCTTGGATCTCTGTAAATGCAGTTTTGTTCTTAGTCCTCTTGTAGAAACAGTGTGCTTTGAAAATGTTGGTGTACAAGAGAATTAATGTTTGTTTTCTGTTTGATTTTAAACAGAGAAATTAAAAGGGGTTCGGCTTCTTTTTCCTTTTCTTTCTTTTCATTTCAAAGTTGCTGCCAGTGTATTCAATGGTGACAACAGAGACATGCTGTAGAGTGTTCAATTGCCTAGTTGACAAAGCTGCTTTGAATGCTGGTGGTTCTGTTCCTTTGACACTACGCACTTTTACAATACGTGTTAATGCTATGTGACAAAACACTCAGACTCCTAGGCCACAGGTTCTATTCAGTGTATATAACTGAACACACTCATCCATTTGTGCTCCTTTTATATTTTTTCAAATGGTACTAAAGAGCCCATCCTTTGCAAGTCATCCACGTTGTTCCTTAGGCATTATCTTGGCTCAGATTGTTGAAGATTGGTGGCTTGTTTCCTGGTTTTATAGTTGTGTCTACTGCACGTTTTAACATGGTAGACGCAATGCATTGTGTAGCTACAGTTTTCTGAAGTCACTCTTTTAGGAATTGGTTTTCAGAGCTCCAATACATTTTTTTCTTTAAATTTTAATCAAAAATATATATATGTGTGTGTGTGTGTATGTGTACAGTGTATGTTTAATCTTCTTTCTTGTTGCCTTTATAGGGGGAAAAAATCTAAAATCTCCTCAAAATGTAGAGGTTTACATCATGGATGACAACTTTATCCTGAAGTGGAACTGGAGCAATGACTCTGTCAGAAATGTGACTTTTTCAGTGGATTATCAAATGTATGTGACTCTGCTTGTTGATTTACCACAATGATCTATTATAATTTTTTAATGTTATCACCGTAATTTATTTTCATATTTGGGAAACATTTGGTTTGTTCTGTTGGGTTTTTTGTTTTTTGGGATTTTTTTTTTTTAAAGAAATTGTCTACTTCACATAGTATTTGTAGCTTCATTTCTACAAAGAGAGACTTAGATTCATCTTTGAAACAAAAGAAACTTGGGGAATGAGGAATGAGGGTGGTGGACAGCTTCACCAGATATATATTGGAATTTCAAGTAGGGCATATCTTGAGGATAAGGGGGAGCCCCCAATAAAGGCCTATCCAAGGTCTTGGGACAGACCACCAGCCTTCCTATGGCGAGGTTTTCCTCTTATCTCCATCATACACTCTATTTTAATTTTAGATACAATTTATAAACCTGTAAATAAATGCATTGGATCTACATTTCAGTAGACTTGGTGTTTCTGGAGTTTCAGTGCCTCCTCCTTTGTACTAACTTTCTATTTACAGTTGCCAAGAGGATAGGTGTGCAGGGAGCTGCAGAAGAAAGGGCTGCAAAGGGGGCCCAGCTCAACAAACACGGTGCTTTGCCTCCTAGTTAGGGTTGGGCCCCGTCTGCTAACAGTGCCCTGCTGTCCAGGAAGGAGTAGGCAGTGCAGAAGCAAGGTGTGAGGCCCTACATCCTGCTACATCAGACATGGCCGTGACACTGTTGTTGCCCAGTTGTTGCTAAAGCTGGGACATCAGTCTTTCAGTTTCAGTAATTATGACGACATGTGTGTATATATGTGCAGGGACTTCAAAAATTCATGGAAAAATGGAATTAAAATTCATGTTTATTTTGGCACAAAAATATCTTTGAAATCCACGCATAGTTTTTAAAAATGTTTTATTTAACTTTATTTGTTATTATTATTTATTGCTGTTTTTAAATTTGACCAGAGAGAGAGAGAGTGCGAGAAAAGGGGAAAGTGAGAAATCAAGCCACCAGGTCTTTGACTCGAACCACAGTCGGCCATGTGGGCGTCCAGCATCTTAACCACCATGCCACCTGCCAGTCCCCACACATAGTTTTTTCATAATACACATTTTCCATGAGGTTTTTGATGACCTCTTGTGTCTATAAATACATTTAATGGCTTTTCTCCGAATTGACTATCCAAGAGTTTTTCTCTCGAGATTTTTTTTTTCCATTGAACTTTGGGTTTTTACCACTTCTTTGCCTTAGTTCAGATTTGTCTTATTAAACAACTGTTGTAGGTACTTCAGGGATTCATTTAGATAACCTTATTTAAATTTACTCCTGTAGGGCCAAAGGTGTGGTGGTTAAGGTAGGTGGATCCTTCATGGCCAACTGTGTGGTTAGAGGCGCAGGCTGGTGGCTTTTGAAAGACAGGCTGGGTACATGTGCTTGCATGCCCAGAACCCCAAGTGAAGACTGCTGCAAAGCCGTCCCCTATGGAAGGGTGCTTTCTCACTTTCCTCCTCTCTCTGTCTTTTTGGCAAGCACATGCACCCTGTAGCATTTTTTTTAAGTTACCCTCATATCAAAGAACAAAGAACATCAGTGCTCTCACATTATTGCTCCTTCACACGTCATTTTGCCTATACGAAACTCGATGGTCCGTGATAATCTGCCTTGTACCTTTCCATTTTGACTTAAGCATCAAATGCATTATTTCAGTGTGTCCTTACCCTGTTCTGCTAGCTTTATACACAGTTACCTTACGAAGATGTGCCAGGCTGTAGGTTTGGGAGACAGGACAGCGTTAGTATAGTGTATATGAACTTGAGCCAGGCCGCGTTTAAGGCCCTCCTCTGCTCCTCTGTGTTTGTTTCCTTATCTGTTATGTGGAGATTTTTAACAGATATAACCATATAAAATTTATCATTCAAACCAGTACACTGTTGAGAGTGAAAAGAGACACTTAATTTTAAGTAAACTGGAACAACAAGCTTCAACTCGGACTGCTTAGGCAAGCTGGAATGAGGGACCCTGGTAATGAAGTCTCTGAGAGTGTCGTTCTGAGCATTAGAAATGATACATAAAGCACTCAAGAGAGTGACACAGAGTAAATGGTCAATAGAAACATAATATCAGCAGCAAACAGGTTTTTTTAAAATGCAGTGTTTCTCAGAAGGCAGGACATATACCGTTGGTAATAAATGATACACGGCTGAATAAATAGCTGTTATGATACCAGTGCCTGTAGGACATACACTACCCAAAGTGTAATTTGTATTTGAAGTTTATTATGTATGTAATGTGTAGCATTTATTCTTTTATTTAACAAATATTGAATGTTTTTTATGCCAGACACTCTTCCAACTACTTAAAATACTTCACTGAACACAAGAGAGAAAGATAGCATGAAATTATCTTATGAAGCGGGTTTTATGACATATATATTATGCTAGTTAATATTTTCATTTTAAATTATACTCTGTTCTGCTCTAGTAATTATATATGATAAACTTCTTTGTTTTTTAAAGAAAATATGAAAGTAGTTACTGTTGCAATAGCTTCCTTCTGTGTAGAAGCAGATTTGTTTATGTGTACTCAGCTCCTCCATGAAGAAGAGAGAGAGACAGAGAGACAGGCGCCTCCATTCTGGGTTCCACCCTCAGTCTCAAGCCTAACTCATGGGCATGTGTAGGTGCACCCAGTGGATTCAGGGAGATCCCAGAATATGAACCCAAGACCTTTTCCATATGGGTCCAGGTGCATTACCACTGTACCATCACCTGGTCCCATGCAAAAGCTGTTTCAAGGGAGCATGCAACTGAATTTCATGGAACAAGAACGACACATGGCTATAAAGAATGAGGGTATGTTGAAGCCATATTAAGGATTAATTTTAAATTTCTGATAAGGTTTTCTGTTTATAATAGAAGTTACTGGGTTTTCAAAAAATAGATTCCGATGTTGAAGAGTTTCTCAGGAATGTTTATTTAAATTAATGTATTTTTAATGCCAGTTCTAATCTCAGATCTCAAATAGCTCAAGTGGCAGGGGACACAGTTCAGGAATGGGGTGTCCCATGTACTAGTATGTGTTTCTGATCATTGTAAAAAGTGCTCTTTTTTTTTTAAGGGTTTTTGCCATAGGACACTTGTGCTCACCAGAGACAGCGAGTGGTAAAGTAAGAAATCATCTGCCAGGGAATGTTTTCAGTCCTTACCTGTTCTCCTGCAATGTTGGGCATGCACTCACTATGTGCCGGGGTAATTTTCAAACCTCCAGGTCTGGGACATGAACTGCAGTCAGCGTGTGGGAGTCCAGCACTTTAACCACCATGCTACCTGCTGGCCGATAAGTGTTTCCTTTTTAAAAAATAAAGTAGACGTTTATTTGGGTCAGCACAAAAATTACTTTGGTATCATCTGTGGTTCCTCACATCTTAAAGCATTGTTAAAATGCTATCTACAGTGTTTATTAAAAATTAATTTATGATAGAACTGTGAACTAGACTTGGCAAAAATGCATTGTGAGGGTAGTTCCTTTGCCTTGTTTAAGGTTGATGGGCTTAACATAGAAATTTGAATTCTGAGACGTTTGTGTTCTGTCCCTGTGGTCAGTGCAGCCCCTCCTTCCCACTTATAGCGACACGTCCTTTCTGCTCCGGGCCCACTGTGCTCTTTGGAGAATTTATTTGCTTGGGTTGACATTTAAATTTTTTTTCCTGTGACATGACAAAAGGGAATGTGGACACTAGCAAGCAGAACAGTGACTTGGTTTTGGAGAGGTCAGAGGAAATCCTGAAATCATGCTGCTTCTGAGGTCTGTTTTAGGGCAGACATGAACTGCAGTCAGCGTGTGGGAGTCCAGCACTTTAACCACCATGCTACCTGCTGGCCGATAAGTGTTTCCTTTTTAAAAAATAAAGTAGACGTTTATTTGGGTCAGCACAAAAATTACTTTGGTATCATCTGTGGTTCCTCACATCTTAAAGCATTGTTAAAATGCTATCTACAGTGTTTATTAAAAATTAATTTATGATAGAACTGTGAACTAGACTTGGCAAAAATGCATTGTGAGGGTAGTTCCTTTGCCTTGTTTAAGGTTGATGGGCTTAACATAGAAATTTGAATTCTGAGACGTTTGTGTTCTGTCCCTGTGGTCAGTGCAGCCCCTCCTTCCCACTTATAGCGACACGTCCTTTCTGCTCCGGGCCCACTGTGCTCTTTGGAGAATTTATTTGCTTGGGTTGACATTTAAATTTTTTTTCCTGTGACATGACAAAAGGGAATGTGGACACTAGCAAGCAGAACAGTGACTTGGTTTTGGAGAGGTCAGAGGAAATCCTGAAATCATGCTGCTTCTGAGGTCTGTTTTAGGGCAATTTAATCTAGTCACAAAAAAAGGTCAGAAATAAATCACTGGGACCAGCAGTTAGCGTAATGGCTATGTCGCTGGACTCCCCCGTGGTCAACCATGGTTTGTGTCCTGGACCCGGTGGCTTAAAACTCACGCCGAGCGCGTGTGCATGCGTGCCCAAGATCCCAAGAGGAGAATGGAGGAAAAAGGATTGCAGCGTGGCCATCCCCCCTGGGGGGTGATTTCTCACTTTCTGTCTTTCTGTCTGTCTCTGTCTTCCTGGCGAGCGCACGCGCCCTATAGCAAAAAAAAAAAAAAAAAAAAAGCTCTCCCCCCCCAAAAGAAAGAAAGAAATCACCAACTCCAGTTCCCAAATTTTCTGTAAGACAAGTTCCAGAAACCATAGTTTGCCAGAAGTCACACAAGTGTTTTTAACAAAGCCAACGCTGACTTTTGCCTTATGGGCAATGTATTTCTCTGCTTTCTTGAAATTCTAATGCAACCATCCCCAAAACTATATATAGAACTGTATTGAAATATATATGTCCAAATTATTTCATTTTATAACTAATAACTTGGTTTATATGCATTGAAAAAGAGTAAAAATGAGCCAACAGGTGGCGTGGTAGTTAAGGCACTGGACTCCCTCATGGCTAAGTGTGGTTCAAGTCTTGGGCCCAGCAGCTTGAAAATCATACCAGGTGCATGTGCCTGTGTGCCCAAAATCCCTAGAGTAAAAGGGATTATGGCGTGGCCATCCCCCTGGGGGATGATTTCTCACTTTCTTTCTCACTGTTTCTCATTTGGGAAATGCACATGCCTTAAGGCAAAAAATAATAATAATAAAGTAAAAAGGTATACACTAAAATGGTATCAGGACATTAGTTCAAATAGAAGCAATAACTAAACTAGCGTTAATGATATTAGTAAATGGAAAACATGTTTAACGGTTTTTCATACTTACACCTTTGCTCATTCATCATTTGGTCTTCTACTTTAAAGACAGAAGATGGATAAATGGAACAAATTGCCCGGATGTCAGTATATTACTAGTACCAAATGCAACTTTTCTTCACTCAAACTAAATGTTTATGAGGAAATTAAATTGCGAGTTAGAGCAGAAAAAGGAAATGACACTTCTTCATGGCATGAGGTTGACTCATTTATACCTTTTCAAAAAGGTAAGAAGTTACTAGCTGACTTACATGCTTTACTGTTTAAACCCATTTGCCTAATGGGGAGCACAAAGATTTCCTTAAACTTATATCTCCTTCCTGCTATGGCCTCATTTTCCTGCTTTCCCTGTAGTCATGGTTTTCAAAGGGTTGTCCTCAACCCTTTTTCATGAGTTCTGTAAAGATAAAACTGTTTTCTATTAATTTATGTACTTTAATTTTTTAGTCTCTGTTGTAGACAGAGTAGAGTTTTCCAAAGGAAGTTGTTTGATGTGTGATGTGGTGACTGAGTGACTAAAGTAGGTGTGAGCTTCATCTGTCTTTATTAATTCAGACATTAAAGAGATGGGGGTAACATAGCACCCCTCTTCTCACCATGTTTTTGTTGTTTTAGAGACTATCGTTTAACTAATTTCCAAGGGCACGTACGTACCCACAGTGCAGCATGGTCACACCGTAACCCTTTTTCTCCTTCTCCCCACCCCATCAGGATTTTGGACATGCACATATGCCCCATGTGTTTTTCACGTCACAGGGGCCAGGGCATGAACCGTGCTTGGGTGTGTAGGTTCTGCTCTGTATGCACAGTGCTTAACTATCATGCTTTGGGGCTGGCTTGGAAAATATACTTCCTCAGTCTACTGCTGGCTCAGTCCCTCTATAGCATCCATGTTATCACCACTCTTTTTGAAATGCTTCCCTGGGGCCAGCAGATGGTGTAGTGGTTGAGGCACTGGACAGCCACATAGCCAACTGCAGTTCGAGCCCCAGACCTAGTGGCTTGAGAATCATGCCAGGCGTGCATGTATGCATGTGTGCCTAGAATCCCAGGAGGAGAGTGGAAGAGAAGGGGTTTCTATGTGGCCACTCCCCCCCATGGGGGGGTGATTTCTTGCTTTCCCTCTCATTGTCTCTCTCTTTCCTCCCTGGTGAATACTTGCTGTGGCAAAAACCTTTAAAATAAATTTTAAAAAAGAAATGCTTTATTTATCAGATCTCTAGGGTGCTGCTTTTTCATGATTCTTCTGCTTACCTAAGGTTGTTCCAAGCGTTTTCCCTCATCTCCCAGGCGTTTCAATGTTGAACTGCGACAGGGCTGTCACTGCCCCTCTCTCGTTCTCACTCCACCAGTAGTCTTACACCTATCCACACCATCTGTATGCTCTTGACCTGCGAAACTGTACCTCCACCCCAGGCTTTCCCTGCCCTTTGCACTTTCAGACCTGTATGCCCATCTTTTTTTCTTTTGTTTTTTTTGGGGAGAGGTTTTCACTATAGGGCGCGTGCGCTCGCCAGACAGACAGAGAGAGTCATAGAGACAGAAAGCGAGAAATCACCCCCCAGGGGGGATGGTCACGCCGCAATCCCTTCTCCTCCATTCTCCTCTCGGGATCTTGGGCACGCACGCACACGCGCCCGGCGTGAGTTTTAAGCCACCGGGTCCGGGACACGAACCACGGTCGACTACGTGGGAGTCCAGCGACATAGCCATTACGCTAACTGCTGGTTCCCCCAGACCTGTATGCCCATCTTTACCCAGCATGTCTACTTAGATGTTAAAAGTCATCCCAAATTTGGGACCAGCACATGGCGTAAAGGTTACCTCACTGGACTCCCACATAGTTGACTGCAGTTCAAGGACCAGACCAGTGGCTTAAGACTCAGTAGGCACATGTGCATGCCCAGAACCTCCATAGGAGAATGGAGAAGAGATTGCCGTGTGGCCATTCCCTCTGGAAGGGTGATTTCGCACTTCTGTCTCTGTCTCTCCAGCGAGCACAAGTACTCTATAGCAAAAATCTCTTTAAAAAAGTCATCCCAAATTTAAAATTGTCAAATAAAGCTCCCAGTTTCCCCAGCTCAAAACCTACAGGTCTATTTCCCCCAGCTCAGATAATGACATCACCTGCTGATGTGCTCAGACCAAGAACCTGCAGTCATCTTTCCTACCACTTTTTCTCACACCTAACATCCAGTTTATTAGCAAATTCTGTCTAATCTGTCTCTGAAGTATATCTTATTCTTTCTCACTTCCACCCCTGCTGCCAACCTGTGACCAGGCCACTTGCATTTTTCACTTGATTACCATTTATCACATGCGGTAAACAGGGTGATCATTTCACAGTGTCACTAGATCGTGGCACCGTCCATCTCAACTCTCCAGTGACTTCAAGACTCCATTATGGCTGCTGAGCTCTCCCTTTGTTATCTGGCCTCTAGCTGCCTCTTTGATCTCAGTTTCAACCCCCTTCAGCCATTTTCGTCCCTTACATCCCTTGAAAATATTAACTACATTCCCATCTTGGAGACTTTGCACTTAGCCTGGAATACATTTTCCTAGATACTTGATTGACTACTCCCTCACTTCATTCAGGTCTTAGCTCAAGCATCTCTTTCTCAGGGAAACTTTTCCTGACTTAGAGCACTTGTTACTAGTCCTTCTCTTTCATATTACTTCATTTCTTAGTAGCACACATGATATTATACATATTTATTTATTTGAGGGATTTTTGCCATATTCCCTTAAAGTGTAAGCTCCATGAGGGGCTCTCTCTGCTGTTCTATGCCTGGCACATATTAATTATTTATTGAATGAATGTTTGGGCATTGCATTAACAAAATTACATCATTGTTTCTATTTTTACAGCTCAAATTGGTCCTCCAGAAGTACATTTAGAAGCTGAAGATAAGGCAATAATAGTAAACATCTCTCCTCCTGGAACAAAAGATAGTGTCATGTGGGCTCAGGATAGTTTAAGTTTTACATACAGTATAGATTTCTGGAACTCTTCAAATGTAGAAGTAAGCATTGTTTTTACCTTTATTTGATGTGACAAAAAAATGTAGTGAGTTCTAGAATTTGGCTTTATACTTTTTTAGAAAATAGAATTCTATTTTTTTATTCTAGAGAAGAACTGAAACTACTGTTTATCCCAGATATAAAATTTCTGAACTGTCACCTGAGACTACTTACTGTTTAAAAGTAAGAGCAAGACTACGTTTGCAACGGAAAGTTGGTGTCTATAGCCCCGTGTATTGTGTCAACACCACAGGTAAGAAAGACGTCTTACTTCAGATTCAATAACTGCATGAACAGACTGGCAGTATATTCATCTCGGTGTTTTTCCCATAGGTGCTGAAGTTTATGTGCTGGCTTAATATATATTAAAATAAGAGCATTATAATAGCATTTACATCAATTAAAAAATGCCTCAATCCAACAATAAAGAAGGGTTTAAAGTAGAATTTTCCACTTTTGCCCCCTCACTTCCAAGTCCATTTACCAGAACTAAGCATGGCTAGCAGTTTGTGTACAGCCCGTTAAAAATTTTCCGGGGCTTTAGTAAACAGATACACAGTTTTATGGGTTTTGTTTTTTAAATTGAAAAAATAGGATTTTGCTGTGTTTTACAGCCTGCTTGTTTAGCCCAGTGTGCTGAGAGCATCTTTCTATCTCAGCATGTAGAGATCTGTAATATTCTAAACAGCTGCACAGTGTTACATAGTGTGACTGTTCATCATGCCTTCCTCAACTGTTCCCGTGATCAGCGTAGGCCTTGCCTCTCTTGCCCATGCTGTTAAGAGTTCTCACCATTTATTGTCTCACTAGAGTAAAAATACATGCTTTTTTATGTATCTTTGGCTTCCAGTTGAAAATAAACTGCCTCCACCAGAAAATATAGAAATTGAAGCTAGAAGCCAGAGCTATGTTCTTAAATGGAATTACACGTCTGTCAACGTGACCTTCCAGGCGCAGTGGCTCCAGTAAGTTCTGTTCCGTACATCTCTTTTTGCCCAGTTTATTTTAATTATGCTTCTCAGTCTTCTTCACCCCATCTGCAACTCCTCCCCAACTGATGGCTGACTGGAGTGGTGGGTGTGATACATTGGAAACTTGGGAAACTTAATTCTAGTCTCACCTCCGCCAGTAACTAGCTAGATGACATTATGCTAACCAGTTAACCTCTTTGACTTTCATTTCTTTATTTGTTGTAAAAGTGGAGTTTTTACTGGCCCTTTTTTTAAAAAGGTATGACTTTAGTCAATTGTATTATTGTCCCCAATCTGGAATACTTGATACTTGACCCTGATCTTTTCTTCAGAACTCACAACTTCCATGAGTCCTTGACAGGATCTTAGTCTCTACTGTGACTTGCTCAATTCGGAAAAGTTATGTTAAAAATCACAAGATTTTTCATTATTTCTTTAGAGGGAAGTTAAAGAAAGTTGGAAGGAATTGTGTTCTGTCCAGTTGAGTAAAGACTAGCCAAATATGGGTCTGGAGACACTGTTTGGAAGGAAATGAGATATGAGACAAGGCCTTGATTGTTGATTGAGAGTTTTTGAACTGGACAAGAGAGGCTCTTAGGCAGAGACAACAGCATGAGGGAAAGCGCGGGGATATTCAGAGATGTAAAATTAGGTGGGGTGGGTTGTGGGAGTATTAGTTTTCCATTGTTCTGCACCAGTTACCACAAACTTAGCTGCTGAAAAACATCTGCTGTTTTTGAGTTTCTGGGAGTCAGGAGTCCACACATGGCTTAGTCAGTTCTTTTGTTCTCTGTCTTTCAAGGTGGCAACAAGATATTAGCTAGAGCTACAGTCTCATACGAGACTTGGGTCCCCTCACAAGCTTACTTCGTTATGGCGGAATTCATTTTTTGCAGCTGTGGAACTCATGGTGGCCTGGCTCTGGGAAACCATAGGAAGAGAGAGTCTGGAGGCCAGCTGATGGCTTAAGTGGTTAAGGCACTGGACTTCATGTTGCTGACCGCAGTTTGAGTCCCAGACCCAGCGACTTGAAACTCAAGCTGGGCACGTGTACATGCGTGCCCAAAATCCCAAGAGCAGAATGGCAAAGAAGGGATTATTATAGCATGGCCATCCCCCCGGGGTGGGTGATTTCTCGCTTCCTGTTTCTCTGTCTTGCTCTGTCTCTCTAGCAAGTGCATGTGCCATATAGGAAAACTCTCCTCCACAAAAATAAATAAATAAATAAATAAATGGGAAAATCTGACCTATAGGACCTGTTTTTTTTTTTTTTTTTTGGGGGGGGGTTTGCTATAGGGCACGTGTACTCGCCAGAAAGAGAGAGAGAGAGATAGAAAGCGAGAAATCACCCCCCAGGGGGATAGCCATGCTGCAATCCCTTCTCCTCCATTCTCCTCTTGGGATCTTAGGCACGCACGCACACGCACCCAGCGTGAGTTTAAGCCACCGGGTCCAGGACGCAAACCGCGGTTGGCTACATGGGAGTCTAGCGACATAGCCATTATGCTAACAGCTGGTCCCCCTATAGGCCCTCTTTTACAGAACTTATCTAATTAGGTCTGACCCACCTTGTATAGCCTTTCATTTGATTAACTTAGAATCAGCTGATTTAGGATCCTTTTTTTTTTTTTTTTTCATTCGTGATAGAGTGTATATAAGAGAGAGAAAGAGAAATTCTCTTCACGGAATGTGGTCACAAACCAATCCCTTTCTTCAAGCCTTCCACCATATTGGATCACGGGGATTCACATACATGCCCAAAATGTTTCAGACTGACCAGCCTGGGGACTCAAACTGCAGTCACCATGTGGGATCTGCCCTCTCTTTGGACAGCATAGTGCCAGTATGCCACAGCTGGCCTGATTTAGGATCTGAATTACATCTGTAAAAATCCCTTTCCTAATGCAACCTCATCCTGGGAGAAGTGGTATCTGTCATATTTACAGGTCCTCTGCTCACACTCAGTGGAAGGGAATTAAACATGAACTGTACAGTAGGTGGTAGGAATCTTTAGGACTCTTAGAATGTTGCCTGCCACAGTGGGGAAGGTCTGCTTTCTTGAGTAGCAGAACATTTGGTATGTGGGAGCAATGAGAGAAAAGGTTGAGTAAGTAGGGAGGGACAGGATTAGGTTTGGCCTTGGGCTATCCTATAGGCGATTGAGAAGCTTTGGGAATTTTGTGGTGAGATAGATAACATGAGGTCCCTATTTGAGGAAGACTTTATGCTGCATTGTATCTAATATGTAGGGAGGTGGACTAAGGAGACATAAAGATGAGGAAACCAGCCAGGGTCTATTGTAGTTCTCACTTTGAACTGAGACGCTTTTAGCTTTTAGTTTCTCAACTTCTCTAGTCTCAGGTGCCCATACTTTGTTTAGACTCTCTCTCGTAATGCTGTGGTGTGTATCTCCATTATAGCATTTATCTGTTCATGTACTGGTACACGTTTAACAACCAGTTTTCCAGAAGTGAAAACCCTATTTGTAGTGTTTGCTGATTTTTGTGAAATTAATATCTGTCAGTGGCCACTTTCCAGACTGACCAGCCTGGGGACTCAAACTGCAGTCACCATGTGGGATCTGCCCTCTCTTTGGACAGCATAGTGCCAGTATGCCACAGCTGGCCTGATTTAGGATCTGAATTACATCTGTAAAAATCCCTTTCCTAATGCAACCTCATCCTGGGAGAAGTGGTATCTGTCATATTTACAGGTCCTCTGCTCACACTCAGTGGAAGGGAATTAAACATGAACTGTACAGTAGGTGGTAGGAATCTTTAGGACTCTTAGAATGTTGCCTGCCACAGTGGGGAAGGTCTGCTTTCTTGAGTAGCAGAACATTTGGTATGTGGGAGCAATGAGAGAAAAGGTTGAGTAAGTAGGGAGGGACAGGATTAGGTTTGGCCTTGGGCTATCCTATAGGCGATTGAGAAGCTTTGGGAATTTTGTGGTGAGATAGATAACATGAGGTCCCTATTTGAGGAAGACTTTATGCTGCATTGTATCTAATATGTAGGGAGGTGGACTAAGGAGACATAAAGATGAGGAAACCAGCCAGGGTCTATTGTAGTTCTCACTTTGAACTGAGACGCTTTTAGCTTTTAGTTTCTCAACTTCTCTAGTCTCAGGTGCCCATACTTTGTTCAGACTTTCTCTCGTAATGCTGTGGTGTGTATCTCCATTATAGCATTTATCTGTTCATGTACTGGTACACGTTTAACAACCAGTTTTCCAGAAGTGAAAACCCTATTTGTAGTGTTTGCTGATTTTTGTGAAATTAATATGTCAGTGGCCACTTTCAAGCTGCCATGGAGCCCTGAACATGGAGTGAGAGGCTGTGCCCAGTAGCACACCATTGCCTAGCATTTCTGCCATGCAGACACAGACTGAAATGGCCATGAAGCATAGACAACAAAGTGGAATAAAGTAATTCAGATGGGTTTTGAGCATTCAGTACCTTTGTGTTTTGTGCCATTTTTTACTTGTAAGTAATTTTTAATAATGGTCATGTTTAATAAGCAGCTTACAACGTTCCTGAAAATGTAATGGGTTTTGTACGCCAGGGGGAGCCAGCGCTCACACACCACTACTTTATCACACCCCGGGCCACCTTTTGTATCACACTCATGCGTCTTTACTATATATGCGCTTCCTGAGTGTGGGCACTATTCATTCTATAACCTTAGTCTTAAACAGTGTCTGGCATATTGTGCATACTCGATAAATATTTATGGTGTTTAATGTACTTTGATTTAATTTTTTTTTTTTTTTTTGTCTTAAAAGTGCCTACATAAGAAAGTTTCCTAGGAACCTTTCAGATCAGTGGAAACAAATACCTGGTTGTGAAAATGTCAAAACTACCCAGTGTGTCTTTCCTCAGAATACTTTCCCAAGAGGAATTTACTTTCTTCGGGTACAGGCATCTAATGGAAATAATGTATCTCTTTGGTCAGAAGAGAAAAAATTTGATACCAAACTACAAAGTAAGCCAGTAGTTTTTACTTTAGATTGTAATTCTTCAATTTAGTGATTATTCTTCAAGTCGTGTGTTCTGAGTCAAACATGATGTCGTTACAAATGTGTTCCAGCTGTCATACATCCGCCTGTGATTAATGTGAAATCCATTAGTAATTCTCTGCACATCTATATTGGGGCTCCCAAAGAATCTGAAGACAAGGCTGTGAATTATCCACTAATTTACGAAGTTATATTTTGGGAAAATACTTCAAATGCTAAGGTAAAGGACTATGTAATATAGTTGTATAACTTAGAATTATAGCTCTAATTTGAATAAACAAAGCTTGAATTTAAAATTTGGGGAAATTTTAAACTTTTATTAAGACTGTGTGATTAACTCATTCATTTGCCATATGCCGAATATTAGCATTTTTCTGTGTTTGACATGGCAGTTATGGATCCCCCTTCTGGGCTTCGGTCTGCACTGTGTATGCATTGGGGCGGGGGTGTTTTAGACAGGGGCTTGCTATGTCACGATTCTCCCGCCTCAGCCCCCAAGTAGCTAGGACAATAGGCACGTGCCACTGTGCTCAGCTTTTTAGGGTGGGCCAGGAATAGAACCCAGGACTCCCATGTGGCAGCCTTTTGTGTAGTGGTGTCCAGCATGTCCTGCTGCTGCTGTGCCTCAGTTTACTTCTATAATACAGAGTCCCAGCCCATTCCTACGGAATTAGCCTCTGGGGGTAGAAGTCAGGAATTTGCATTTTTGGCATGATTCTCAAGCATTCATCTAAACCAGAGTTTTTCAACACTGTTGACTTTTGGGCTGGATAATGCCTTTTGGTGGGGCCTTCCCTGGGTGTTGTATGCTGCTTAGCAGCTTCTGTTCTCTGCCGACTAGATACCCGGAGCACTCCCTCCCACTTGTGACTGTCAGAATGTCTTCAGAACTTGTCGAGTGACCCCTTCCTGAGGGTGGGGACTGCTTTTCTATAACCTTAGCCCTAACACTGTCTAGTATATTATACACACTCAACAAATATTTCTTGTATTAATGTATTTTAATTAAAAAAATTACAAGGGTATTAAAATTTAGTTCTTATGGGGCAAAAGACTCTTAGATATTACAGTGGTTTGTGGCTCTTCAGGAAGAAAATGTGTCTTCAAGTTTAACTTTGTGCATCCCCCTGCTTCCCGAGATTGTATTCTTAGTATTTTATTTCTTGGTGGGGAAGAATTAGAATAAAAGCTCTTTCAATGGATAGTAATGAAAAAAAGGATTGAGAAACACTGGTTTAGACAGTAAACTTTGAAACCTGCTGACAAAGATAACATACACCACCAGATATTCCACGAGTCGTAGATTGCTCTTCCTTGTGAAATTGCAGTCAAGAAATCAGTCTTTTAAAAAATCTTATGTAGGGGGCCAGTGGGCAGCATGGTAGTTGAGGCTCTGAATTCCCATATGTCCAACCACGGTTCAAGTCCTGAACCAGGAAGTTTGAAAAATCATGACAAATAAATGTTTAAAAAAAAAATCTCATGTAAAGATGGTTAAGGCACTGGACTCCCATATGGCCAACCATGCTTCCGTCTCAGACCCAGAGGCTTGAAACTCATACCAGGCACATGTGCACGTGTGCCCAAAAATCCCAGGAGGAGAATAGAGGAATAGTGGAAAAGAATGGCCATCTCCCCTGAGGAGTGATTTCTTACTTTCCCTCTCATTGTCTCTATCTCTTCTGGCAAATGCAAAAGCCCTGTAGCAAAAAAACTTAAAAACAAAACATGTAGGACCTAATGGCTTAAAAATCACACCAGACACATGTGCGTACATGCCCAAAATTCCAGGAGGAGAAGGGATTGTAGTATGGCCGTCCCCCTAGGGACCTGATTTCTCATATTCCTTCTCATTGTCTCTCTCTGGTGAGCACCCTATGGCAAAAACCTTAAAAAAATTTTTTTATGTAAGGCTGATCCCATGCCTAGTGATTAAAGGAGCCAGATCTCACATAGCCAACCAAAGTTTGAATCCTGGTCCCTACCAGCTTGAAAGACACCAGACTCATGTGCATACATGCCCAAACTCCCTACAGGATGGAAAAATGGAGGAAATGGATTGTGTTCTGACTGTGCCCTTTGTGGGGGAGAGCTGGGATTTGCTCCCTTTCTCTCTCTCTCTCTCTCTCTCTCTCTCTCTCTCTCTCTCTCTCTCTCTCTTTCTCTCTGCACATCTATGGTGAGTGCACACATACTCTGGCAATTAAAAAAAAAAACTTAAGTAGTTGAGTCGGTAAATTTTATAACTTTACTTCATTTTCTGTTGGAAATCTAAGCAAATAAATGCATTCATTTTAGCTGTCTCACTGTGCAGCCATCACATAATTTAGCCCATTGAGAGTTATAGTCAGTTCTTGGTCCTTTGGTCAGACAAACCTAAATTTTTGCCTCAAGCTGCCAGATTGTGTAACCTTGGGCAGGAGGTTTTACCTCTAGGATTTTGTTTCTTCTCTGAAGTTGTGGTAACCATAATACCTAAATTTTTCAACAGGATTTTTTTTTAAGAATTGTTTTATTTAACTTTATTTATTTGTTTTAATTTGACCAGAGAGGGATAGAGTGAGAGAGAGAGGGAGAAAGTGAGAAAGCAAGCTGCCAGGTCCAGGACACAAACCACGGTCGGCCATGTGTTAAGGGAGTCCAGCGCCCTTAACCACCACGCCACCTGCTGGCCCCTCAACAAGATGTTTTTAAGACTTATAATGAGGTAACATCTATGAGAATACCAAGCACAGTCCTTAAATAGTAGCGACTCACTGAGTTTTAGTTGCTCTCCTGCTCTCCTAGACTAATGCTAGATGATGTATCAGTAATTATAATACAAACTCATTTATTGAATACTTACGAGGTAGCAGGTAACAGGTGTGAGGCATTTCACATGACTCATTGCAGTCATTCTTCACAACAGCCCTGCCATGGTGCAGTCGGTTAAATTGCTATTCGGTAGATTCTTGGGATAGAGATTCATCTCTGCCTCACTTTGCTGGGCTTTCGACAAGGAGCCCACGTGTGCGTGCTATCCGCGGAGGCCATTAAGCATGTGTGTATGGCTTGGTGTGCCTCTTGGCTTTCCCCTGCTTGCCAGGAGGAGAGCATACTGTTGTCTCAGGTCCTGGGAGGATGAGAACTCGTGGAGACTGAAACCTGTCCCAGAGCCCCTATGGGAGCTCCTCAGCTGCTTTGTAGACTTCTGAGAAAAAATAATGACGTTGGGGCCAGTGAATGCTGACGTGGTTTTGCTCCACAGCATTATTGGCAACAGCTTACTAAGATAACTAGAGCTATCATTGTCTTCAATTTACAGATCAGGAAGTAAGACACTGAGAAACTTAACTGATGCGAGTCCACACACTTGTAAGTGAGACTCTTATCCAGACAGTTGGAGGCTGAAACTCCTACTCTTTTTTTTCTTTTTTTTAAAGATTATTTTTCCATAGGATATATACACTCACTGGAGAAAGAGGGAGGAAAATGAGAAGTCACTCCCCAAGAGGATAGCCATACAACAGTCCTTTCCTCTCAATTATTCTCTTGAGATTTTGGGTAGGCATGCACACATGCCTGGCATGATTTTCAGCTTCCAAACCCAGGACTTAGGCTGTGGTCAGCCATCGGGGGGTCCAGTGCCTTAACCACTGTGCCGTCTGCTGACCTTGAAACCCCCACTCTCAATTGTTTCATTTGTCTCTAACAGTGGCAATTAAACCAAGCCAGCATGTACTTACAAAATAGTGGGGGTTTTAGGACTTTATCTTATGCTTTTTTTGGTATCAACATTTTAAACTTTGTGATTAGGTTACAATGGGTTATCCAAAACTAATTTATATTTGTTAAACACGTATCAACTAAATGTTTGGGATAGGCCAATCTTACATTGAATATGGAAGAATTTTAAGAATAGATATTTTGTATCTGATGTCATGAGATGGTTACTTTTATATAGATGATTTGATTATTTTATAGCAAAACCTTCTGGAGAAGAATATTTTTACCATTACTGACTTGAAACCACTGACTATATATTGTGTCAAAGTAAGAGCCTGCCTTGTGGGTGAAAAGTGGAACAAAAGCTGTGCTTTTAGTGATACTCTGTGCGAGAAAACAAAACCAGGTCAGAATCTTTCATTGCCTTTTTTTTTTTTTAAATACAACTAGGTTTAGTAAAAATAATTTAATACATTGAAATTGTAAAATATTTCCTCTTTACTGCAAAATTTAGAGTGTTTTCTTTGAACTATGTGAGTCAGAAGATGACCTTCAAGCTGTAAGTGTTCCAGTTTTAGAAATATTTTTAAGAATTATTTATTTTATTTTATTCTTCTTATTATTAATTTGCTAGTTATTATTAATTTGCTATAGGGAGACCAGCAGATGGCATAATGGTTATGTTGCTAGACTCCCATGTAGTCAATCACAGTTCAAATCCTGGACCAGCCGCTTAAAACTCACACTTTGCCCATATGCCCAAAACCCCAAGAGGAGAATGGAGGAGAAGGGGATTGTGGTGTGGCCATTGTCCCGGGTGGTGATTTCTCTTTCTCCAGCGAGCACATGCACCCTATAGCAAAAATCTCTCTTAAAAAAAAATTGCTACAGGCATTTGTGCTCATGGGGAGGTAGTGGGGGAGAAGTAGTTAGAAAGCAAGCCACCAGGTCCAGGACTCGAACTATTGTCATATTGTCGAACTATGTGGGAGTCGTGTCTTAACTTGATTTAATACCACACCACCTGCTGGCCCCTAGAAAATATATTTTTTAAGAATTATTTTATTTTATTTTATTCATTGTTATTATTTAATTTGACTAGAGAGAGAGAGACAGAGAGAAAGAGAAAAAAGGAAAGTGAGAAAGCAAGTCGCCAAGTCCGAGATTCAAACTTCAGTCAGCCATGTGGGAGTCTAGCACCCTAACCACCACTCCACCTGCTGGCCTCCTAGATTATTTAATTTGACTAGAGAGAGAGAGACAGAGAGAAAAGGAAAGTGACAAAGCAAGCTGCCAGGTCCAGGACTCGAACTTTGGTCGGCCATGTGGGAGTCCAGTGCCTTAACCACCATGCCACTTACCAGCCCCTCTAGAAAAAAAAAAATTTTTTTTTTTGAGAGGCTTTTGCTATAGGGCACATGTGCTCGCCAGACAGACAGAAAGAGACAGAAAGCAAGAAATCACCCCCCCCAGGGGGGATGGCCACATCACAATCCCTTCTTCTCCATTCTCCTCTCGGGATCCTGGGCACGCATGCACATGTACCCTGTGTGAGTTTTAAGCCATCAGGTCCAGGACTCGAACCTTGGTCAACTACATGGGAGTCTAGCGACATAGCCATTACACTAACTGCTGATCCCTAGAATGTTCAACTTAATTCAGTGTTTTTTGAATACTTTATATTTTACTCATTGTTCACAGAAATATTTTCCTTTCATTATTGCTCTTTGGCATTTAGTATGACTGTTGTTTTTTTTTATTATTATTTAAAGAGTTATTTAATTTTATTTATTTATTTTAATTTGACCAGAGAGAGAGAGGAAAAGTGAGAAAGCAAGCCACCAGGTCCAGGACCCGAACCATTGTTGGCCATGTGGGAGTGTCCAGCACCCCAACCACCATGCCACCTGCTGGTCCCTGACTTGGTTTTTAATAGCTTTATATAGTCTTTGATATAATTATCAAGGGAAATCAGTTTGGGAATTTTTATTATGTGGGAATGGTTTAATCTTACTTTCTTCTTACAGTTTCTGTTGTTCGCCAGTAGAGGCTTAGTTACAGAATACTTTTTAAATTTTAATAATTGTATGTTGTAGATGTGCTAGGGAGTCCTTGCACATTTGGGCCTGGTATGTTGTTCTCTGAGGATCTCTTATTTCAGTCCCAAGCCAATCTTTAAATGTAAATGGCATTGCCTACAGCTATTGTGGACTTGGTGCTACCAGGAATAAGAAAGAAAAAGAAGGAAGAAAGGAAGGAAGGAAGGAAGGAGGGAGGGAGGAAGGGAGGGAGGGAGGAAGAGAGGGAGAAAGAAAGGAAGGGAAAGAAGAAAAGAAAAGATACTGTATCTCCTTTCATATGGCTAGTCTCTCACACAGGCTGTCGGCACTGTTAACTCATTTGTGTGCCAAAAGATGTATTGATGCTGAACATCATTTATGTATTTTAGGAAATAGTTCCAAAACCTGGCTGATCGCTGGCATTTGTACCGCATTAATTTCTATCCCAGTTGTCATTTTTGCTGTGAAAGGCCTATGGAAATGTATCAAATATGTGTTCTTTCCGTCATTTAAACCTTCTGGTATTGATGAGGTATGTTACTTTTCTTTGTCAGTAGGTCAAAAACAAATGGGAAATATGTTTGATTTCATCTGAGTATGTGAATTTTCTTGATATGTAGAGAATAATGCAGACTAGGTATTTTCTTTAAAGTTTTCTGTAAACTAACTTTAGAAACAGTTATTTAATATTGGGTTGTTTGGAAAAGTCATAATGCATTTTTGCAACAGATGGTGCTAGTTCATTTTTGGGAGTACTAGTGAGTGTCACTTGCATTTATATTACTGCTATGTCATTTGACAGCTGACAGTTCTAGCTTCATTCAAAAAAAA
Organism: Tupaia belangeri chinensis; assembly: GCF_000334495.1. NCBI lineage: Eukaryota > Metazoa > Chordata > Mammalia > Scandentia > Tupaiidae > Tupaia > Tupaia belangeri. The sequence continues at coordinate 1,148,473 of NW_006159894.1, forward strand.
TCATATGATTGGGTTGAGTTTCAGAGATTTTACAAGTTGAAGATGCAAGACCAAACTTCATTTTTGCCATATTTTACCGTTTTACTTCTGGAAAGGGAAGAACACTTGTCAAACTTGTGAGAAGTTGTGTACAAGATTATGGTGAAAATGCTCTACAAGAACATCAGTGCCAACGATGTTCACGAAATACCATTCTGGTGGTTTTGATCTCAACAACACTTCTCGGTGGCCCACATTACATGACATGAGAGATTGCAAAAACATTGAATATCCATTATTCAAGTGTTTTTTTTTTCTTCTTTTTCTTTCTTTCTTTTTTTTTTTTTTTTGAGATGTTTATGGTATAGGGCGCATGCGCTCACCAGACAGAGAGAGACAGAAAGTGAGAAATCACCCCCCGGGGGATGGCCACATCACAGTCTCTTCTCCTCCATTCTCCTCTCGGGATCTTGGGCACGCACACACACGCGCCTGGTGTGAGTTTAAGCCACCGGGTCCAGCGTGCCCGGCGTTAGTTTAAGCCACCGGGTCCAGGACTAACCGCGGTCAACTTCCTGGGAGTTCAGTAACATAGCCATTACGCTAACTGCTGGTCCCTATTCAAGTTTTCTTGACCACCTGAAGAAGCTGGGATACATAAGCTCAGTATTTGGGTTCCTCGTGAACTCGAAATTCATTCGATGACACGTGTAAACATCTGCGATATACTCTTTAAATGTGAGGAAAATGATCCTTTTTTGAAGTGACTTATAACTGATGAGAAATGTACTGTTTTACAACACTGTGGTGCACAAACAGACTTGGCCCCGACATGATGATTCGCCTCAAACGACATCAGAAGTAGACATTTACCAGAGCAAGGTTATTGTTCTCGGTGTAGTGGGATTTTCAAGGTATCGTGTTTTTCGAGCTCCTACCAAGGAACCAAACAATCAGTCTGAATGTGTGCTGTCAGCAGTCGGACAGAGCCATCGTCCAGAAGCGCCAGAGCTTGTTGATCGTAAAGTGGTTGTGTGCCGTCATGACAACGCGAGACCACGTAGCAGTTTGATCACCTGAAATGATTGGAGCTTAGATGGAAGGTGTTGCCACACCCACTGTACTCGCCAAACCTGCTCCATCATACTTCTGCTTGTTCGGCTCTCTTCTGAACTCCTGGTGTGGTATACTTCAGATGAGACTATAAGTCAGCACCTTGTTCAGTTTTTCACTGATAAAGACAGGTTCTGCTTTGAACAAAGAATTACAAAGCTCACTGAAAGATGGCAAGAGGTTATCAAATAATACAGGCAATATATCATTGATATTTGTGCTTTATATACATGAATGACCTTTGAAAAAACCATAATACATCGTGACTTTTCCAACAACCCAGTATAATGACATAGCATGAAATAGTACAGTTTTCCCTTAATCTCATAATTTTCTGATAATTCAGCTTATGTGGCATTTGTTTTACGATTTAAAGTTATTGCTTTTCTCCACAATATGCTAAAAAGACTGCAATGTTGTATGAGTGTAGAAAGTATATTCTGTGGGTGAAATTACAGAGAATGAGTCACCTAAAAACATGCGTTTCCTTTCATTACACATTCAGTTGTTTGTCTGGCACTCGTATGGGGTTAGCTTATTTGTTAAAAGCACCAAATGGTAAAGACCTAAACAAAGAATCTGTGCCTGGGGGTGATACATTCATCTTATGTGGGGGGGAGGGGGCAGGGAGTAGGGCGACCCTTGAAAGGCAGTGTACTTAAGAGCTCAGGTTTTGGAGTTACAGGGGCCTGATGGTGAATTGTTGATCAGCTGTGGTATAGCTGCACTTTTCAGTTACGTGACCTTGAGCCTGTCCATCCAGGGAGTTGAGCAAGTACTTCTAGGCTATAAATTGGGGCCAGTAATAAGATCCCATAGCTGTAAGGAACAAAGGAGATGGAAATTGGCAGACTCAGCACTCCGAAAGTGCTTGGTAAATACTGTTTCCCTCACATCCCTGAGTTTTTAAGTGTCATTCTTATATATACTGTCCCTATCTGTTACTTAAACTTGGGAACAGCAGATGGCATAATGGTTACGTCGCTGGACTCCTATATAGCAGACTGAGGTTTGAGTCCCAGACCCTGCAGCTTAAAATCATGCTGGGCGTGTGCGTGCGTGCCCAAGATCTCAAGAGGAGAATGGAGGAGAAGGGATTGTGGTGTGACCATCCCCCCCTGGAGGGGGGATCATTTCTCGCTTTCTGTGTCTCTATCCGTCTGTCTCTCCAGCAAGCGCACATACCCTATAGCAAAAATCTCTCCTAAAAATAAGTTAGTTAATTAATTAATTAAGTAAACTTAAAATGAGCTAGTTATAACAGCTAATTATTCTTAGCTAAATAGGAAAATATTTAATATTTAATATTCCTAAATATTTAATATTTCGTGCTTCTAATATCTGTGGGTTGGATACAGAAATTTGTATTACTTTCATATAAAGCCTGCATGGTTTCAGTGCCCCCCCATTCATCCATGCACTCTCACTCCCCACACCTGCCAGATGGTGCTCTTTTCCTAGTGCTCCTTCTAGACTCACCAGAAAGGTATGAAGGTCCAAGCACCAGGTGGTTATGCCAAGTATTACGGTGCAACTGGCATGTTCTTGACTGACTTTTTAATGTACACACCAGCATAGGTAGGTTTTCTAAATGATGAACATAAGGAAATGTGTCACTAGAAAATGACTTTAAAAAAAATAATAACCCATTTCTCTTCTTTCCCATTTTCAAATTAGTGTTTCTCTGAACAGCCATTTAAGAATCTTCTACTTTCAACTTCTGAGGAACAAATCGAAAGTTGTTTTATAATTGAAAATACAGACACAGTTGCTATAGTAGAAGAAACTAAAGACATCGATGAAGATCACAAAACATACACTTCCCAAAGTAGTCAAGATTCGGGAAACTATTCTAACGAAGATGAGAATAGTGAAATTAGAACAAGTGAAGTTTTCGAACAGGAGACCGTATGACCAGAAGTGAAGTCTGTGAAATAGTTGGTTTTGTGCAAACAATTCCGGGAGCCTGAGCTTCTTGCTCTCCTCAGTGACAGTAGAGAGGACATTTGCTCGTTGGGTAGGAAAAGACATCTTCAGGTACAAAGCCTTGAAGGACACGCCACTGGACCTGCCCTTGGGGAGATGAGTTAGATGGAGAAGATGACCACCCGTCTCTCTAGTGGCAGCTAAGGGCCAGCGGGCCACCTACGCTGTGGGCTCATGTGGTGTTTGTGTTCCTTCAGCCGGTGTGGCCCCAGTGCCACTGGCTACCACTTCTCTGTTCTTCTCCATTCCCAGTGTCATCTGTTGTTATTTTTCAGGAGATATTTGGGACACTCTGTCTTTTCTTTTAACACTGAAGTAGGAATTCTGTGATCACTTGATAAAGTAGTGATTATAAAATTCCATGATCACTGAAAAGTTAGTTTACTCCAGAAAGTAGCCACAGAGACCAGAAAGATGATCCTTAAAAATGTTCAAGAGAGTTCTGTTCACTTACCTGAGAACGTCCGCTTCCACATCCCAGTTACTTTTCTTCCACGTGGCTTAGGTAATCTTTCATTATATATGAAGACCTCCTGGTTCTCAGCTTGTTAGAACAATGGCTTCTGGTTAGAATTCGTAATCACTAGTCATCAAGAAATGGGTAACTGCCTGATTAGAGAGCACAGTGTACACTGTGACTTGGGAAGCCTTGGGACCAGGACCTGCCAGTGACCTAAGATGCAGAGTAAAAAGTTGAATGACTCTGTAGAAAAGAAGCAGGAAATGTTGGTGAAAAAATAAGAATGTGTGTATGATCAGCTCTTTTTTGATTACATACTCTGTTTATTTTTATGGTTCATCTGTGTCACCTTTGGCACCAGGCCAGCTTCTCCACACCATCTGGCAGTAGTCGGGTTTCCTTCCTGCTCAGCTGGCATGTACTTAAGAAAATACAAATTATTTAACATCAGGTTAGAGAAAAACAAATGTAAACAGAAAAACTAGTTTTAAAAAATTTCATAATACAAAGGCACTATAGTTTATTTTAAAACGACTTGGTATTTGAGATTATCCATAGAACCCTTTGTTGACAGGAAGTCTAGGAAATGCAGTGGCCTCTAGTGAATTCTCACTTCAGTGTAATAGAGCAGAGCCCCACGAAGAGAAAGGAGGAAAAGGCGCAGAGAGCCTGCTGAGCAGCGGGCTCGGGACTTCGACCCCCTCAGCGGCCGTCTCTGCTGAGAAGACAGGATCACCCAGGTGAAGACAGACACTCTGCCTGCCATGGGCATGCACACGTGTGCGCGGACCACTCCACGTGTGTTCCTGGCCCTGCCACCACAGCTGCTTGTGTCATTCTGGCAGAGCATGGGGGCCTCCTGCATGGCCAGGGAGTGCCCTGAGACACGGCCCTCGCTGGAGAGCCCCCCAGTGACCTGAACACACTCACCCTCTCGCCTCTCTGTCTGGACTGTTGGTTGCAAGCACATCGTCCGCGTTGTTCTGACTATTGTAAAGGCCCTGTCACTTTGGAAGTTTGCCTCGAGGAGAGCAGGACCCTGGCCAGCCACCACTGCTGATCAGACTGTGCTAATCCGGGAGTCCTGCACGGTACATGCAGCTCTGCATCTGCCACAGGAGAAAGCTGTGTCCCCAGATCTCCTGAGAGAAACAACACCGCAGTAGGAGTGGAGCAGGGAGACTCGGGCCCATTGTGTGGGAAGACGTGTCGCACGTTGTGAGACTGGCTGAGGTTTGCAGTGACAAGCATCTGAGCAGCAGCAGCACAAAAAGTCTCCGTGTTTGCGTCAGATCATAGACATGGAAGGGCAGCTCCACCCATCATTACTCACTCCGCGTTGCCTAATCAGGAGGTGTCGTCCTAAGGGTCGGGTGTTTTTCTGAACAGTAGTTTACTTCAGAATACCATTAACTGCTTCAGAGTTACAATACTGATAGTTTTTTGAGAGGCTAGATATAATCTAAGAATGTGAAAGACGGGTGTCACTAGTCAAATTATCCCATATTATATAGTACATACATTGTCTATAACGTGTTAATATATGTAAATAGTGACACGGTCTCGTAAACACATACCTACACACCCAGTCACATGGTGTGAGCCTTATTCCACTAGTCTGGCCATAAAGTGCTTGTTAGTATAGATTCTGATTAAGAAATTCGAAATGTTTCTCAGAACTACAGACTTCAAGAGTCTGACCCAGAAATTCGCAGTCTTTAAAAAAGTTACTTTAAAAATATAATTTAGGGGCCAGTAGATGGCATGAAGGTGAAGGTAGCTGGATCCCACATGGCCCACTTTGCGGTCTTGAGTCCTGGACCCAGTGGCTTGAAAAATATGCTGGACACTTGAGTGTGCACACATGCCCAAAATCCCAAGAGGAGAGTGGAGGAGAAGGGGTTGTGGTGTGGCCATCTCCTGGGGTGTGTGTGGGGGGTGATTTCTCACTTTCTCTCTGGCGCACCCATGGGTTGTATAGGACCCAGCCATGTCTCTAGTGTTTCTGTGCAACAGATTTGTATGTTGTGTTTGTATTTCTGTCTTAACTCCTACTGATGTGAACATTTTTATATAATAAAAAAGCTTTTGATTTGTTTTGATTGCACTTGAACTCAACCCATCCCTAGCACCAGAGGTGCTGCAGCTGGTGCCTTGGGGACGTATTCATGACAGAGGGGCCGATGCTGGTACTAGATGTCCAAGGCCCAGTGTCGAGTGTCCAGAAGAAGCTGCTCCTATTAGTGCCCCCGGAACCTAGGCAGAAATAGCCTGGTCACTTGCTTTTTCTTCACACCCTCAAGTTGTGGCTGTGCAGTGACACGGCAGTAACAGCGCTCTGTGACACCACCCGCTCAAGAAGATCCTGGGTTTGCATAGAGGGGAGGGTCTCCCTCGGCATGCTCTGCACACGAGCTCTTGATGTGGGCTGGCTGAAGGCTCTGTCCTTCTCCCTCCCTCCCTCCCTCCATCCCTACCTTCCTCCCTTCTCCTGGTAGAAATGGAGCCCAGCCTGTGTTAAGTTGGCTTTGCAATGGTGTTGCATGCTCTGCTTTCTTGAACTGACCTGCTCTTGAGTATTTCATCCTTCAGTGTAAGTTCATTCCAAGGAGGCTCCTCAACCTCGGGTAAATCCATCTCTCTTGCCATCTAGCTGTTTGACTAGGACGTTGGACTTATTTTGCATTAAGAGGGAGTGAAATTACCCCTAAAGGGGGTCGCCATGCCACAGTCCCTTCTCATTCCCCTGTCAGGATTTTGGGCACTTACACAGATGCCTGGCGTGATTCCCAAGCCGCTGAGTCTGGGACTCAAACCTCCAAATCAGTCATGTGGAATATAGCACCTAAACCTCCACACCACCGCTGACCCCATGCTTGTGTTCTGTTTGGGTTTTTTTTTTAGGTTTTTGCCATAGGGCACATGCACTCACCAGAGAGAGAGAAGGTGATAAATTCCCCAGGAAGGATTGCCACACCACAATCCTTTCTCCATTCTCCTCAGGATTTTGGGCATGTATGCACATGTGCCTGGCATGAGTTTCAAGCTGCTGGGTCCAGAATTGGAACTGCAGTCCAGAACCTTAACCATCTCGCCACCTGCTGGTCCCATACTTGTGTTTTTAATACGCTTCCTCAAGTTCTTTTTCACAATGGCAGAGAAACTAATAATAATCCATTCATCCCTAATGCTAGATAAGAGAGATAGAAATGCTCTCTTGTCTAGCAGTAGTGACACTTACCAGTAGTACCCAGGTTTTTCTTTTCTTTTTTTTTTTAATCCAGTTTTTTCTTACCATCTTTTTTTCTTGGGCTTAATGTGATTGTAGAATTGCAAGGCTTAAGGGCAACATAAATATATGTGGGTATTTATGGTGGGATATTTATAGTGATGGAAAAAGAGGATCTTTTCCTTCACGAGGGGAACAAAGGCACGCAGAATGGATAATGTTTGATACACAGATGTAGGTGTTTCACTACCCTTCCTGTGATCTGTCCACACTTGGAACTCACGTTCTAACAGAGGACTTCTTGTGAACTAATTAATGATGACAAAGAGAAGATGTTAGCACAGTAGATAGTCTGTCATGGGGGTGAGAGGAAGGACTTGGGAAAAGGACAAGAAAAATTACACTACTTGGCTGCTTTAAATCAAACATGACTTCTCACAGTGACTCACCATCCCCAGCCAAAGCTTTCTGGACCCATCCCAAGAGGAAGAAGATGAGGGGAAATTGAGTAAGAAGAAAAACCTATTTTCCTAGATGTCCAGTAGAAATTCCATTTTTTCAAACGTTGTCCTTAAATGCATAACGAGTAGCACAGTGACTTTTTGTGCACTTGACTCTTTTGTCTAGTCCCTATGTACAAATTTTATACGTTCAATACTCCAGACTTTTACTTACAAAAGGAGGTGATTGTGAACTTTAAAGGTATATCATCCACTGCAGTCTTCCTAGGAGACCTCCATCACATGCATGCGGAGGCATGTTCATGCCCATCTGTCCTTGCGTGTGCGTCTGGCATGCTCCCCAGGAAGATTTTATACCTAATGCCTCCTGTCTCCTACATGGCAAGCTCTATGAAAGCAAACTTTTCTTTCTTTTTCTTTTGTTTCTCTTTTTATTCCTTCTTTCCTTCCTCTCTCCCTTTCTTTCTTTCTTCTTTCTTTTTAAACATTGTCATTGACACTTGGTTAAGTGTTTAATGGTGATTAAATGGAACATTGACGGTACTCGCATTGACTGGATTTACCACTAGAGGGCAGCAAGTTACCCTGTTTAGGCTCACAACCGACTTGCATGAAAGAAATTCTTAGATCGTGTGTCGTGATGAAACATGGAAGTTGTGTGTAGAGGAAGACTGTGAATAGCGTTTAAGGCTACTGGAAGTATAAGATAAAAATACAGGATACCCAGTTAAATTTGAATTAAGTTTGAATTTTAGGTAAACAATGTTTTTTAAGTATTTCCCAAATATTGCAGGGGATACACTCTTACTAGATTTTTGTCATATAATGCTTTGAATGTACTAACACTTTTTTAAAAAAATTATTTTATTTAACTTTATTTATTTATTTAAATTTGACCAGAGAGGGACAGAAAGTGAGAGAGCAAGCAAGCCACCAGATCCAGGACTCAAACCACACACAGTTGGCCACATGAGAGTCCAGTGCCCTTAACCACCATGCCACCTGCTGGCCCTGAATGTACTATCATTTTACAGAAAGAGATGTTTATGATTTTTTTAATTTTTGGAGAGGTTTTTGCTATAGGGCGCGTGCACTCGCCAAGACAGAGACAGAAAGTGAGAAATCACCCCCCAGAGGGGATGGCCACGCCACAATCCCTTCTCCTTTATTCTCCTCGCGGTGTCTTGGTCACACATGCACGCACATGCGCCCAGCATGAGTCTAAGCCACCGGGACTCAAACTGCAGTCGATTGCATGGGAGTCCAGCAACATAGCCATTACGCCAACTGCTGGTCCCTAAATTTGCTTTCACTCTTATAAAAGTATCTAATGAAATCTAATACCAAAGCAATTTGAAACCCACCATTATCTCCATCAAAATTACAGAAATTCTCCATTCTTGGTTCTGAAACTTTACACTATTTCTTTTTTTCTTTTTCTCATATTTTTCTTCCCACAAAAGTTTACCTTTTTAAATTTTATTTTATTCAGCTAGAGCAGGTATGCACATGAGAGAGACAGAGAGAGAGAGAGAGAAGCATCCTAGAGAGTCTCAACACGCTGTTATCCCCTTCCCCCAGCACTCCAGTTTGTCAAGATCTTGGAAACATGCACATATACTCAGTGTGTTTCAAGTCAACCAGGCAAGGGATTTGAACCCACAGTCAGCCATGTGACTTCCAGTCCTGGAATTCAGTTTGCTCGTGACTGCACCACCAAGGCTGAATCAGAAGTTTATGCTAATGCAACAGATTTATTGATAATCTGTCATATATCTTTGCAACAAAATGTATATAAATTAATATTGCTTTTTTATTTCCTGTGACTACAGTCTCTAAATGTTAAAAAAAAAAACCGTTCTAGATTAAATTATCATTGCAATTATCAATAGTATGTAATTGATCAAAACAAACTTTTCACAACATTTGATCATTTTTAAGCATAAAAAGTAAAATGGCATTGGAAAGTTTTCTCTTAATAAATGGGATAGAGGTTCTTTAATGAGTGCATGTGTCCACAGATGAATGTTCGTTCTGGCCAGATTGGAACAGGATCCAACACTTTCCCTATCTTTGTTTTTCATGTTTTGGGATGAAGCTTTGTAATGGGCCTGGAAGAACTTTTGATATGTTACTTTCACTTGAGGATTTAAATTCTTAAGTTGTAAGTCAAAAGCTACTGAGTGAACTTTTTTCTATCTAGGTGTTGAGCATCAACCTAACATCATAAACAGGGAAACTACCCAGCATTATGCATCTCCTGGTGAAGGAGTACACATCACCACCTACAGAGTAGTCTTGCCAAAAACAAAACAATTTATCCTGACCTGGCCTTAGAACCACTTACCAACTCACAGGGAATTCCAGGGGAAAGAAGCAGGCTATGTGCAGCCTGTAGATGGAATTAGGAAACGCCATACTGTGAGCAAATCTCTAGGACAAATGATCCGATTTTATTAACAAGCCAATTGCAAGGAAAAAGAGGGAGAGCAGCTATTTTCATTGAGAGTGTGAGAGTGGAAGTTCCATTTGTGAGACAATTCAAATTTTTGTTTCTATTTGTTTATGTATTTTAGGTTTCGTCATAGGGTGCATGTGCTCACTGGAGAGAGGAAGAGAGATGTAAAGTGAGAAATCACCCCCAGGTGGGATGCCCATGTCACAATCCTTAACCCCTCCATTCTCCTCTTGCGATTTTGGGCACATGCCTGACATGTATTTCAAATCACCAGGTCCAAGATTCAAACCATGGAGTTGCCCATGTGGGATCCACTGCCTTAACCACCATACCACCTGCTGGTCCTTTTGGTCTTTAATTTTATTTTATTTATTTATTTATTTGATTTTTATGTCTAATTACCAGAGGGCATGTGACCTCAGCAGAAAGAGAGGGAGAAAGCACCTCCCAGTGGGGCATGATCATGTCGCAATCCCCTCTTCCATTTCTTCATCCCGTCAGGACCTTGGGCGTGCATGCACATGTGCCAGAGTGTCCCTGAAGCTGCCAGTGCCGAGATCCCAACTGCAACTGGCCGTGGAAATGGCCTGAGACAATTACTATATTTTTTTGACAATATTTTTAACACTAATTTTTTTTTTTACATCTTAAATTTTTAATCCTTTCTTTACAGGTTACCTAGACCACTTCTGATGAAGTAGAAAGTTAATAACTGCCACAAGCAAACGCCAGGCGGTGGCACGTGTCTGTGTTCCAGAGCCCTGCTTTGCGGGGTGTCTGACGCCCTGCTCCGGGGCTCTGTTCACACTTGCTGGAATCAATCATGGCAGATTTTAGTCCACAGGTTGCTTTTCCCCATATTTCTTTGTAAACAGTTCAGTGTTCTTACAGGATTTTTTACGGTCCTTAGAGTATTCTTCAGCTAGGTCAGCCCACTAGGGGTGCTTGGACTGGGGGTCATTCACCAGTGCTATGAGGGACTGGATTACTTGGTCGGTTTTGGTAGCTGGCTTCCAGTTTTCAGCACTAATTACTGGCTGACAGACCTGCCCCTTTTCATCCATATTCGGATGACAGATCTTTGTTTTAAATGTGATCTTTGGTGGTTTGAATGGGTACTCTGCTGGAAAGTTGATTTCAATTCTGAAGGCCCCCTTGTGATATGAAGGGTTGTCAGGAACAATAAAGCCCTGGCCAAGTCAATAAATTAGCTTCATCAACCTGGATGTTACAGAAGTTTTTCATTCCACATTTGCGGATTTCTTCAAGCTCCTTCATCAGCCTCCTGCTGGCCACCATCTTGGACCCGGTGCTGCTGCTTTCCCCAACACAAATTTTTTTTTTAGACAAATTGTTTTGCCATAGGGCATGTGTGCGCTTGCCAGAAAGACAGAGAGAGACAGAGAGAGAGAAAGTGAGAAATCACCCCCCAGGGGGGATGCTCCATTCTCCTCTCAGGATCTTGGGCACACGTGCACGCACACCCAGCATGAGTTTCAAGCCTACAATTCCGGGACTCAAACTGTGGACTGTGGTTGGCCACGTGGGAGTTCAGCACCTTAACCACTACGTGACTTAGACCACCTGCGGGTCCAACAGTAATTTTTATAATATAAATTATTAACATATTCTGGGTCAAACAATGGGAGGAGGGTGGGACATGGCAGAGGGTTAGGGATAGGGAATAAAGGATGGCAAAAAAAAAAAAAGCAAAATGTACAAGACATAAGAAATGGAAAATTGTTTGTTGATAACATGTATGTTGATGTGCTTGATTGAGCCAACAGACAGTGTATTTTGGATGGAAAATTCATTTTGTATACTGTAATGATGTATAGTGTATTAATGTTTAAAAAAAAGAAAAATTAATTAATAAAAAAATGAGAAAAAAAGAAATAAAATAGAGAATAAAAATCTATAAAAAAATCAATGAAATAAAAAAAAGAAAGTAGTTAGATTATTTAAGAAATTGCGTGATCAATAATATGTGGGGGAAAAGGAATGGAAGATAACTTTAAAAAAATTTCAGGAAAAAAAAATCCACGAAAACTGATTTCTTAAAATTTTTTAAAAAATAATGCATATTTGATGACTGCAGTAAGCTATATAGCCCCAGCTAGGTGCTGTTTTATAGTATGTCATTCTAATCAGTGAGGTTTATGCCAAAGTCAGACTCGCAATCATGGGCATGTATATATCAGCTGCACTTGCTATTGGAAATATTTAGATTAATTAAGCTCATTAGCAAATCAATAAAATGGGGGGGGAAGGCATAGAAAGCAACCATGGATACCAGAGACAGTGTGGGAGGAGGGGGGGACATGGCAGAGGGGGAGAGAGAGGGAAGAATCAAGGATTCCAAAAAAGCAAAATACATGGGAAACAAGAAATGGAAAATTATTTGTTGATGTGCTTGATTGAGCCAATGTACAGTGCATTCTGGATGGGAAATCTCATTTTGTATGCTGTAATGATGTACAGTGAATGACTGTAAATAAATAAATTTAAATCAAAAAGGGAGAAAAAAACATATTCTGGGTCAGGTAATGATATCATGGTTCCTTATATTTTAAGGAAGAATACTGAAATATTTATAGATGAAGTAATATGATACTGAGAACTTACCCCAAAATAACACTGGATGAGGGGGCATATGTGAAGGTGTCAGAACAGTGCAATGTAATGTCTATAATGCTCTGACCAGATACAAAAGCCTTGTTACCTCCCCCTCCCCGCTGAAATGTTGCCAAGAGACATGTTATCAGGATCCATCGGAATTACCTCCCTAAGGAGTGCTACCTCATCCACCTGCTGAGAGACCTTGTCTTTAGCAGCCCACACCCAATGACTTGTCCACCTCTGGGCCCACCTTGGGACTCTCTTGAGGCCATCTCATAGAGTCCCCTCTCCTTGGTCCAGATCACTTCCCCTCTCTTGCACAGAGGTGACCCTGGGAGTACTCCTTACTAAATTTTTTGTAAGCTGAACTGAATCACTGGGCATGGGGGTCAGAATTCAAAGATAATGTAGAAAAAATGGAGTCAGGATGGTTTAGTCTGGATCCCTCACTTCCTCTCTTATCATATGTGAAGGTCACAAGATAAACAACTTATGTTATTAGTTGTATTGTGCTTGTGTGCTTGTTATGAAATAATGACTTTCTTGTTTGTTTGTTTGTTTTTGAGAGGTTTTTGCTATAGGGTGCGTGCGCTCACGAGAAAGACAGAGACAGAGACAGAAAGCGAGAAATCACCCCCCATTACGCTAACTGCTGGTCTCAATGACTTTGTTGTTTTACCCCATTGTATGTAAGATGCATGTGCATGTGCAACAGTTTGTCTTTGTCAATGAGCCACTATTGTCTGCAGCCCCTTTAGGAGAAAGAGAGTACCTGGCCAGTCAACTAGCTAGCCCTGTTCAACTTGGCCTTGGTTCTAATTAGCTCAGCCCTGGTAGACTTGGCTCGGCCCATCCTTGACTCAGTTCAGCTCAGCTCAGCTCCACACACTGTGAGCTCCAAGAGGGAGGAAGCACTCTGTGAGTGCTACTAGAGCTCTGTGAGCACACTGAACCCTGCCAATAAGCAACATGACATCGTGGCCTTGTGTCTTTTTCCAGCTCCCTGCGTTTCTGTTCAATCCACCTTTTGGAGGAGGAAAGAACCTCATAAAACAGTCCCCCAAATCACTGGCCCTGGTATAAACACCCTATATAATCCTCAGGACTGTGAGTACAATTGATTCTACTCCTGTGGGGTTAGGTTATATTATTTAGCATAGTTGGCCTCCAGCAAGGGAGATTATCCTGGCTGCTTTTAAAGGCACAAGAGCCCTCTAAAGGCAGCATTTTCTTTGGCTCCTCACAGAAGAGGAAATCAGAGATTGGAAGCACAGGATTCAACACACTATATCTGACTTGAAGAAAGAAGGAACCACTTGACCTGGAATGTGGGTGGCATGCAGGAGCAAAGGACAGTTACTTCTGACAGCAAGGAAACAGATCCTCAGTCTTGCAACTTCAGGGCATTGAATTCAGCCAATCACAATAGCAATCTTTAGGAGGATTTCCATTCCCAGCTCAGATCCTCTAAGACATGACCTCAGTCCAGCCAACACCCTGACTTCGGCCTTCTGGTATACTGAACAGAATCACAGCCATGCCATGGCAGACTTCTGACCTACACTCAGAGTGCGAGCTAAGCTCGGGTGTTGTTTTAAGCTGCTAAGTAAGTGATCATTTGTTATACAACAATAGAATCCTAATACACTGGGTGATAGGTCCATGAAGGTTTTTTATCCTCTTCTTTATATTTTTGTACAGTACAAGTTTGAAATTTCCATAATTATTATAGAAGCTTATAATATTGATTTTAATGTTGTCATTTAAGCTGAGCCATGGGTGCTGGTGGCTCATATTATTGTCTCTAGTTGAGGGAACACGTAAAATTTTCCACAGCAACAATTTCAGGAAAAATAGTTAATGATTGATCAGCAGGCAATTTGAGAAGTTTCTACAGACATTCTTTTGTTTAATGATAGAAAGGATGTGTGTACATATGAGAGAGAAAGAGAATATCCCCAACACAGTCTCATCATGCCGCGATCTTTCCCCAGCCCTTGGGCTCCTCAGGCTCCTGGGTACCTGTATGCAAAACTGGTGTGTTCTCAGATCAACTCAGGGATCCGAATCCATGGCTGCCTCATGGCTTCCGGAGTATTTGCATTAGTTACTGCTGCACCACAGCAACTGGGCCCCTATTTACATTTTTCTTTTCCCAAGCAAAAATGTCAGCCTTCCTAAAGGGTTTGTCACCCAGTCACTGGAATTATCCTGAAATCTCTCAACTAAAATTCCACTGAATTGCTCCTTTGTTTGGTGCCCTCAGAGAGAGTCATAGCCAGGGGCAACCAGCAAGAGCCCAGAGGAGGGAGAAGGCTCTGCCTGTCCTTATAAAATGAAGAAAGGATTGGGACCAGCAGTTAGCATGATGGCTATGTCGCTGGACTCCCATGCAGTCGACCGCTGTTCACATCCCGGACCCGGTGGCTTAAAACTCACACTGGGTGTGTGTGCGTGCATGCCCAAGATTCTGAGAGGAGAACAGAGGAGAAGGGATTGCGGCGTGGCCATCCCCCCTGGGGGTGGGGGTGATTTCTCGCTTCCTGTCTCTCTGGCGAGCACACACGCCCTATAGCAAAAAAAAAAAGTGAGACGGAAGCCCCACTGAAAAAAAAAAAAAAAAAAAAAAAAAAAAAAAAAAAAAAAACTATTCAAAAAAAAAGGAGAAAGGATGATTGTGAAGGGAAGTGAGGAGACCTTCAGAACACGGGCTCAGCAGGTGAATTTTAGGGAAGAGCACTTATAGAAGCTGAGAAATTACAAACTGATTGCAACAGTAGTTCTTGGCAATCCTACCCCAAGAGCAATTTGGCACTGTCCGTAGACATTTTGGGTTGGCAAAATGGGAGAGAGGGACTAGCATGCTAAAAGCCCTCTTCCTCCCAGCAAAGCATCACCTGGACCAAAATGCGGATGGCACCCCAGTGGAGAGAACGTGGCTGACTATGTCCAGCACTTCTTGGAAAGTCAATAGGACCCCTCCAGAGTGTGAGTACCCTGATGTTATTACTTCTTTGGGAGAAGTATTTCTTTATGAGTATTTAGATTTTTCTTGTTAGTGAGAAGTGTCACTTACTCTTAGGCAGATACCACAAGCATGTGGTCTTACATTTGGCTGGCGAAGCCCAGCAGCCCCAAGGTCCACAGCGAGACACAGGCCTAGACCTCACTTTATGATATAGGGACTATAGAGGAACCCAGCAGAGGTCGGATCCTCTCCACAGGATGTGGACCAGGGGTGTGGTCGTAGTAGGCTTGTTTGGAGGAAACCCTGGGATCAGGTCTCATCCGTGGGTAGAGCAGTGAGGCTTCTCATGAAAGGAATGGGAAGGCATCTCAATACTTCTGAGGAACAGGAAACTCAAGCCAGGGAATGAAGACGTGGGAGAGACTCTTCTCCATCCCAGTGACCTCAAAGTATGAGGACACCTGCCATTCAGGACAGACTGACCATGACTCTGAAGAGGTTACCAGCCCCTTTGCAATGGCTGGAGGCTGAGGCAGATGAAAGGTTCCTCAAGGCCCTGAACTCATTCCAGTGATTTTCAAGAGTGTCCCCACCAGACAATGCAAACAAGTGGCTGTGGGCTGGAAATTTCCTTTCTTTACCCTAGACCTTTCAGGGAAGTTGCTGAGGTTCAGGTCTCCCCCAAAATTCATGTGTTTAGACTTTAGGAGGAAATTCAGGAAAGGTGGGGACTTTGGGAATAATTAAGCAATTAGTGTGGGGGCCTCATAATTGACTCCCATGGGTTTATAAGAGGGAAAGACACACGTGGAACACAAATCATGCTCTCCTGCCCACCACCATGTTGTGATGCAGCCCGAAGACCCCCACCAGAGGAGGCCCCTGGACCTCAGATCTCCAAACATAAATAAGCTCAATAGCCTCCATTCTCTCAAATGACTCAGTCAGGTATTCTCTGTCATTAGCAACGAAACAGACCAGAAGTAATACATATTACAATTGTAACCTCGTTTTAGTTGTCTCTTTGGAAAAGGGAGAGGTCTGTGCCCTTACTTGACTGAACCAACAGGGGGGAGAGCAGAGGGCAGAGGGTGCCACCGTGATGTGCAGACCCCGGTGGGGAGTAGCAAGTCAGCTCTGTGCTAGGCTACTGGCGGCTTAGGAATTGGAAGAATTCATCTGAAAGGATTACTCATGGATTTCAAGCACATATTTACCCTGAATAAGAGAGTCTGATTTCATTTAGTCACCATATGAAAAATAACACATGGACTTCAATTATTTTTAGGTGAGAAGTTGGTAGTTCTCTCTTTAGAGCAGAGCTGAGGTACAGCAGTTGGGCATCGCACAGAGGAAGCGGAATCCCACATGACTGACCGGGATTCAAATCCTGACTGTGGCAGCTTGGAAAACACAACTCAGTGGGTGCCCACTGTGCGCTCGGATCCTGATGGGATGGAAAATTGGAGAAAAAAATATTGCAATGTGACTAGACCACTCTCTCTCTCTGGTGTATGCACACACACACACACACACACACACACACACACACACATCCTCCAGCATTAAAAAGAGAGAAAGATAGGCCCCATAACTGAGCTGTCAAGGAAGCCAGACCCCGCATGACTGGTCATTATTCAAATATCGGCCCCAATGGCTTGACAAACATGCTGGACGCATGTGCCTGAAGGCCCACGATCCTGGAGGAGTGAAAGGATCGTGATATGACCACACCACACTAGAGGGCTCTCCCTCTCTTTTCTTCCTCTTTCTCTAGTGAGTGCACACTCCCTCTAACAGTAAAACACATTTTAAAAAGAGAGAGAAAGAAGAAAGAAAGAGGGGACCAGCAGGTGGCGTAATGGTTACATCACTAGACTCCCACATGGTTGCCCATGATTTGAGTCCCGGACCCAGCGGCTTCAAACTCACACCAGCCACGTGAGCATGCGTGCCCAAAATTCCAAGAGGAGAATGGAGAAGAAAGGACTGCGGCGTGGCCATCCCCACTTGGGGGTGATTTCTTGCTTTCTGTCTCTCTGTCTCTCCAGCGAGTGCGCACGCCCTATAGCAAAAATCTCTCTCTAAAATAAAAAGGGAGAGAACTTGATAAAATGCAGCATCTATCTTGCATATTTGTTTTCCTCTGAAGTTAAACTGTGGTTTTCTCTAAAGCCTCCTCCTGTTACCAGTCTTGTACCAGTTTGGGCTGCTTTCTACTTCCTGAAACACATCTTAATGATGATAACCATCATGTACGTGAACTGAAGCTTGGGTCTTCCTAGTTCTGTTATTGTTTGTCATTTCAGGGAAAAGGAAGTTGAAAAAAAGACAGTACATTCATTCATCCTAGAAACCCTCTGCGTGAACTGGCCCCCCCAACGCTGTACGTGTCTCTTTTTGACCACATTCAAGGATCATCAACTTGGACCAAGTACAAATTTAGGATGTACACTGCTTCTGTGTTGTTTCTTCCATTTTAAACAATCACTATAGAGAAGTTCACATTTCTCTGATTTTTCTGTTGGCCTGTTGACCGACTTCCTCAAACGTATAATGTTTCTTATTTTGAAATTTTCCCGTTGACTAAGCATGCAGTGTCTGGTCATACTTCCTCTTCAATTTGGAGAAGCTTTCTTTTTTCATATGTGGAACTTAAAAAGCAAACACTCACTGCCGTAAGAAAAAATAAACCAGAGTTCACTATCCTAGACTGTAGGATAGTGGATCATTCGGAATTATCGTTAAGCATTTCATTCTGAGGCAGCACAACATTCAGCTTTACCTCTGGGCACATAACAATATCTTGAAGATACAGGGACTCCAGAGTCCAGCAACCCAGTTCAAATCCCAGCTCTGTCACCTGGCTGTGTAAGCTTGGGCAAACTTCACCTCTCTGTGGCTAAAGCTCAAAAAAGACGTGGTAATATATGCCATTCTTTGTTTGTTTGTTGTTTTGTTTTTT
>NW_006159894.1:1166764-1167217 GCF_000334495.1 Tupaia belangeri chinensis
CCCCAGGTCCAGGACTTGAACCGTGGTCAGCCCTGTGGAAGTGTCCAGTGCCTTAGCCACCTGCTGGTCCACCCAGTGCCATTCTTTTTAAAATAAGAATTATTTCATCTTATTCATTCATTCATTCATTCATTTACTTTAGTTTGACCAGAGAGAGAGAAAGCAAGCCTGAGACTTGAAATTTGGTTGGACATGTGGGAATGTCCAGCGCCTTAACCACCACGCCACCTGCTGGCCCCTGTATTATATACCATTCTTTTCTTTTCTTTTCTTTTCTTTTTTTGGAGAGGTTTATGCTATAGGGCGCGTGTGCTCGCCAGACAGACAGAGAGAGACAGAGAGACAGAAAGCGAGAAATCACCCCCCAGGCGGGATGGGCACGCCGCAATCCCTTTTCCTCCATTCTCCTGTCAGGATCTTGGGCACGCACGCACACCCGCCCGGCGCGAGGTT
>NW_006159894.1:1167296-1177733 GCF_000334495.1 Tupaia belangeri chinensis
CATACTATTCTTACCACATAGTAAGAAATAGAAACTTGTCAGGACTAGCAGGTGGCTTAATGGTTATGTTGCTAGACTCCCATGTAGTCAACTGTGGTTCAAGTCTTGGACCCGGCAGCTTAAACTCACACCAGGCATGTGTGTGTGCATCCCAAAATCCTGAGAGGAGAGTGAAGGAAAGGGGATTGCGGCGTGGCCATTACCCTGGGTGGCGATTTCTTGCTTTCTTTCTTTTCGTCTCTCTGGAGAGCGCATGAACCCTATAGCAAAAATTTCTCTCTAAAAAGAAAAAAGAAAGAAATATAAACTTGTCATGCTCACAGCAGAATCATTGCAAGGATAAGTGGTGATGAGCAAACAGCTTCTAGCACAATTCATAATTGTATTATTGTCTGGAATATTCTAGAATGTGTGCTGTAAATACATTTTCTTTTAAAAAATGTTTTTCATTATAAAATGAGGGCTACTGAAGCTGATTTGGAACCACTTCTTAGTCTTTACCATCACAATAAATAACGACTTTCTTCTAGTTGGCTAAGGCTAAAAACCTTGTGCCACTCTTAAATCTCATGTTCCACATACTGTCAGGAAATCCTGTAAGTGCTGTCTTCAAACTGCAAATCTGATCCCTTTTACTACTTTGACAGTCATCCTCCGCTGCAAACCACCATCCAGAAAATTAGGACCCATCTAAAAAATACTTTTATGGAAGCATCTAGAACAATATTTGACCAAGTATCATGGTACTGTGGCCTAGCCAAATTGACACATTAAATTAACCATCGTATGATGCTCAATAAATGACTGACTAGAGCTGGTTCCCTAGCAAAGTGGTTAAGCCCTGTGCATTGGAAGCCAGATTCCACATGTCTGACCATGGTTTGAATCTTGGCCCTGGTGGTTTGAAAAATGTGCTAGGTGCGGGTGCATACATGTCCAAATTCCTGATGGGATGGAGAGAGGGAGGAAAAGGGATTGCAGCGTGACTATGCCCCATTAGAAGATTCTAATGTGTGCGTGCCCAAGATCCCGAGAGGAGAATGGAGGAGAAGGGATTGCGGCATGACCATCCCCCCTGGGGGTGATTTCTCACTTTCGGTCTCTCTGTCTCTCTCTGTCTGGCAAGCGCACGCGCCCTATAGCTCTTAAATCTCATTTTCCACATACTGTCAGGAAATCCTGTAAGTGCTGTCTTCAAACTGCAAATCTGATCCCTTTTACTACTTTGACAGTCATCCTCCGCTGCAAACCACCATCCAGAAAATTAGGACCCATCTAAAAAATACTTTTATGGAAGCATCTAGAACAATATTTGACCAAGTATCATGGTACTGTGGCCTAGCCAAATTGACACATTAAATTAACCATCGTATGATGCTCAATAAATGACTGACTAGAGCTGGTTCCCTAGCAAAGTGGTTAAGCCCTGTGCATTGGAAGCCAGATTCCACATGTCTGACCATGGTTTGAATCTTGGCCCTGGTGGTTTGAAAAATGTGCTAGGTGCGGGTGCATACATGTCCAAATTCCTGATGGGATGGAGAGAGGGAGGAAAAGGGATTGCAGCGTGACTATGCCCCATTAGAAGATTCTAATGTGTGCATGCCCAAGATCCCGAGAGGAGAATGGAGGAGAAGGGATTGCGGCATGGCCATCCCCCCTGGGGGTGATTTCTCGCTTTCGGTCTCTCTGTCTCTCTCTGTCTGGCAAGCGCACGCGCCCTATAGCAAAAAACCTCTCACAAAAAAAAGAACAGCTTGGCATGCCCTGCTCTGGTATTTCGGAGTCATTGCATGATAAAGATTTTTCTTATTTAAATTGATTTCTTTTTCCATGAGTAAGAGAAACAGAGAATGAGAGGTAGAAAGACAGCATGCCCAACAGTCTCGATACCGTACCCCCAGCCTCAGTCAGCTCTGGACCATGGGTATACAGGTACCCCGAGTACTCAGGGACGTCTCTGGATGCGAACCTGGAACCTGCCCGTGAAAGTCAACCTCACAAAACATCACGTTTAGCATTGTGCACCCTGTTTTGATATTATAAAAGTAGTCATTTATTTCTAGTTACTGTGTGATTTAGAGCAAATCTGTTATCCACTTGGGCCTCAGTCTTTCTCACTCATGAGAAATACTGGATTAAACCAGTGCTTCTAAATTGTAATTGGTTGACATTAAAATTGCTTGTGAAATTGATGAGTAAAAGCATCCAGCCACCAGAGGCAAAATTACTGAAAGAATCATACAAGTAGCATTTTGAAACTCGGGATGGGATCGTTGATTTAGAGAAGACTCATCGGTGGATGTTACAATCACTCCATGAAAAGCTGCTGGGTAAGGGTTTTGCACAGTGACACCCTTCACTGATTCCTTACTCATCTCAGCAGGGGCCACGCTACCTTTACAACAGACTGTCTCGCTGTCACCATCTTAACTCAGTGGGCTACACCAGAGACACCCAGAGGCGATGCAAGTACAGAGGTATTCTTGCCAAAATGTTTAACACGAACCTCAGTGAGCCTTTAGTCAAGGGAGAATCACAGTTTTGTGGGGGGCCTAAAGCTTATATGATGTCAGGAGTTCCACTTTAGGAAAAAAGGATATGGTCCAGCCACCATGGCTCAGCTGTACTGGTGGCCCCTGCAGTGCCAGCGGGTATGTGTCCACTGAGGTTGAGACCCCAGGTTGACCTGCAGAAAGGGCTCCCGATGTGTGTGAGTGCCCAGGACCCTGGGAGGCTGCAGGACTGAAGAACGAATCCAGAGTCCTTTCTCTCTACCTCTTTCTCTCTCTCTCTCTCTCTCTCTCTCTATCTCTCATGCACATGCACATGTTTTCTATCATAAAAAGAAAGGGAGAGGGGCTGGCAGGTGGTGTGTGTGATTAAGGTGCTGGACTCCCACATGGCTGACTGTGGTTTGAGTCCTAGACCTGGCAGCTTGCTTTCTCACTTTCCCTTTCTTTCTCTCTTTCTGTCTCTCTGGTCAAATTAAAAAATAATAATAATAAGACCAGCATCTTATTATTACCATCTTACCATCTTGGTAAGATGGTATAATGGTTAAGTCGCTGGACTCCCATGTAGTCAATCACAATTCGAGTCCCAGACCTGGTGACTTAAAACTCACACCAGGCACATGTGTGTGCATGCCCAAAATTCCAAGAGGAGAATGGAGAAGGGATTGAGGTGGGGCCACCCCCTTGGGGATGATTTCTCACTTTCTTTCTCTCTGTCTCTCTAGCAAACGCACATGTCCTATAGCAAAAATCTCTCTTAAAAATAATAATAATAAATAAAATGAATAAAATAAAATGATTCTTAAAAAAAAAAAAAATCAAAGGAAGGGAAAGGGGCAGTCCATAGTCTAGTAATTAAGGGAGCCAGATTGCAGTTCAAATCCTATCACAGTGCCTGAAAAACACACAGGGCGTGTGTGTGTGTGTGTGTGTGTGTGAGTGTGTGTGTGTGTGCCCCGAATCCCGATGGAATGGAGAAATGCAGGAGAAGGGAGTGGGGTATGATCACACTTCATTCAAGAGGGGCTTCTCTCTCTCTCTCTCACTCTGTCTCTGTCTCTTGCTGGTAAGTGCATACACTGTCCATCAGAAAGAAAGAGAAACCAAGAGAGGAGGAAGGAAAAAGAATACGAAATGAGGTACGAATATGAATATTTATGTAGAATAAGAAAGAAATTGCAAGTTACAGATCTCATAAAGGGACTGAATACTGTGACCATCACAGACTCAGCTGAATAACAGTATTACTGCTGTATAATAATAGAGGAACAGCTGCCGGCCACACGTTTATAGTACGCGCCCCCCTTTCCCATGCCTGCCTGACCTACTGAGCACTGTCATATCCTGTAGGAGAGGAATTCATGTTCGAGGTGCAGGTTCCGACCATCCACCCCAACTGACTCAGAGCGGGTAGGCCTAGGCATTGCTGGGTATGTGAAAACATGCCCAGGGGTTCTGGAGTGCGAAGATAGGCAGGGCATCTTCAGGCCTCCAGCAGCCAGCTGGGACTTACTCTGACTCACAGCAGAATGGCAGATAGACTTGGTAAGAGACAGGACACCAAAGTCCCGGCAACAACCAGCTCTGTGACCCAAAAAACCACACTCTGTAAAGGGGACCCTGAGGGGGTACCAAGAGCACAGGAGCTGCTTGACCCTCCTCTGGGTCAGCCTGGCCTCTCCCTCTGCCTCCCTCCCCCAGTCCTCAGAGACACACAGAACTGGTCTTGATGCATTAACAAAGCTCCTGGATTATGGGCCCACTGGGGTCAAACAGCACCACCCTCGGGGCACAGTGGTGGACCACATGACCCCGGAGTGAGTAGCTCTGAGCCGAGTGCTCTGTACCCATTAGCAGTCACCCACTGGACACTCCTGCCAGCCCCTGCATCCACTAATGTGCTTTCTGTGTCCAGGAATGTGCCTGGTTTGAACATTTCTCATAAAGAGAATCGTACAATCAGTGACCTTTTGAGACTGGCCTCGCTCTGAGCACCATGTCACTAAGGCGCATTCGTGTTGCTGTGTGTGTCCGTTCTGCCTTATTTATTGCTAAGCCGTTGTCAGGACAGGAATACAACACATTTTGTCAGTGCATTCATCAGCTGATGGACACTTGCGTCATTTCTGCTTTGGGCTATTATGAACAGGGCTTGGGCTGCTCCTCCTGGTTTATGCACAGCCAGTTCCTGAGGGCACCACATAATGCCATGAGGACCGTCCCCTTACACTTCTCCAAAGTGACTCGGGCCCCAAGTCCACGTGTCAGATCTCTCTTAGCGCACACCCCTCCAGACACCTGCCCTTGGGTGAACCAGACCCCGTGTTCTTCTGTCAGCCTCGGTCAAGCTCCCCCTAGCCCAACCTGTTCAGTGCACACCAGTAGCGCTGAACTTCAAAGCAAAAGAACCAAAAGTCCAGTCAGGGACACTCCTTGGTAGCTCTGTAAATCAGTCCATCTGCATGTCCATTGAAGCATCACCTAATTTCACCCACTGACTGCAGCTAAAAGCATCTGGCCAAGTGCCCACCACCACCTGCAGAGTCCTGGGGTTATTGCCTGGCATCTCTGTAATGAAAGGGCCACTCATGATATTAGCCCCTGATCTCAAAGTGGACCTCCGTGGGAATTCCACTTTCTATCCGTAGGCTGAACCACCTGCAGTCACTAACCTAGTGCTGTCCCAGCTCCACTGACCTTAAGACCCAGCCTCTTCCCCAGCACACATCTCCAACTGTGCTGCCAGAGCCTGGGATCGACCCAGCCTTGACTCCTGCATGCCTTATGTAACCAGGGCACAAGATCAGGGAACCACTCCTGCATGCCTTATGTAACCAGGGCACGAGATCAGGGAACCAGCTCATCCTGGTTTACTGGGGGCTTTCCCAGCGTCAGCACTGAAAGCCCCTCATCTGGAGAAACCCCTCATCTCTGGCAAACCACGACAGCTGTTCACCATGCCAACCACTGTACTCTAGCCACACACTGGGGCAAGACTGAGGAACAATGAAGCTTCAGGTGTCACATGATCCGAGCTGTAAGGAGGACGACAGGAAACTAGCACGCACTGAGTAGTGCCAGATGGCTACCCCACCAGCGACTTTCAGGGCCCCATTTTAGAGATCAGCACTGTGGGCCGGTGGTGGCTAGTCTCTGGTCACGAGGCTAGTGAGTAACGTTGAAGGAAAGGCGGCGAAGTCCAACCAGGGCAGGGTTCAGCACTGTTTTATTTTGTTTTCTTTTTGTTTTTGTTTTTGTTTTTGTTTGGGGGGGGGTTGTTGTTAATAACTGAAGGGAATTTCACATAATGTAAATTAATTTATTTTTTTATTAGGTTTTTGCCATAGGGCACATGCTGTCATTGGAGAGAACGAGAAGGTGAGTGATAAACCCCCCAGGTAGATGGCCACATAGCAACCCCTTCTCCTCCATTTGTTCTCAGGATTTGGGCACGCACACACACACGCTCAGCGCGAGTTTCAAGCTGCTGGGTTTGGGGTTCAAACTGCTGCCGGCCATATGGGAGTCTAGCACTTTAACCACCTGGCCACCTGCTGGCCCCATAAACTAGCTATTTTAAAGTACACATAATGTATTTTAATGGCATTTAGTAGATTCACAATGTTGTACAATCAATGCCAGTACCTAGTTCCAAAATATTTTTATCACCCTAGAAAGAAACTCTGTACCCATGTCTCTGTTAAGTATGTCTATCTCTGTCTCTCTTTCCCCATCCCCAGCCTCTGGCGACCACGAGTCTACTTTCTTTGTGGAGTTCCCTGTTCTGGACATTTCATATAAACAAGAATCATATAATACGTGGTCCTTCCCATATAACAGCATATTTCAAGGCATATCCACATTGTGGTATGACTTGGTATTTTGTTATTTTGTATGGCTGAATAATGTTCCATTTTGTTTATCCTTAAATGTTTTGGCTTCTGAAGATTTTAGTTGAGTTTAAACTTGCCCTGAGCAACTCCAGAAAACACAGTCGTTCCTGCTGTTGCTTGAACTTTGCAAATAAAATATTAATGTATTTTCATTGTAAAAAAAAAAAAAAAAAGTTGGGACCAACAGTTAGCGTAATGGCTATTTGCTGGACTCCCATGTAGTCGACCGCGGTTCGTGTCCAGGACCCAGTGGCTTAAAACTCACACCGGGCGCGTGTGCGTGCATGCCCAAGATCCCAAGAGGAGAACAGAGGAGAAGGGATTGCGGCGTGGCCATCCCCCCTGGGGGGTGATTTCTCACTTTCTATCTCTCTGTCTCTCTCTGTTTGTCTGGCGAGCACACGCGCCCTATAGCAAAAACCTCTCCAAAAAAAAAAAAAGTTGAACAATATTCATCCAGCAATGGGATGCCCACTCTGTGCTACAGTCACTAGGAAGCATGAGCTTGGTTGTTTGTGGCACATGGAGAGGGCGTCAGGATCTTCACTCCCTCCTCCACTGGCACCTTCTCCTTTGCCTATAAACATGCTCGGGTTTTCCCCAACTTAAAATTATTCATACAAATTTCCTTAGGCCTTACCACTTCCTCAGCACACCACCACACTTCATCATCACACCTTTCTCTGCTTCCTCTAGCCCATCCTTTGATCAGTCCTCTTCAGTTTGACTACCCTGACTGTTCTAAGCCAATGCTGCTCTCCAAACCAGGGCAGCCAAACCGGGGCCCTGGATCCCACTCCTCCTCTGCAGGATTGGGTCCCGTTGACCAGTCCCTTCCTTCTGAGAAGTCTCTGCCTTCCTCTTCTTCTGCCTTATCCGAGCATCACGTGTGTTTCCATGTCATCCTCCTACTTGACTGCCAGATCTCGGGAGCAGAGTTTGGGGATCATTTTACATCCTTTGCAAAGCCATATGCCTTTTCAGTTGCCAATAAACATTTGTGGGTGAAAAGTCACTTGAATTGTTTGTTACATTTGTTTCTAGATTGAGGAAGAGTCTCAGAAAAAAAGATCTCTTTCCTTTCTTTAAAGGATCAAGAACCTCTCATTGGTCCTACCACAGTGGTCCACAGGCAACACCACCACTTGGGAAGCTGGAAGTCATCAGGAAGGCTCCGGTTTGGTTCCTAAGCCAACTTGAATGGCTGGGCATGGCTGAGCACACCCGTGATCCTGGCTAGCTGGGAGGCTGGGTCGGGTAGACTGCCACACATGGTAAGACTCTCAAATATGCCTATATTGAATTTCTCTCCCTCTCCCCACTCCCTTTTTGATAAAGTGGCTAGGGGGAGGGGGCAGTGGGAAGAAACTCTAATTACTCTTTTATACGACCTTAGACAGTATCGATATTCATTTACCAGGGTCTGATTCTGAGAACATTTAGCACCTGAACAGGCTCATGACCATGATCTGAGAGGGCTCTGTTTTCATGCAGTGCCTGGTGTCCTCGAAGACTTCGAGGAATAGTTTGCTAGGTCTCCTTGTTGCCTGCAGTGCTCGCTGTTACTTTCACACTTAGCTAAGTCACCTTTGATACTGTGTGGTTATAGCATGATAACCACACATCGCTCTGTCTTCTCTGTCAAGGGTGAAGAAATCGAGGACTTAACCACTGGTAAAAGTGTATTCTCACATAAACCGCACAGCAGCAAGTATTTTATGAACCAAGTGGTTCTTGCGGAGTGGGTGGGTAAAGTATAAATTACAAGCCCGTTGCAAAGTTGCCTGGGCTGAGTTGAGTATAGGTCAGCCAAAAGATGTTACTTACCAACTGCTGGTCCCGGCACAGGAAATTTTAAGCAGCAGGGTGTACTGAAAATATATCTTTCCGATACTTTAGGGAAAGTATAACCATATCACATCTAATGAAATAATTAAAAGCTGTATGTGGCTATATGTTAATTCAGGTCATGAGTTACCAAAATGTGATTTTCAGAGCTCTCGAATTTGGAATTCTGGATTGAGATTTATTTTCTCATGGCCTAATTATTTTATTCTGTGATACTTGGCTTTTTAAAATCCTTCAACACCAGACTGAAGCAGGACAGATCCCATTCCCAGTGATCACTCTAGCCTCTTGGTTTAATCTTCTCTTGTCAGCCCCAGTGACCTTCGGCCCGAAGGTGGGGTCAGCTCCAGTGTGTCTATGTCACTGGGTTGTTGGTCTCTCCAAGCACAGAGTGATACCAGTTTCCCTTAGACAAGGCCTTGGCACTACCTCGGGGGGGGCAGAGTCACCAGCTGTGTGCTCATCATTCCTGTGTGTGTGTGCCCTGGCTACACTCTCAGGACTCCAACTTCAGATCAATCCCCTTTTATCAAGGTTCTCTAAAGTAGCATTTGACCCATGGAGCGCTTAGTGTATAATTGCCCTACTGCTATAATTATTGGCTAAGCATTTTGCAACTCTGTATTTAAAGTTTTTATTTACAGTTTCACAGTTTTTTCCTTATTATTTTTTCAGCAGCTCGAAGGAGGCATAATTGGCCTTAATACTGTGCACCCTTTGAAGGGTTTTTACATATGTGAAATCAAATAATAACTATCAAAAACAAACAAAAAATTCATAACTATCCATTACCCCCACACTTCCTTTTGGTGGGTATGATTTTAAAATAAAGGGCATTGGCCCAGTCACAGTGATGCGCTGCAGGAGCTTGTGCTCTGCAGGCTGGGACCACATGGGATGCCTGGGCTTGACTCCTGGTCCAACCTGGAGGCCAGGTATGGTGGCACACACCTGTGGTCCCAGCTCCCTGGGAGGCTGAGACAGGAGGATCGAAACACAGTCAAAAGGTCCTGTCTCAAACAATAATAATAAATTAAATAACTAATCAAAGGAAGTTGCAATGATATGGGAAAGTAACATTTTTCTCCCTTAGCAAGTTCTCGTTAATATGTTGTTTATCTTTTTTATGTGTTTTCTTTTTTAAAAAGCCAACAAAACTCAAAAAGGTCTAGCTTTCAACAGGACCAACAGGATGACATGAAATTCATTCCACCCTTTTTATAATCCCCTATCTGCTATAATCCCCTAGTCTTCAAAAAGAATCCTATAGACTATAAAGTGGTACCCTGGATTGGCTCCTGGAACACCAAAAGGACATTTATGTGGAAACCAATGAAAACCAAATGAAGTCTCCGGTTCAGTCAATATTAGGAAGGCAGTGTTGGTTCCTAAGTTTTTTTGTTTGTTTGTTTGTTTTTTGGAGAGGCTTTTACTACAGGGCATGTGCGCTCACCAGAAAGACAGGTGAGAAATCACCCCCCCGGGGGGATGGCCATGCCGCAATCCCTTCTCTTCCCTTCTCCTCAGGATCTTGGGCACGCATGCACACGCGCCCGGTGTGAGTTTAAGCCACTGGGTCCAGGAATCAAATCGCGGTTGACTACATGGAGTCCAGCGACATAGCCACTACGCTAACTGCTGGTCCCCCTATAACTTTTGTTTAAGTAAATTTTTTTTAGTTTACTTATTTATTCCATGAGAGACAGAGAGGTAGAGAGACAACACCCCCAACAGGGGCCTCACATCACAATCCACCCCAGTCTCAGTCAGCCCTGGATCATGGGCACACACACATGCCCAGTGTGCTCAGAAAGGTCAGCTACCACCTGGCCCCAGCCTCTAATTTTTTAGCTTAGTATTTTGTATAATATTCTGCATATTCTTTTTATTTATACATCTTTTTAAATTAATTATTTATTTTAATTTGTTACAGGGCACACGTGCTAACCAGAGAGAGACAGAGAGAGAGAGAGAAGGAAAGCTGCCAGATCCAGGACTTGAACTGTTGTTGTTGTCCTGCACCTTAACCACCATGCCACCTGCTGGCCCCTATTTGTAAAAATTTACATTAAATGGGATCAGCAGGTGGTGTGGTTAAGGGTACTAGATTCCCATATGGCTGACCACGGTTCAAGTCCTGGACCTGGATGGAGGCTTGCTTTCTCACTTTCCCTTTCTCT
>NW_006159894.1:1178267-1186106 GCF_000334495.1 Tupaia belangeri chinensis
CAATAGGGGACTGAACAGTGGTGCAGAGATACAATGCAATGCTCTGCAAGGCAGACCCACATGGGAAGGTTACTGGTTCTTATCCAGAGACCTCCCTGAGCACACCAAGAATGTGTGTGCCTAGGATCTAGGGCTGGCTGAGGCTGGGGTGGATTGTGACATCCAGACCCTCTATCTGTGTCTGTTTCTCACTCATGGAATAAACAAATAAACTTCACAAAAAAGTAATAATACATTCCCATGGTACAAATGGCCATGCGGTATATTTATTATTCTAAGCTGCTTTAGAATTCCTTTTTTTGTTTGTTGTTTTTTTTTTAGATTTTTGCCATAGGGCATGTGCTTGCTGAAGAGAGAAAGAGAAAGTGAGAAATCACCCCCAGGGAGGATGGCCACGCCACAGTCCCTTCTCCTCCATTCTCCTCCCGGAACTTGGGCACGCACGTACACATGCCCAGCCTGTGTCAAGCCGCCAGGTCTGGGACTCAACCAGAGTAAGCCACGTGTGATCCAGCTCCTTAACCACCACACCACCTGCTGACCCAAGCTGCCTTGCAATCCTAGGGAACAAGCTATGACTCTTTTTGCCCTGTCTACCAATAGGACCCAGCTGACCTTTCGTAGGCTCTACGCTAGCTAATGCAGAGAGCTTACCCGGGTGATTGGTAGTACGGTACACGCCAGCTTTCCTGGAAGTCTCAATTCATTTTTTTCATTTTCCAAAAGCACTGTTTTTATTTATACAGAGTCCAAACCACTTCAGCAGTAGGAGGAGTGGAAGAGGTTCCTTTTACAACCCAGGGGCCTCCATATGTTGGTTTTTGTCACCAAACACACAGGCAAGTGGCATCATAGATTTGGTAAACTAATGACAATGTTTAGTCTCTGCTAGAGCAACAAGGCGAGCATCAAGCTCTGCTTCTGTAAGATTCCCGAATTTAGGATTTCCAACTGCAACTGCTCCAACTTCTATTTCTGAAGGTCTGAAATCAATTGACAGAACAGTAGGCAGGCATGTAATCGCCGTTTCCACTGTCAAATGTCCAATCAAATTCCTTCTTCACTTTTTTTTTTTCAAGGAAGCTGGTTGACTCAGTTTGTTTAACTCCCGGGCAGTGGCTTGAAACCCACAGTAGTGACCTGCAGGATCACACTCGTACACCTGGGGACCTTGTTCTTCGTCTGTACCGATTAATATCATACAACAACCAAGAGGCTTCATCTCAGCATTCTGTGTGTAGACCTGAGAAATATCAGCACTTCTTTCCCACAGCATGTCCACAGGAATCTCATAGCCACACTTGTATTTCCAGTTAGCTGCCTCGCAGCGTGCCCTCTGTACCTGGGATCTGCTGTTGTCGTTGCTGTCATCACACAGCCAATGCTTTCGGTTATCTTGAATAAGTGAGTCGCTGTGCTGGAACCCAATATTCGTCAGGAACTTTCTTCCGTGTGACAGTTACTGCACAGTCTTTCCCTCTCACAGCCACCCTGGTTAATAGCCTGGATAGCATATTCTACTTGGTAGAGCTGGCCCTCAGGTGAAAAAATGGCAATGTGGCAGTCAAGACCAGTGCTGGAGCCACGGGACGTGTCAGTGCATCCACTACTTCCAAGTACAATCTGGAAGTCTCAGTTCTGACAGAGCTTTTGCAAAGAGAAGGTGCACCGAAAGCATTGTCCGTGGAGAAGCAAAAGCTAAGAAACCTGCTGCTCCCAGTGACCTTTCTCTCCCTCCTACAGACCTGACGGCAGGCCAGCCCTGCCCAGGGTGTGGCCCCAGAGCTGTCTCTTTGCAAACTTTTTGTAGCCTTGTTCCTAAGTGAATTTATACAGATGGTACAAGAAGTGCCACAGATCTTTTCTGCCCCTACTTGCCTAAATTCTCCAGCCCCAGAAAACAAGTTTAATTCTTCTACTCCCCTCCCCTGTCCCCCCGCCACTGCCATTTAGTTTCAGGCAGGCTTTTACTAAGTCAATTTAACAATGTACTGCATTTAACAAGAAAATATAGCCCTGCAAGGGCCCCTGGTCCGCCCATTTTAAGAGAAGGAGAATCCTGGCATGGCCAGCCTGGGGCTCCCAAGCTTGTGGGGAGTGGGGTCGTGTATGTGTGCGTGTGTGTGTGTGTGTGTGTGTGTGTGCGCACACACATGCAGAGGAGGGCAGAAGAGGACATCCAAGATGGAAACTGGGCATGGAGCTCAAGGTAGAGAAGCCAGGAGCAGCCACGCACCTGTCTGCTATCACTCTGGGCAGCCCCTGTGGTGCATTGATTAATGAATGGCCCCCAAAGATGTCTGTGGCCCAGCCTACCTAAAATCTCTAAAAGGACACCAGCCCTGCCGATCCATTTTTGGATTTCTTTCTTTTTTTAATTGCCAGAGGGCAGGTACACTTGCCAAAGAGAGACAGACAGACAGACAGAGAGGCAGAGAGAGAAGCTCTCCCTAGTGGAGCATAGAGCATTTCACAATATCTTCTCCTCTTCTCCATGTCAGGATTTGGGGCAAGCACATGTATGCACCTGGCATGTTTTTCAAGCTGCCAGGGCCAGGTTTCAAACCACAGTCAGCCGTTGGGGATCCGGCTCCCTTAAACAGGCTATGGGGCCTGCCTTAGATTTCTGACCTTCAGAACTGTAAGATAATATGTTTTTGTTTTAAGCCACTACATTTGTGATGGGCCTTCAAACAGTAATAGGGAACTGACACAGTCCCCAAGAACGGGGTGCCAGGAGGGGGCATTGCATCATCCGTCTCTCATCCTGGGCCCCTGCACTGCAGGAGTCCTAGAAGGAAGGAATTGAGGCCCTAGAGCACTCTCCACAGTCTGAAAATTCTGGTGGAAATCATTCATCTGCTCCTAGAAAGGCTTCCTGCAAGAATTAAAATGCCAGGTTTCTTCACTTGTGGCCAGAACTGTACCCAACGTGTGGCCATGTAGTTCTGCCACCAGACCGGCAGCTTCTGGGTGGCTGTAAGATGGGGACTGCATTAGCTGGGGTATGCTCAGGCGGTGTGACCATCCTGTACAGTACAGATGGATCTTTTGAAATCGTGACTATTGCTTTTTCCTAAACAATCTGCATGAAATGAGAGAAGAGTCCATCAGAAGGGCCCGCTGGTGTATTCACTTCAGTTCCCCACATCTCTATATTACAGGCTCTTTTATGTTTTTAAGAATTTTTTTTTATTTAACTTTACTTACTTATTTATTTATTTATTTATTTATTTATTTATTTATTTATTTATTTATTTATTTATTTATTTATTTATTTATTTATTTATTTGACCAGAGAGGGGGAAAGAGAGAGAGAAAGCAAGAAAGCAAGCCGCCAGGTCTGGAACTCGAACCGGGGTCGGCCACGCTGGAGTCCAGTGCCCTTAACCACCATGTTACCTGCTGGCCCTCTTATACACACACACACACACACACACTAATTCTCATAGATGAACACACCTGGAGTATACAAGATTTATAAGAGCTGCAAGTACATATTTCCAAACAGGAAAAGTAACAGTAATCAAATCAAAATCCATATTTGGAAAAAAAATTCAAGACCAGCAGATGGTATACTGGTAACATTGCTGGACTCCCACATAGTCGACTGCAGTTTGAGACCTGGACCCAGCGGCTTAAAACTCACACTGGGTGCGTATGCATGCATGCCCAAAATCCTGAGAGGAGAATGGAGAACAGATTATGGTGTGACCAGCCCCACCAGGGGCAGTGATTTCTGGCTTTCTGTCTCTCTCTGTCTTTCTGGTGAGCACACATGTCCTATAGCAAAAAAAAAAAAAAAAACTCTAAAAAAAAATTCAGACATTTATTTTTAAATTTTGCTATAGGGTACAAACACTCACTGGAGAGGCAGAGACAGAGAGAGTGAGAGGGAGAAAGAAAGTGAGAAAATACTCCCAGGGGGATGGTCACACTGCACTCCCTTCTCTTCCGTTCTTCTCTTGGGACTTTGGTCATGCATGCACATGCACCTAGTTTATATTTCAGACCACCTGGGCTGGGACTCGAACCACGCAGTGGCCATGAGAGATCCACCTTAACCGCCACACCACCAGATAGCTGGTCCTCAAATGTACTTTTTGAAACAAGGGGAGTCACAATAAACAAAGTAAAGACTATATCTGAAAGATATTCATATGTATGTTTACCAAGAAAGAATAACAAGTGTTTTTATCTTTTAGAATAAAATGAAATTCTTGTGATTATATGGAACTGATTTCCCTTATGAAAAATAATTGAAGAATTAGGGATCTGGAAAAGGTAGGGGAACAGATGGCTCCTCTAGATGAGATTTTTCATTTTTTTGGCCCCTCTTTTGTTTTTTTGGTTTTTTGTTTTTTTTAATAATTATTTTTTTATTTATTCATTCATCTATTTTTTAATTTGACCAGAGAGAGATAGAGGGTGAGAGAGAGAGGGAGTGAGAAAGCAAGCCACCAGATTCAGGACTTGAACCCTGGTCAGCCATGTGGGAGTGTCCAGCGCCTTAACCACCACACCACCTGCTGGTCCCTGGCCCCTCTTTTGGAAGACGCTCCTTTGGAAGGTGTGATTGGCACAGGCTCAATAACATGGCTACATTGCAGCTGCAAGGGAGGCTGGAAGTTCGAATTTTCTAGAAGGGAGTAGTACGCATAAAACTAAAAAACCCAAAACATACAGAGGTATTCTAAAGAACCTAGACAGTCAGAAAACAAGACAAATAGCCACCATCCCTACCTAATCTCTTTGCCGCAAGGATCGTCGGGGCAGAGTACACAGCATAGGCTGGGATCTCTCCTTACAGGACTGTGCGGGCAGAATGCCCCGGCTGCTGATGGTGCTCCAGGCGAAGCATCTAATGCCCTGACACCCCCTGGCTGGGCTTTGCTGCCTTACACCATCCACACCCAGACTGAGGTCTCTGTTAAACCTCTCTGCTCGTGGCCAACCTGCCAAGTTTTTCCTGGAAATCTACAGGATCCCAGAAAGCACATTTAAACATACGCACACATGAAGTGGTATTTTTTTTTGAAATCTATTGTTGTCTTTTACTATTATCTTTAAAGTATCACATAATGGCCTTAGAAATCACCAGCTTGTGACTGTAGCTGGAGAACTCAGATCTTACTCATCAGCCTGCTGAACTGTTCTCTTCAGAGACACAGATATCATCCAAGAATTTTTCTTATATCTTTATTTTTAACTGTCGTGGCTTGCTGTATCAAAGCGGCTGAATTTCATTTTTTTAAAGAGGTTTTTGCTATAGGGTGCGTGCGCTCACCGGAAAGACAAAGAGACAGAGAGATAGAAAGCGAGAAATCACCCCCCAGGGGGGATGGCCACGCCGCAATCCCTTCTCCTCCATTCTCCTCTCGGGATCTTGGGCACGCACACACACACACGTCCGGTGTGATTTTAAGCCACCAGATCCGGGACTCAAACTGCGATCGACTACATGGGAGTCCAGCGACATAGCCATTATGCTGACTGCTCTGATCCCAGAGTGGCTGAATTTCAAACAAGTCCAATGTCATTGCCTTCAAGGATCAGTTCATCTTTCTGGGCTTGAGATACTGACCGAACAACACCTGGTCTCATTCGAAACCTCCAGATGTACTTTTCACCCAAGGAATTTCATATTTCAACAAGAGACCCGTTCTCCTGAATAACGACATTGATGGGGAGATGAGCATACACAGACCTCATCTTGTAACGGAAGCCCAGCGTAACACCCTTGATCATGTTCTCTACGGGACTACAGGTAGTGCCGCTATAGCCAGTTCCTTTCTGTCTCCCCACCGTTTGTCAACCTCTTCTTTTTCTATCTAAGGAGACTGAGCTCTGCATTGATGTGATTGAAGTCTCTCCACAGGGTTCCTCTGGGGCCCTTCACAGTAACTGTGTGTCCCTTCAGAGTGAGTGACGTTAGTGTTCTCTGGAATGCTGACGGTCTGACTGCTGAGAAAGGTCTCCATCCTCTCAGTAGATGCTAGAGAGCACCAGAATGGTATGATCTTAATCTTTCCAGAAAACAGAGATCAGTTTGATTTTCCCTGAATTGTAAAACCCAAGAGGTTTCATACATCCGGCCCTGAGCACCCATGAAAAACTTTCAGATCTGCCCCGTCCAATTCCACAAGCACCTTGCAGAAGCCGTGGGCTCTGCTGGGTGCCGACCATGCTTTTCATATGTACCAGGATCAGAAATATTCCAGCGTTGACATCTACCTAAAACTCAGGGCATAAAAAACTGTAACATGCTCTCCTCTCTCTGCCTGTTCTCGTTTTCCTTGAAAATTTTCAATAAATGATTCATCCCGTTTGAAGAAGAAATGAAATGTGGAGCGTCATATTTTGTAATAGTTACTCTTGTGAGGAGGCAGAGGACAGCACACGAGGCTTTTTACTTTTGTTTGGGGTTTGTTTTGCTTAGACAGGTCTCACCATTGTGAACCTCTGGCCTCAGCCTCACAGCTGGGACCACGGATGCACACATCACCATGCCCAGCTCTTTCAGACAGGTCTTGCTATGCTGCCCGGACCAGCCTCAAGTTTCCATGCTCCTGCCTCCGCCTCTCTGAGTCACTGGGATTACAGGTGCACACTTTGGTGCTCAGCCAGACCCAGATTCCATGTGGTCCCAGCTGCAGAGCACAGCATCTGAGCCGTGCTCACACCAAGACTGGGTGTTTTTGGAATGAGCTTTTATGAAGGCTCCACTGGGGAAGTAGAAATGCAACACTTGTAGCATGATAAAAGGAGGAGGGCCAGCCAGATAGCATGGTGGTTAAGGCAACTGGATCCCACATAACCAACTGTGAAGTTCAAGTCCCAGGCCTGGCAGATTAAAAAACACACCCAGTGCGTGTGTGCCCCAAATCCCAAGAGGAGAATGGAGGAGAAGGGACTGTGACATGGTCATCTCTCTGAGGGGGTGATTTCCTACTTTCCCTGGGCAACATAGTAAGACCCTGTCTTAAAGACCAGAGCATGGTGATACACACTTGTCCTAGGGAGGAGACTGAGGCAGGAGGAACGCATCAAGATGAGACCCTGTCTTAAAATAAATAAATAAAGAGAAAACCCAGCAGTGGTAGTGAGACAGAAGTTTTTTTAATAAAGTCTCTCTATTTTTCCTCTTTTGTCTGGTTAATGTACAATATACACCCTTTTTACATGTCTCTAAATATTTATGACTCCTGGGACTAGCAGTTAGTGTAATGGCTATGTAGCTGGACTCCCGTGTAGTCAACGGTGGCTCGTGTCCTGGACCCAGTGGCTTAAAACTCACGCCGGGCGCGTGTGCATATGTGCCCAAGATCCGGAGAGGAGAATGGAGGAGAAGGGATTGCGGCATGGCCATCCCCCCTGGGGGGTGATTTCTCGTTTTCTGTCTCTGTGTCTCTCTCTCTCTGGCGAGTGCACACGCCCTATAGCAAAAACCTCTCCAAAAAAAAAAAAAATTATGACTCCTTGCTAATAAGGCAAGAGATAGGGATTCTGAGCACACAGACAGAGTAAAGGCCCAAGAGGGAGTCACAATGACTGAGTTTCCACAGCCAAAAGCTGGATGCACTGGGACTTAATAAAGCCACTGCAGCTGAGGGCTAGGAAGTGTATTCTACCAAGAAGTACAGATGCTGTGGTCTGCTGACCATGAAAAGAATAAGGTTATAAATAAGGTTATAAATCAAACTACCATGTAACTATTTTCTAAAGCCTACTTCCTTATCAGAAAGCCAACCCACTGCTTGGGCTGTTGAATAAAAACCTCTCACCTCCATCTCTTCGGAAACCCACTCAGGCCCCCTTTCACTGCATTTAAAGCTTTTT
>NW_006159894.1:1186116-1192553 GCF_000334495.1 Tupaia belangeri chinensis
CTAGTAAACTTGGCTCATTATCCTCTCTGTGTCTCCATTTCTATTCTTCACGAGTGTTGGACAAGAATCAGCACGGGTGTTGGGTCTGATCATTCAGCATTCCCGCATCAGTGAAATAAGTGACACCGCACCGCTGCATGATGCTAGAGCCATATGGAAGGCCCTAGGTTTGGATTCTGGGTTGACCTGAACGTGTCAGACTCTTGGGTGTGCCCGTCCTGCCTGACTGGGAGGCTGGAGGCAGGAGTAAGGGGGTGCAGCATGATAAGATCCTGTTAAAAAGTGACTCTTTCTTTCTGTGTCTCTCTTCCTCATGAGAAGAAGACATAGGGCCAGCTGGTGGCATGGTGGTTAAGCTGGCTAGATCTCACCAGCTGAGTGGTTTAAGTCCCTGACCTGGGACCAGCAGATGGCATGTCCAGTTACATCACTGGACTTCTACATAGTCGACTGTGATTCAAATGCTGGATCCAGTAACTTAAACTCATGTTGGGTGCGTGTGCGTGTATGCCCAAAATCCCAAGAGGAGAATGGAGGAGAAAGGACTGGGGTGTGGCCATCACCTGAGGGGGTGATTTCTTGCTTTCTGTCTCTCTTTCTCTGTCTCTTGAGTGAGCACACACGCTCTAAAGCAAAAGCCTCTCTAAAGGGGGGGGGGGTGGAAGGGGGGGGGGGGGGTTCAAGGATTTCATGGCTTGAAAAACAATTCAGGTGCATGTATGTGCATGCCCAAAATCCAGAGAGAAGATTGTAGTGTGGCCATCTGCCCCAGCTTGAGGTTGTGTCATCATTTTCTCTCTGTCTCTCTAGGAAGTGCATATATCCTTTACTCTACAGCAAAAAAGAAATGAAGGAAGAAATAACGAAGAAAGAAAAGAAAAAAGGGCGCTCACTGAGAGAATAACAGAGTCTTGTTTGGAGGCTCTCAGGAGTGTGATTGGGCTGAGAGCCAGGTCTGATTCCAAGGAACTGACAGGGCAGGATGAGAAGTTTGCTGTGAAATGCAAGGGGCTTTGGAGTTGGACAGGACATCACCGTTTAGTGGCTGTGTAATTTGGGATGTGATCAGGTTTTGATCAGAGGAGCAGAATCACTATGTAATTTGTTTGTTGTGCATGAGAGAGAGACCGCAGGCAATCACAAGAGTGGGTAATGCCGCCTATGTGAGGTCACTTTTCCTGTCTGGTGCTGTATGCTGAAATCCTCAGGGCAGGAGATTGGGAAAGGAAGTGTACAAGGGGTGGAGGAAGCAGAGACAAGCTGGAACCTAAGACTGAACCGGATGTCTCTTCAGCCTCTGTTCATTTCCAGCTTATGTGAACACACAAGGTGTCCTGCAGGAGAAGCTAATGCCCTTTGTCATAAAGCTAAACACAAACCTGGCCCAGGAAACAAAGAAGCTGCAGCAGAACCCACTGGGCCCAGGACTTAAAACCACTCAGTCAGCCATGTGCGATCCAGCTGCCTTAACCACCACACTGTCAGCTGGTCCTATTTTTTTCTTTCATGAGAGAGTGGCAGAGACAGAGGGGAAGAGAGTGGTACCCTTGACAGGCTCTCACCATGCTGCAACCCCCTACCCAACCCCCACCCTTCCAGCCAGCCAAATGTGGGCAAGAGCTGGAAGAGCTTTAAGCTTGTCTGTAGCCCCACCATCCAGAATGCCCGAGATAAGCCACATCATGAGCTGCAACAATGCCTTATGCCCTGCCCCAACGCTCCAAGCGCAAGGGAATATGGATGCACCTTCATTTCTACCTCTGAATCTTGCACATAAACATTTCTCCCATGCCCATGCCAACTTGGAACTATTCAGGGAGGGACATTCTAGGAAATGCAGATAAAGCTTAGCAAAGTTGTGACAGTACAATTTCATCACAAGACAAGTTACTGGACTCTGATGGGCTCTTCATCCGTGAACTGGCAGTCACACCCTTTCTAATGGTGAGGACTGAGTGATACAACACATGTAGAAGCATGGCTGCCCACCCATCGGTGCTGGCTTCTTCTGTCTCTCCTCATCCACCCTCCTGAGGGAGGACAGGGGAGCCTCTCCAGACTCTTAGCATGAAAATGTATTGGGAAGATCAAGTGAGTGGAAGGTAACAAATGAATAGAAAAATATGGGGCATAATGAAGTTTTGTAGGGCTGAAGTTTATGTAATATGTGGAAGACCTCATTATAAAAGAATATACAACTAAGAGCATAAAACTGGTATGAGCATATTTATTTAGAATTAGTAAATGAACAACAGGCTACAAATTTTTTAGATCTGCCAAATACCACTGACATCACAAAGTCCAGAAAAACAAAACAATCTTTGCATTAGTTAACTGCCTGACACCTCTACAATACTGATTACTTACATTTTCAACTGTGTTTTCACATGGATGTCAACCTTTTGTAATATTCGCTATAGAAATACAAAGTTAATCCAGCCTTTCCTCTAAGATGATTTATCAAAACGTGCTTTTTAATTGATAGTTTAGAAGTTTCTTTGAACATCATAATTAGTTGAGATATATGTGTGTATGCTGTAAAATGTTGATCTATATACATATATTCATATATATGTGAATATACATACAAATACAGTCAAGCCTCCGTATCTGTGGGTTCTGCCTCCACAGAGTCAACCAACTGAGGATCAAAAATATTCAAAAACGAGGCCAGCAGGTGGCATGGTAGTTAAGGTGCTGCACTACTACCACATGGCAGACCGTGGTTTGAGTCCCAGACCTGGCAGCTTGCTCTCTCACTCTCTGTGTCTGTCTCTCTCTCTGGACAAATTGAATAATAACAATAATAAATAAATAAAATTAAATAAATAATGCTTTTAAAAAATATTCAGAAATAAATAAAAGTATAATAATACAAAATTTAAAATTATACCATAACAACTATTTATACGGCACGTACATTGTATTAGGTATTGCAAGTAATCCGGAGGTTATTTGAAGTATACAAGAAGTTGTGGGTAGATTATATGAAAATACTATCATTTCAAGTAAGGGACCTGAGCATCTGTAGATCTTAGTATTTGCTTGCAGGATAGAGTCTGGAACCAATCCCACACAGACACTGAGGGACAATTACATATATGGGGAGACTTGAAGTCTGTGAGAAAATGGAATTAAAATACAGGTTTACTTTGGTGCAAATTTTTTTGAAAACCATGCATAATGTTTTCATAATATATACTTCTGTGAACTTTTTGAAGTCTCCTCATATATTCAGTCTATTCTCCAACATGAGTTATCAAAAATTTTAACTTATTGGTAGTTTAGCAGTGTTTCCTTTAACTTCACAATTTGTTGTTGATCTGTATCTATAAATGCTGTAAAATGTTTGGGCGGGCCGATGGCATAGTGATTAAGGCAGCTGAATTCCACAGAGCCAACTGTGTACCGGACACAGAGGTTTGAAAAACACTCCAGACATGTGTGCATGCATGCCCAAAGTCCCAAACAGGGAGAAATGAAACAGAAGGGATTGTGATGTGACCATGCCCCCTAGGGGGGCGTTCTCTCTCTCTCTCTCTCTCCCTCTCTCTCTCTCTCTGAGTCATGCATACATGGTATAATAATAAAATAAAGTGGGGCTGACAAGTGGCGTGGTGGATAAGGGCGCTGGATTCTCTCATGGCCAACCATGGTTCGAGTCTCAGACCTGGTGGCTTGCTTTCTCACTTTCCCTCTTTCACTCTCTCTGTGTCTTTCTGATCAAATTTTTAAAAATAAATAAATAAAATGAATGAATAAATAAAATTAAATAAATAATTATTTTTAAAAATAATTAAAAAAAAATAAAGTATCAAGGCATTTCTCAAAAATCTTAGCCATCCCAACACCACCAAATACAAGAAGTATGTAAGAGGGAAACTGGAAGGGGAAGAGACAGAGGTCTTCACAATTGCAGCTAAAATCTCTTACTTTCAGATTTCACAAAGCCTATGACCACGTGCACCCAGGACCAGGAACCCTTCCCAGTGGCCTAAGAAGACGCCCTGAAAGTGAGGGCCCCTGAGGCTCAAGCCTTTCAGTAGGCTCAGACGGGCACATTCAGGTTGCTATGGCCATGGTAGTTCATGGTAAATCTGCCTGCAAGGAAAGAACGTGCAGGAGGCAACTCACTTAGTGGTTCTTGGCAATAACCGAGGTACTGCATGACAGCATGCACAGGTATCAGTGGAAACTGCCGCACAGCCAAGGGGACTAGTCACCTTTCACACAGAATACCAACAGGATTGGCTTCCTGTTCTCTCAGGGTGGAGATCTCAGTGGAAATAAGAGTCAACAATTGATGACATCAAGAGTCGTCCAGCAGCCCAGCCTTAAAGCACAGTGGTAGAGCCCTGTGCATAAGGACCTGGATCTCATGTGGCCAATTGCAGTTCAAATCCCAGCCCTAGCAGCTTGAGAAACATGCCAATTGCGGGACCAGCAGATGGCGTAATGGCTATGTTGCTGGAATCCCATGTAGTCGACCGTGGTTCAAGTCCTGGACTCGGTGGCTTAAACACACGCAGGGTGAGTGTGCGTGTGTGCCCAAGATCCCAAGAGACTGAAGAAGGGATTGTGGTGTGGCCATCACCCCTGGAGGGTGATTTCTCGCTTTCTGTCTCTCTGTCTCTCTCTCTCTTTCTGGCAAGTGCACGCACCCTGTGGCAAAAACCTCTCTGAAGGGAAAAAAATAAATGCCAATTGCACGTGCCCCAAATCCTGATGGGATGGAGAAACAGGAAAAAGGATTACAGTATGACCACGCCCCACTGGGGACGTGTTTTCTCACACACTCTCTCTCTCTGGCAAGTATACGTTCTCTGAGGATTAAAGAAAGGGGGTGGGGGGGAGGTCTTTCAAGCAGGAGAAACAGGAAGAAGGAAATGCCAGGCACGGAGCACTCCAGCTGCTATACGGCTGGGAAACACCTACTTGTGGTTAGGATTCTGTGTACTTGTGTGCTTGAGAGGAATTCCGGGCAAGGAACAGACTGGGTGAGCTCCTTTTAGTTTTCTGCCAGCACCTTTTGTAAGGAAAGCCTCTAGGCTATAGCAGAGAAGAACTCTGGCAAGAGATTCTCCAGCTGAGGGGGAAGTACCCCAGGATTTTACCAGCTATAAGATCACAGGCATCATTGTGGCTGTCGCCCCAAAACTCTGCCTCAAAGATCAAAAGCCCTTCCTGGCCTCAGCTGAAGCAGATGCACGCTTGTCCTTTTCTTTCTTTCTTTTAAAACTATTTAATTTTATTTTATTCTTTTTTTTTTTTAATTTGACCAGAAATAGGCAGAGAGAGTGAGAGAGGGAAAGTGAGAAAGCAAGCTGCCAGGTCTAGGAGTCAAACCTCGGTTGGCCACATGGGAGTGCAGCTCTCAGTCACCATGCCACCTGCTGGCCCCTCTTGTCCTTTTCTTTTCCCTGATTTCACTCCCTCCTGTTCATTGGGGGAAAGGAGACCAGGGAGGAAGTTACCCTTCATAATTCCACAACCTATCAATAGCTCATTGTCGCATCTGTCTCTATGGTTTTCAAAGTATTATTTTAGCGAAGATTCCATGTGCTTTATTCACTTAACATAAAAATAATCTCAGTCTTGAAATATTTAAAGCATAATTCAAATACCTGCTAGATGTATTTTACAGCGGTGGCCAGTTTCCAGAGTTCTACAAAAAGGAAACCCTGGAAAGAAAATTCAGGAAGTGCACAAGCTAAAGTCCGGCTGCCGACCCCATGCTGCCAAACGGCCCCGTCCCTTTCATTCTTGATCTTCCTTCACCGGGTCCTTTCCTGGCCTCCTGCGCTGAGCTGAATTTAGGGCTCGTCTTGGAAGAACAGGGCAGACAACTCTGTCTCCAGCAGACACCTGGCAGGGAGCAGCGCAAGGCCAGCCTTCCCGCGCCGACTTGCAGGGTGACTTCCTCCTGCCGGGAACCCAGCCCGAGGGAGGGCCAAAGCCACAGCCGTGTGCAATGCGGGGAGCTTCTGGCTCCGTCCCCCACTGCTCAGTGCCCGTTGTCTCCTATTGCACTATGCCCTGACACCCTTTGCAGAAACGGCTAACATCTTAATACGGACTTTCGAGGCTATTAAATCTAAAGCTTACACTAAAGGACGAACCAGGACTCGTGCGTTCCGGCGTCAGAGCAGGGGAGATCGAAGCGGGGTAGGGGCTCGAGGACCGCGCGAGGCCCACCCCACCCTTGGGTTTTGCAGGGCTCGGCGAGGGTGGGCGTCTGGCGGGTTCCTGTCCTCGGCCCTCCCTGTGCTAGGCCCTGGCGTCTGGCTTGCGCTCGGGGAGGCGCGCGCGGCGGGACGGCGTGACAGGCGCCGGGGGCCACCCGGCGGTTCCTGGGAGCGGCCGGGGAAGTCCAGCGCGAAGGAGGGGCGGGGAGCGCGGGCGCGGCGGCCTCCCGGGAGGGGCGGGCCTGGGCGCCC
>NW_006159894.1:1192823-1238926 GCF_000334495.1 Tupaia belangeri chinensis
GTGCGCCGAGCGGGTGGGGACGGCCGCTGGGGGCTCAGATCGGCTGGGGTCGCGGGGTGTGCCGATTGGGTGGGGACGGCCGCTGGGGGCCCAGATCGGTTTGGGGTCGCGGAGTGCCCGCCCCAGGAGCCGCCTGCCCCACCGTGGGCAGCGTGTGGTGGACTGCGGGGAATTTCTGGCCGTCTCTGGGCCAGGAGCCAGAAGACTGGAGAGAGCCGCAGGACGGCTGTCCCCTCCTCCAGGCGTCCTGGCCCTTGGGGCGTGCCTCCCAGGAAGGGGACATTCACACTGGTCTTCACGAACCCGGACACGCTGCTGCTCCTTCTCCCCCAACCTCCCGCACCCCGCTCCTAGGGTCTCCAAGTTTCTCAAAGTGAACTAAGTTTAAAAAAAAAAAAATCAAAGGCTGGGAAGGGGGAAAACGCCCCCGCTGGCCACAGATTCTTGACCCCGGCGGGACTGAACTTGGCTGCTGCCTGGAAAGCGGTCGCCAGTGGCCCAGCTGCAAGCTGAGCTCAGTCCTTCCTCGCAGCTTCCTGCCCCGGAGTCTGCCGTGGACAGGGACCTCTGTCCTGGACATGGGACGGGGACCACTCCGCCTTTGGCCACGGCTTGTTTGATACTGAGTAGGCAGCTAGGTAGTTTGTTCCTGGGATCATATAAATGGGGACAGCAGTCAGGGCTGGACCAGAAGCCCTCTGCATCACCACCACCCCCAGCTGCGGGGGCGGGGGAGGAAGAGTGGGGAATGAAGCAGGCTTTCAATACCATTCCGCACTGTATACCAAGGCCCTTACTCTGCTTCTTCCATGTCCCTGACACTAACTGACCTTACTCAAGAGCCAGAAGTAAAAACAAAAAAGAAGGGCGGGCCAGTAGCCGAGGGGTTATGGGAGCCTGGAGCCGTTCCAGTCCCTACCCGACATGTGGTGCCTGCCCCAAATTTCCACAGCATGACTGCCGCCATTGGGGTTGCTATTGCTGTCTCGGTCCTCCATTGGGGTTGTTGTTGCTGTCTCGGTCCTCCTGTCGCCCTCCCATCTGACAAACCGCAAGCCCTCTGGCAATTACAACCTGAAAAAGGAGGAATAAGTTGTTCTG
This sequence comes from Tupaia belangeri chinensis, assembly GCF_000334495.1. NCBI lineage: Eukaryota > Metazoa > Chordata > Mammalia > Scandentia > Tupaiidae > Tupaia > Tupaia belangeri. Next base: position 1,193,925 of record NW_006159894.1, read on the forward strand.
GTGGTGTACTGCACAGTAGGGGGACTGTGGTTAACAAGGCATTGAATAGCTAGAAGGTAGGGTTTTGAATGTTCTCACTGCAAAGAAATGAGAGATGTTTGAGGTGACCCCTGTGAGAGAATGAGAATGAGCTGGATTTGACCATTACACAATGTATACAGGTATTGGACCATACGTTGTACCCCATAAATATGTACAAATATTATGTGTTCATTTAAACAGGAATTTAGGGGGCCGGCAGGTGGCGTGTTTGTTAAGGCACTGGACTTCCACATGATCAACTACGGTTCCAGTCCCTCCACATGGTCAACTACCGTTCCAGTCCCAGACCCGGTGGTTTAGTTTCTCACTTTCCCTCTCTTTCTCTGTCTCTCTCTGGTCAAGTTAAAAAAGAATAATAAATAATTCTTTTTTAAAAAGGAATTTAGGAGTTTTCTTCCATTTGAAGTCATAGATGGTGTTGGATATTTGGTTCTTCCACCAGCATCCTTTGCAAAAAGGCTGTTAAGTTCCAGATCTCCTTGATATGGGGAGCTCACCTATGAGAACGTGCCCTACTGGAACCGTTTATTGTAACTCTGTAGGAGTCGGACTAGTGGATTTGAAACTTGACTGCTCCTCCCCAACTTGGAGTCTTGGGCAATCTATGTACGTCTCCTCCCTAGGCCTTCTTCAGTGAGCATTGGTCTTTGCCAGGCCACGTGGTGGGCAGGTGGTACTTTCTATCTGTGCTCCTCAGAGTGTGGCCCTGACCAGTGAGGAGCTGAGAACTGTTTGAAACTCACCTGTGATGAGTCCAAGGGTTGAGAAAAGTATTTAGAAAGTTGAATTAGACAATTGCCACAACATCCAGGTGTATGTCCATCTTTCTTTGTTTTCCTTCGAGAGATTTTCGCTATAGGGCATGTGCGCTCACCAGAAAGACACAGAGACAGAAAGCAAGAAATCACACACACCACACACCCCCCCAGGGTGGATGGCCACGCCGCAATCCCTTCTCCTCCATTCTCCTCTTGGGATCTTGGGCACACATGCACACGTGTCCAGCGTGAGTTTAAGCCACCGGGTCCAGGACTCGAACTGCAGTCGACTACATGGGAGTCCAGCTACATAGCCATTATGCTAACTGCTGGTCCCCCTGTATGTCCATCTTTCTGATAATTAACTTGTGTTATGTGCTATGAAAGCTTTGTTCTGTGTGATACATTGGAAATAAACTAGACTCATAGATCCTTTGAAAAGTAGTAGCACTATACCAATCTTTATTTTTGTGACAGGTTGAAAATTTTAATACTGGGGACTAGCAGGTGGCATGGTGGTTAAGGTGTTGGATTCCCACATGGCTGACCACAGTTCAAGTCCCAGACCTGGTGGCTTGCTTTCTCTCTCTGTCTCTCTGCCTCTCTCTCTCTCTGTCTCTCTTTGGTCAATTGAAGAATAATAGTAAATAAATAAAATTAAATAAATAATTTTTTAAAAGTAAAATGTTCACATTGCACAGGTAAAAAAAATAAACCTAACTGGGATTTTTTTTTTTTTTTTTTTTTTTTTTGCCAGAGGGCACATGTGTGTGCCAGAAACTCAGAAAAAGAGAAAGGGAGAAAACATCCTCCCCAGGGCATGGTCATGCTGCAATCCCTTCTCCACGTTTCCCTCCTTGTGGGATTTTGGGCACATGCACGCGCTCACACATGCTACCAGATATGAGACTCATAACCACAATGGCCAGGTGGGATCCAGCTCCCTTAACCGCCAGGCCACAGGCTGGCTCCCTAGCTGAAGTATTTTAAAGAAAAACTCCTTTTTAGTCAAAACACAAAGTGAAAATATTAACAATTACATGGTAAACGGGCAATGGAAAGCTGTCCACACTTTTCCATAACTACAAGTATCCTTCAATAATCATGCAAATGCTTTTACAGTTAGTGAAAAGTTGTAAAAGCAATTTGTGAAAAGGAGGCTTATAATAGCTATCTCTAAGGCATTGTTGTAAGGGTAGAACTGGGCCTGACACAATTTATAGCCATTTGCTCAAGATACAAAATGTAATCAATACCAAATAAAAGTATAGTACGTCAGTTAACGTTTTAATTACCTGATTGTGGAAGAATCAAGGCTATTAGTAATTATAGTAGCCATTGCTTAGTTTTCCAGTGGATTGAACACATGTTTATGCCACAGAATTCATTACCATTTGCAGACTTGAACATCCAAAGCTTCTAATGAGTTTAGAGACCACTAAGGAGGACAGCAAATCTCCAACAACATAAAAACCATTTTAAACCAACATGAATTGGGTAAATTCTCATTTGTTTATAATCTTGGGAATTGAAATTACCAACATAGTTGCAATTTTTTGGCTAACTTTATCATCATAGCTACCATTTTTTAAGCCACTAATCTAGGTCAGACTGCCCCAAGCACTTTATATACATTCTCTCTCAATTTCCTCAACCATTCTTCCCCAAGAAAGCAAAACCATCCCTTACGAGAAAAGATAAATGATTGAGGTAAATAACTCAATGTCCACCATTTACTGCAAAGGGCGTCTTCTTGGGTATGGCCAAAGAATCGGGACGTTTCTTTACTTCTCTTCACCTGCAGGGTGTTGGAGGTGGGACCATTTGGTGTTCACTGTGATTGACTTTCATCTAAATACACCCCCACCCACCCACACACACACAAAGAAAGATCTCAGAAAGGTCTGTCCTCACTTGTCAAGATTAAAAGATTCATTTAATGTTCATTGCATTTTACTTACTGTGTGTCCTGTGTGTTAACCAAGCCAAGCTGTTCAGACCAAGAATATCCTATTCTTTTTTTTTTTGGAGAGATTTTCGCTATAGGGCACGTGCGCTCGCCAGACAGACAGAGAGAGACATAAAGACAGAAAGCGAGAAATCACCCCCCAGGGGGGATGGTCACGTAGCAATCCCTTCTCCTCCATTCTCCTCTCGGGATCTTGGGCATGCACGCACACGCACCCGGCGTGAGTTTTAAGCCACCAGGTCCAGGACGCGAACCGCAGTCGACTACGTGGGAGTCCAGCAACATGGCCATTATGCGAACTGCTGGTTCCCAAGAATATCCTATTCTTAAACACGTGGGAGGACTGACTCCATAGCACAGTGGCTAAAAACTGTATGAGGAGCCAGAGCCCACGTAACTGACCACGGTTCTAATCCCAGTCTCGATGGCTTGTGCATTCAGGCCCCAAATCCCAACAGGATGGAGAGATGGAGGTGAAAGGATTGTGGTATGACCATGCCCTACTGGACAGAGGGTGTTTTTTCTCCTTCTCTGGAATGTATGTGCCCTCTGACAATTAAATGCTTCCTGTGCTTGGATTCAGGAAGGATCACAAGTGGAGATTTAGGCAGGGGACAGGAGAGGAGGGCCGAGGTTACAAAGCACAGAGGATGCATTTCATACAAGTTACATCTAGCTTATCTCCTCTTACCATGAATAGTTTATGAATCATCACTCCAGAGAGCAGGGAAAGGAAGTTAGAGTGGCACTTGCAACACCCTCCTAAGAACTGTGAACTTTGTCTCGTAGGAGCTGGGGTGTTTTTGAAGCCCTGGTGTCCACTTCAGTGTCCTCTTCTTAGTTCCCTATTGTTGCTATAACAACTGACTGCCATCTTAGTGTGGCTTCAAACAACACAGATTTATTACACCACAGTTCTGAAGGTCAGAGTCCACTGCAGGTTACACTGGGCCAAAGTTAAGGTGTCAGACTGCATTTCTTTTTAGAGGTTGCAGGTTGGAGAATCCATTTCCAGCCTTTGCCAGCTTCTACAAAAGCCCCCTACTGGTTCTGTTGGACCCACCAGATTTTCCAGAATAACCTCTCATTTTAAGATAATCAGGTTAGGATCTTAAATTTCACCTGCAACCTTTATTTCCCTTTGCCTTGTAACCTAATATTCACAGACACAGGCAGAGGGTGGTGGGAGGGAGGTTTTCAGAGTAGGACTGGCAAGAGGCAAACAAGACAACTGTGCACTGCACAGGGGCAGTTTATAGGAAACCGGGTGGATGGTGACCCCAGGTGACAGCTTCAACCTCACACCTGGTCTGCGACACTGGGTACTCCATCTTCTGCCACCGCCCAGAAGCAAGCCAGGTTTTTACAGGGGCTATATCTAGGATGGGGCCGTGTTTGCTCTGAGCTCCCTCCTGGAATCCATCTAGCTTAACAAAGCTAGCTGAGTCAGGAGAAATGGAGGGCAAGCAAGGTGTCATCAGCCTTCAGAAAACAGAGCTAGGCAGCCACATGCCTGTGAGGGGGTGCTGGTCTGCCTCTGCGCTCAGTACAAAGCCACCTGAGAGCGCAGCGTGTGGGAACTGGCTGCAGCTCACCACCTCAGAAGCAGCCATTCATGGAGAACAGGAACATCCTGAAATAGTCAGATGCTGGAAAGGACACAGGGTCAGCCGCATGGCCTTGTGGTTCAGGAAGCCACATCCCACATGGCCCACCACCAGGTTCAAATCATGGACCTGGATGCTTAAAAGACACCAGGCACATGGATGCCCAAATCCTGACAGGATGGAGTTGTGGAGGAGAAGAGACTGTGACATGACCGTGCCCCTCCTCTCTGCTTCTTGCACATGCCCTCTGGCAAAATGTTTTAGAAAGTGACACCTAGGGCCAGCATGGTGGCATGGTGGTTAAGGAGCTGGACTCCCACATGGCTGACCGGGGTTGGTGTCTAGACCTGGCAAAGTCTCGACAGGAAAATGGAGAACAGGACTACAGTGTGGCCATCCCCCCGAAGAGTGATTTCTCACTTTCCCTCTCTCTCTCTATTTCTCTCTGGCTAGTTCATGCGCCCTATGGCAAAAACCTAAAACAAAATTAAAAAAAAAAAAAAAAGTGGCAGGCAGTAGGTCTCGCTTGCCTTTTGTTTATAGGCTTGATATGCCCGAGTCTGGGAGTGGTGGTATTGTTTCGTTGTTGTTTTGTTATGTATGAGGAAACTGATGCCCAGATAGGACATAGCAGAGTCCCGTGGCTCAATTTTCTCATCTATAAAATGGGAATGGTGGGACCAGCAGATGGCCTAAGGGTTACGTTGCTGGATTCCCATGTTGTTAACCATGATTCAAGTCCTGGATCTGGCAGCTTAAACTCACACCGGGTGCATGTGCATGTGTGCACAAATACCAAGAGGAGAGTGGAGAAGGGATTACAGCATGGCCATCCCCCCAAGGGGGTGATTCCTCTCTGTCTCTCTCTCTGTTGAGTGCACGGACCCTATAGCAAAAATCTCTCTCTCAAAAAGAAGGTACTGGTAACAGCGTAGTATCAGGATTCCAGCCAAGGTCTCTTGTCTGTCAGTTCTATTCTCCCACCAAGCTTTGTTGCCACTGTCGACGGTAGACCCTGAATACATTGACTCTGCAGAGACATCCAGATAAGTCCATGGTCCCAAATTGTCCACTTGGCCTCTGCCCCATCTGAGAACAAAGAAAAGGAGGCGCTTTAGCATAAAGCAAGGAAGGAAAACGTGGTTTCTGAGTGGATGAGTGCAATGCTAAGGACACGAGACACAGGGTACCTAACCTTTAAAGTAGAGCAGTCCATTCATCCACCAGTCTTTTTCATTTTTATTTTATTTATTTCTTTATTTATTTATTTTTGCTATAGGGCGCGTGTGCTCACCAGAAAGACAGAGACAGAGAGACAGGAAGCGAGAAATCACCCCCCAGGGGGGATGGCCACGCCGCAATCCCCTCATCTCCATTCTCCTCTCTGGATCTTGGGCATGCACGCACACACTCCCAGCGTGAATTTAAGCCTCCGTGTCCAGGGCTCAAACCGCGGTCGACTACATGGGAGTTCAGCAACATAGCCATTACACCAACTGCTGGTCCCCAAGTCTTTTTTATTTTTAATTGTCAGAAGGTGCGTGTTCTCACCAGAGAGAGACGGGAAGAGAGAGAGAGAGAAAGCACCCTCCAGTGGGCCTGGTCATGCCACAATCCCTTCTCCTCCATTTCTCCATCCTGTGGGGATTTGGGGCACACACACACACACATTTGCCCAGCATGTTTTTCAAGCTGCTGAAGCCAGTATCAGAACTGCCATCAGCCATGTTGGATCCAGCTCCCTAACCACGAGGCTATGGGGCCAGACCTCATTCACCAAATCTTGAGTGCCTGCTCTTCCCAGCCCTGGGATTGGAACAGCGCCCAAATCCAACAGCACACCGACTTTCTGGAACTCCCTGCTCTAGAGCTCCAGGAGAGACTGTTGGTAAGCTGCGGGCAGTGGGAAGGCAGCGGTCATGTGCTCACAGTGCGCCGGACTGCACAGAAAATCATCTTCCTCAGCCCTCGGAGCAAGCACTTCCGTTCCCATGTGACAGATGAGAAAACTGAGGCACAGATCTCAGATCGCTTTGAACTGCTGTGGGGGAAACAGAGGAGCCAGGAGTGCAGAGTGCAGGAGACAGGCTTCTGGGGGGCCATTTGTCATTCGCCCAGTGCTCTGCGCATTTTACCCAGATCAGCCTGCTATGGGACACCCGTGTGAGACATGGCATAGAGTAAGGGAGGGCACTAAGGAGAGAGACCAGCATGGCAAGGTCCCCTGTGGGTCTTTCCCAGGAACAACGTGGGGGCCTCCTGGGCTGGAATGAAGAGGATGGGGCCCTTCTGAGATGTGAAGATGGTAGTTTTATAAGGCACTTTAAAAAAAATTATTTGTGATGACCACTTATCATTTTTTTAATTCTAACTTTGTTTATTTATTCATATATCTTTTTAATTTGACCAGAGGGGGGACAAAGTGAGAGAGAGAAAAAGTGAGGACCCGAACCGCAGTCAGCCATGTGGAAGTCCAGCGCCCCTAACCTCCACGCCCCCTGGTGGCCCCCTATAAGGCACTTTTTAACTAATGGGTAATCTTGGTTAGGTCCTTGTGCAGTTCTTTTTTATTTTTTTATTTTTTTTTCTTTCATTTATTTATTTTTACATTTTTCCACAAACATTTACTTTACATAGCAAAAAATTTTAGCTCATACTCCAACTACTTGTGCAGTTCTGAGCCGTGTATTCTTCTGTAAACATGGTAAGCTAGGGCATTACAGGAAACTCAGAAGCTGAGAAAGCCTCTAAGCCAAAAGCCTAAAATCCGAAACACTCCAGTATCTGAAATGTTTTTAGCATCAGCATAATGCCACAGGTGGAAGATTTCACCTCTGATCTCATGTGATGGGTCACAGTCAAAACACTACAAAATAGAAACGTCGTATAAAGTTAGCTGCAGGTGCAAGCTGGCCCTGCCACCCAGGGGTTAAGGGAGCTGGATCCCACATCATCCCCTCCATTTCTCCAGCCTGCCCCAGACCTCAGCGGTGTGACCACGCCCCATTGAGGGGAGCTTTCTCCTTCCCTTCCTCTCTCTGTCTCTCTCTGGTGAGCACACACAATAATTTTTTAAAAGAATTTTTAAATTTAATTTTTTTAATATTATTATTTTTTAAATTTTTCTATAGGACCCATGCACTCACCAGAGAGAGAAAGAAAGAAAGTGAGAAAGCAAGCTGCCCGTTCTGAGACTCAAACTGTGATCTGCCCTGCAGGAGTCTAGCACCTTAACCATCACACCATTTGCTGGCCCCCCACAATAATTTTTTAAAATTACCTTCAAGCTGTGTATATATGAAACAAATGAATTTCATGTTTAGACTTAGGTCCAATTCCCAAGATATCTCATTATGTTAATGTAAGTATTGCAGAATCCAAAAAATTCTGAAGTCTGAAACACTTCTGGTCCCAGCTGTGTCTGACAAGGGGTACTGCATACGACTGTATTAGGTGGGACTTCTCTCTCACCTCGGTAAAATGAACATGGAATGTAGACGGCTGATCTGGGACTTTCCAGAGGTGTCTTTTTGCTGTTCCGCACATGGGTTGGAGTAGAAGCCCTTCCTTATCACCCCTGGGCTCCTTGACCTTCCTTTCTTGGTTGACTCTTCAGACTGGAGAAATGGGGGTGGTAGGAGGGGGACGGCAGGAGGGGGAAAATATTTCTGCTGGGTCCTTGGAAAATATGCCTGCTGGTTCCTCCCCAGGGATGGAAGACGGTGAGGGGGCACTAGTAGGCAGAATATTGGTCCCCAGAGGTGTCCGCATCCTATCCCCGGAATCTGAAAATCTGTTACCTGTCATGACAAAAGGAACTTTGCTGTTATGGATGAGGATCCTGGGAAGGCAGGTGCTCCTGGGTGGGTGGGCCACGTGGACCCAGTGTAATCACAAGGGTCCTTGCGAGAGAAGGAGGCAGAAAGGCCAGCACCAGAGAGAGAGCAGCACAAGGACTCGGCTCAGTGGTGCTGGAGAAAGGGGCCATGGGCCAAGGAGTGGACGGCCTCCTGGGCTGGAGAAGAAGGGAACGGAGTACCCGGAGCACCCGGAAGGGACAAAGCCCTGTCGATGTGACATTCTGGCGGTGAGCCCTGTTTCAAACTCTGACCTCCAGAGCTGTAAGACAATAGGTCTGAGTTGTTCCAAGCCATTGAGTTTGTGGCAGTGTGTTTGAGCAGCCAGAGGGACCTAAACCCAGAAGGAGGTGTTCGGGATGCTAGGATGGGTGCCCACCCTAAGCAAGCACTCACCCCATGGGGCGCTGTGAGCCCTCCTTAGAAGGGCCTTTGGTCTCAGCTCCTTTGCACAGTCTGTGTGAGTCACCTTGTGCCAGGTGGGCCTGTCTGCCAATGGCCAGGTCATCACGAGGCCTGTTAGTACTCAGGAGTGGTGGTCAACTGGTCGAATAAAGATGGGAATGAGGTCAGCCGAACTCACGAATCCATGGAGACGATCTCCTTTCTGTGGCCGCAGGCACTTGGCAAGGCATCTTGCAGAAAGCCAGCAGGCCGACTGGGTGTGCCTGGGACACTGTTCAAGGATAGATGCATTTACTGAACATGTGTGGTTTGGACTTCCTGCTTTGAATTCCGGGACACCGTGTTATTCAAGCTTTTCTTTCCACCTTCTGGCAGGTCTCAGGAATGAATCTTCCATTCAAAGAAAGCGTTATCATTATGATGTTTACTCTCTAGAAAAAGGCCTCTGATGCTTTCAGTCTCTAGCTCGTCGTGTAAAATATCTGCTTGCGGTGGTTAAGACCCAGGTCACCCCAAAGAAGCAGATTCGGGATTGGTGGGATTGCCTGGGGATACGTTATTTCACTGCTTATAATTCTCCAACTCTATTGTGCCTAAGATTCAGTTGGAAAGCTCATTAAAAATGCAGATTTGGGGACTAGCAGATGACTTAGTGATTATGTCACTGGACTCTCACGTAGTCGACCACAGGTCGAAAGTCAGTCCTGGCAGCTTAAAACTCACGCCAAGCACATGTGCGTGTGTGCCCAAAATCCTGAGAGGAAAACGGAGGCGAAGAAGGGATTGTGGTATGGCCATCCCCCGAGGGGGGGGGAGTGTGATTTCTTGTTTCTGTCTCTTTTGCTCTCTGTCTCTCCAGAGAGTGCATGCTGGGCTGGGGCCCGGGGATCTGCATTTTAACTAGTACACCAGTGAGCACAGCACTGGGGCAGTCCTGGAGAGACACAGCCACTCTGATGAAGCCCAGAGGACAGCTTTCCTCGCCTCCCATGTGCCTCTGGGCTTTGCATATGTGATCTGAGGTGTCTGTGTGCATGTGCACATGTGCATGTGTGTGTCCGTGGAGGTTTAGCGAACACTCTGCTGGTACCCAACCCGGGGCTTCCGCGTGGCACACACTCACCAACTGAAGCTTCACCGCATTCCTACGGGGTGTGCTGTTACTGATCCCTCGAGCCTGAAGAAGAAACTGAGGCTCAGACCAATTAAGGAACCTGCTCAGAGTCACACCCACTTACAGCGGTGTAACTGGGATGCTAGCCCAGCCCGACTGGGGTGCCAGGACCTGTTCATAATGACTGGAACCTGCAGCTGGAGGGGCAAGCCAGAACCTCACTTTTCCCCCTGTCTGCGTCAATAGTGCCGTCCTTATAGTCAAACGTGGGATGGGGAACGTGTACCGTGAGAACATGTAGTGCTTTTTCTGCACTTTGACAAAAGCTGAGTTAGATGAATGACTTCGGAAATGTGCACTTTTATATGTTCCTAACTGATTTTTCTCCTTTGCCCCCCCCCCCGCCCCCGGTCCTCTGTTTCTCTTCTCATTCTCTCTTTCAAGACTCTCTTTCCCAGCTGCCGGCTCCTGGCAACCCGAAGATGCACCTGTATAACAGCGAGCAGATTCTGAGCTGGGACTCCGTGTCCCCAAGCAACGGCACACGGCCAGTGGCCTACCGGGTGCAGTTTAAATAGTAAGCCAGGGGTTTCTGTCGGTGTCTTTGCTGGGATTTGTGGGAGAAATTGTACAGAAGCTTCAAGCCAACTGCGAGGCACTGCCTCTTAGCCGGAACCCGTGGGCAGCAGATTCTTCTCTGGTACCGTACTTTTAAAACCTCCAAAGGCAGAGATTTCACAACCTCCCACTCAACTGAAGACTTAAACAATTCCAGCTGTCTAAAGTTCTGCTGTCTAACCACACGGCTTCTTGCTTGGGTGGAAGTTTATTTTTACACTGGTTTCAGAGGAGGGTTATAAAAAAGGGTTTCTGGTCTTGGAAGGATAAGAGGCTGCTTTTAATATTCATGTTCTTTTTTTTTTTTTTTTTTTTTGAGAGATTTTCGCTGTAGGGCGCGTGCGCTCGCCAGACAGAGAGAGACATAGAGACAGAAAGCGAGAAATCACCCCCCAGGGGGGATGGTCACGCCGCAATCCCTTCTCCTCCATTCTCCTCTCGGGATCTTGGGCACGCACGCACACGCACCCGGCGTGAGTTTTAAGCCACCGGGTCCGGGACGCGAACCGCGGTCGACTATGTGGGAGTCCAGCGACATAGCCATTATGCTAACTGCTGGTTCCCGATATTCATGTTCTTCAGGTTTAAAAATCGGATTTGTTCAACTCACAGGTCATATTTTACCTGATCAGGAATGTATTCAGTTAGTTACAAGGAATTCTTAGTGTCTTACCTGTTTTTCCATTTAAAATAATCTATTATTCTGGTCTCTCATTTTATTTCTCACGTCCTTTTCAAGCTTTTTCATAGTTTGCCTTCACTCAGTTTACAATATGAACACATATAGAAAGAAGACAGGTAAAACCCAAGTCCTTGGTTATTAGTTGTTGATCTTTTAAGATAAAGTTAATTAGGGCCAACAGGTAACATGGTGGTTAAAGTAGCTGGACTCCCACATGGCTGGCCATGGTTCAAATCCTGGACCTGGTGGCTTGCTTTCTCACTTTCCTTCTCTCTCTCTTGTCAGCTTCAGAAAAAATAAATAAATAAAAATAATGACAATGAATAAAATTAAAAATAATAATAAAATTAAATAAATAAAGTAAGTTAATTGAAGATTAAGGTAAAAATTATTGGCTAAGTCACTTTATATTACTAAATAAACAAATATCGGTTGATGGATGTATGTTCACACGCTACTGGTTGCACAATTAGTTTATTGCAGGATTAATTAGCATAGCCCTTTTTTAAAAATGTCTTTTTTGGGGAACCAGCAGTTAGCGTAATGGCTATGTCGCTGGACTCCCACGTAGTCGACCACGGTTCGCGTCCTGGACCCGGTGGCTTAAAACTCATGCCAGGCGCATGTGCGTGCGTGCCCAAGATCCCGAGAGGAGAATGGAGGAGAAGGGATTGCGGCGTGACCATCCCCCCTGGAGGGTGATTTCTCGCTTTCTGTCTCTATGTCTCTCTCTGTTTGTCTGGCGAGCACACGCGCCCTATAGCAAAAATCTCTCAAAAAAAAATGTCTTTTTTCACAACAGAGCACATGTGTGCACATGTGAGAGAAAGAGAGAGAGGAACACTCTCCATAAGTTCTGGTCATGCCATGATCCCCTTCTCCAGCCTTTCAAATCCCAGGCAACCAAACACATGCCCTGTGTGTTTCAGATTGGCCAGACCAGGGATTCAAACTGTAGTCTCAGCATGGGATCCAGGGGATCCAGCTTCTACTAAGCTGAGCTCTACTATTGCACCATGGAGCTGGTCCTAATATAGCCTTTTTTTTTTTTTAAAGCTTTTTTGCTATAGGGCATGTATGCTTGCCAGAGAGAGACACAGAGAGGGAAAGGGAGAAGTCACTCCCCAGGGGGAACGGCCACACTGCAATCCCTTCTCTATTCCCCTCTCAGAATTTTGGACATGCGTGCACGCTTGTTTTAAAAGCCACTGGGTCCAAGACTCAAACTGCAGTGGCCCATGTGAGAATCTAGCTCCTTAACCTCCATGCCACCTGCCTCAGAGGAGGGCTTAGGGTGTCACTGAGAAGCCCCTCCACTTCTTCACACAAGCCCTCGGGCACTTTGACTGTGAGACCCAGCAGAGCCTTGGCGCACAGGGACTTGAGTTGAATATACACATGAGCCTTTGCATCACCCTGAGCTGAGTCTCCTCGCAGAAAGAAGACTTCCACAGACACTTCTGGTTCTCAGTCCCACAGACAAAAGCAGGGCAGACAAAAGGACTGCAACTTTTTTTTCTTTTTTTAAGGTTTTTGTCATAGGGTATGTGCACTCTCTGAAGAGGAAAGATGGTGAGAGGGAAAATGAGAAATCACCCCCGGAAGGTGGCCACACCACGATCCCTTCTCCTTCATTCTCCTCTTGCGATTTTGGGCACACACACACATATGCACCCGGCCTGATTTTCAAGCCACCAGGTCTGGGACTCAAACTATGGTTTGCCATGTAGGAGCCCAGTGCTTTAACTACCATGCCACATGCTGGCCCAAGAACAGGAGCTTTTGGTGGGGGTGAGTGGTTCTATGTGGGCAGTTGTGGAGTTCCTCTGTACTAACTCAAAGAGACTACCCTGAAAGGTGGAGATACGGTTTGTGTGTTTAACAAATGCTTACCTGGTGTCCCTGGGCATCAGACACTGGCCCAGTGCTTTCCTGATGTCACTCACTCACCCTTCCCCAGGACTTCAGGGAGCACATCTAAGAGTGGACTCCTATTTTGTAGAACGAAAACTGAGGATCAGAGTAGTTATAAGGGCTGGGTTTTGAACACAGGTAGCCTTGCTCCAGAGTCCAGGCATTGAACCACTATGCCACCCTCCTCTTCACGATAAGGGTTGTTTTAAAAGCTGGGTGAACTCTGGGACAGAGGCAGACCACAGCGGTTCATTGCGAGAAGTCTGGGTGGCTTTCTGAGGGGATAAAGCGCAGACTGGCTGATCCAGCAGGGCAGGGAAGGGTGGCTGAAGGGGTGGTGCTGCGTTCTTGAGGCTGCCTTCATTTCATTATTCACATCTCCTGCAAGGAGACAGCTTCCTTTCCCACCATGCCTTCCCCACAAACAGCTGGCTTTCACCTGTCTGCTGTCACTTACATGGGATGGCACAGTCCCCTGTAAACCTCTTTCTGAGAAGCATTTTTGGAAAGTAATTCTGAGAAAGTGGCAAGGTTGGCAGATGGGGGAGTGGCAGAACATGAGTGGTTCGTTCTCCGGTGAGTCAGGGAGTGAGCCCTGGAAATCCGAGAGTCATTTACCCTCGTTCAACAGCTGGGCTGGTGGATAGGAGGGGAGAGGATCTTTAGATCTCAGTAATTCTTATAAAAGAAGTTGTTCAGCCTTTCTGGGGCACAGCTCCCCCCCCCCCAGTCTGAAAGGAGGTACCTGTGGTTTGGTCCATCTCTCCATTTGGAGCTGTGATCCTCGGGTGGGCAGCATGCAGAAATGGCAGGCCAGGTTTCCAGAGAAGCCCTGGCCACGCATCTTGTCACTCACACTTCTCCTCTCCCTCTTTTTTCAATTGCCAGAGGGTGCATGCACGCACCAGGAGAGACCGGGGGGGTGGGTAGGGGGAGCAAACACCCTCCAACAGTGTATGGTCACATCACAGTCCCTTCTCTCTGTCTCTCCATCCTATCAGGACTTCCGGCACACACACACATATGCTCAGTGTGTTCTTCAGGCCGTCAGGGCCAGGATTCAAACCGCGGTTGGCCATGTGGGATCCGACCCACAAACAGCTGCCCCCCTCAACCATTAGGCCACAAGGCCATCCTTGTCCTTTGCCATTTTGAATAAGATACATCTCAGTCAGGGTGGGAAGTGCACTTAGGAGCACGTGTGTGAAAGCAGGTAGCTACAGACGCCTAGCCTGTTTCCTTTGCTTCCCCCGGCCTTGCTTTCTAGGCCAAAGTTGCTGTCCTGGAGGGGACACTCCCACTCCCCTCACTTAGGCTTCCAGCAGCCACCTCCGTCACTTTTCTGAAGTCTGTCACCTAAATCAAGAGCAGAGGTCAGAGCTGGGGTCTAGAGTCCCACATGGGGGTGTGGCACTGGGACTCTGGGGAAGGCATTGTCAGGCTGTGTGGCCACGTACAGTCAGCCCTCTGTATCTGTGGATTCCACATCTGTGAATTGAGCCAACCATGGATAGAAATGCCCGGTAACTGCTGACGTGCACCGTGCAGTCACGCCTGCGGTGGTGTGTCCATACTGAACATGCGCGGCTTTTGTTTCTCGTCAGCATCCCTCAACAGCACCATGTAAGCTGCTCACCCAGCATATGCATTGGGTTCAGTGCTATAAGGAGCCTAGAGATGAGTTAAAGCATGCGGGAGGCTATGCATGGGCTATATGCAAATTCTATGCCATTTTATGTGAAGGATTTAAGCATCCTCAGATTTTGCTTTTTTTTAAAAGAGAGTTGTTTTTTGTTTTTATTTATATTTTTTTGCTATAGAGTATGTGCGCTCACTGGAGAGACAGAGAGACAGAAAACAAACCACTCCCTGGGGGCATGGCCACACCACAACCCCTTCTCCTCCATTCTCCCAGACCTTGGCCACACATGCACATGCACCTGGTATGAATTTTAAGCCACCAGATCTGGGACTCGAACTGTGGTCAACCACATGGGAGTCCAGCACCTTAACTACTATGTCACCTGCTGGCCCCAAGCAACATTGGTTTTTGTTTTCCCAAGGATGTCCCCTTTAGGAAAGCAACTGTGGGCCAATAGAGACAGACATCCATGGCGGGAGTGGAGGTGGGGGGATGGTCCTGGACATAAAGCCCACAGGTACTGAGGGGTGACTATATTTGGCAGGGTTTTCATGAGCAAGGCAGGTCCCTTTTAAACGAGCAGCCGTGGTGTGAAAACAAAACACCCTAGCAGGAAAAAGTATGGAGTTTGTGTTAACCAGTATCACTCCTAACACTTAAGTTACAGAGACTGAGTTTGAAGTATTAATATTAATTGTAGGATAGAAAGGGGAAAAATATTTGCAAATTGTTACCTGATAAGAGACTTGTGCTCAGAATATATGAAGAACTCTTATTTTCAGCCTGGTGGTGCAATAGGTAGCAAACTGAACTGCAGTGCCGAAGCCACATGGCCAACTGCAGGTTAGGATCCCTGGGTCAGCTGAAAACATGCCAGGAACATGCACGGGTGCCCAAGATTCTGATCACTTAGAGGGCCAGGGGTGGGGGATCGTGGCATGACAAGGCCCTGTCTAGAGTGCTTGTCTCTCTTGCTTTCTCTCTCATGTGCATGCTCTATCATAAACAAAATAAATCTTTGAAAAACAAAAAAAAAAAAGTACTGTCTTGGGCCAGCTGGTGGCATGGTGGTTACAGCAGCTGGATCTCACTCATATTACTGACTGAGCAGTTTGAGTCCCTGACACGGAAACTGGAAAATCACGCTGGGCGTGTGCATGTGCATACCCAAAATTCCAAAAGGAGACTGGAGAAGGGATTGCAGTGTGGTCATCCCCTGTGAGGTGATTTCTCACATTCTCTCTCTCAGTCTCTTTCTAGCAAGTGCTCGTGTCATATGGCAAAACCTTAAAAAAAAAATTTTTTTTAAAAAGATGGGTAAACTATATGATATGTGAATTGCATCTTTTTTTTTTTTTTTTCCCATTTCCTTTTTTTGGAGAGGTTTCTTTTTGCTATAGGGCTCGTGAGCTCGCCAGACAGACAGAGGGAGACAGAGAAACAGAAAGTGAGAAATCACCCCCTAGGGGGGATGGCGACACCGCAATCCCTTCTCCTCCATTCTCCTCTCGGGATCTTGGGCACGTACACACACGCACCCAGCGTGAGTTTAAGCCACCGGGTCCAGGACGCAAACCATGGTCAACTACATGGGAGTCCCATAGCCATTACGCTAACTTGTAGTCCTCCATGAATTGCATCGTAATAAAGTTTTTTTTGTTGTTGTGTTGTTTTTTTTTTTTTTTTGATCAGCTCTGGGGGCCAGCAGGTGGCATGGTGATTGAGGTCCTGGACTCTCACATGATCTACTGCAGTTACAAGTCTTGAATCTAAAGGCTTGCTTTTTCACTTTCCTCTCTCTCTCTCTCTCTCTCTCTCTGTCTCTGGTGAGTGCCCTATAGCAAATTTTAAAATAATAATAAATAAAACAAAATAGACAAATAATTTTTAAATAATTACTTATTTTTATTTTTATTATTATTATTATTATTAATTTTTTTCTGAGAGGTTTTTGCCTTAGGGCATGTGCATTCACCAGAAAGACAGAGTGATACAGAGAGACAGAAAGTGAGAAGTCATTCCCCAGGGGGTTGGTCACGCCACAATCCCTTCCCCTCCATTCTCCTCTCAGAATCTTGGGCACACACGCACATGCTCCTGGCGTGAGTTTAAGCCACCTGGTCCGGGACTCGAACCACAGTTGACTACATGGGAGTTCAGCAACATAGCCATTATGCTGATCCCTATTATTATTAATTTGACCAGAGAGAGTAAAAGGGAAAGTGAGAAAGCAAGCTGCTAGTTCTGGGACTCGAACTGCAGTAAGCCATGTGGGAGTCCAGCATCCTTAACCACCATGACATTTGCCAGCCCCTATTAATTTAATTGTTTTTAAAAATCAGCTCTGGGGGGAGCTAGCACATAGTGTAATGGTTACATCACTGGACTCCCACATAGTCAATCATGGTTCAAGTCCCGAACCTGGCAGCTTAAATCTCACGCCAGGCACATGTGTGTGCATGACCAAAATCCCTAGAGGAGAATAGAGGAGAAGGGATTGTGGTGTGGCCATCCCCACTGAGGGGGAGATTTCTCTCTTTTTGTCTCTATCTCTCTAGCGAGGGTACACACCCTATAGCAAAAATCTCTTTCAAAAAAAAGAAAATTCAACTCTGGGGAAGTTTATGCATAAAAATGAGAGAAGCCTGTAAACTGAAATCCTGTTTTCCCTCTCAGCACCAGTAGTGAATGGAGTGACGTCAGCATCGAGTCCATAGGAGTGAACTGTACACAGGTCACAGCAACGGAGTGCGACTTCACCGCAGCCAGCCCCTCAAAGGGCTTCCCGATGCATTTTAATGTCTACTTACGCGTACGAGCTGAGCTGGGAGAAGAGCTGGTTTCTGCCTGGGCGACAGTGCCTTGGTTTCAACACTATCGGAACGGTAAGCAAATTCGGGCATAAATTTTTCCTTATACTTTTTTTTTTTTTTTTGCTAGAGGAGGGAGATGGAGAAAGCACTCCCAGTAGGATGTGGTGTCACTACATTGCTTCTCCCTCATCTCTCCATCCTGTCAGGATTTGGGGTACACACACACACACACACACACACACACACACAGCTGGCATATTTTTCAAGCCCCCAGGGCCAGGGTTTGAAACACACAGTCAGGTGTGTGGGATCCAGCTCCTTTAACCACTAGGCCATGGGGACAGCCCACATCTTCATTTAGACTTGCCAGGTATCCTTCACCTGCCTCTTATTTTTTTTTTTTTTGGAAAGGTTTTCGCTATAGGGCGCGTGTGCTCGCCAGCCAGACAGAGAGAAACAGAGAGACAGAAAGCGAGAAATCATCCCCCAGGGGGGTTGGTCACACCGCAATCCCTTCTCCTCCATTCTCCTCTTGGGATCCTGGGCATGCACGCACAGGCACCCGGCGTGAGTTTTAAGCCACCGGGTCCGGGATGAGAACCGCGGTCGACTACATGGGAGTCCAGCGACTTAGCCATTACGCTAACTGCTGGTTCCCCTCACCTGCCTCTTCAATGAGCAACATGGACTCCATGCACCTGTGTCCTTCCCCTCGCCCTAAAAAACCAGCAGGGGAGTAGGAAGGATGGTCAGACCGAAGCACTGACTGCAGAGGCTGATGCTAGGGCAATGTGATTCGCCAGGCTCAGGATTGGACCAAGCTTTATTGGAACACGGTTCAGTCCATCTTTCAGTGCAGCGTCTGTGACTACATTCATGCTGCCATGGCCAGGTTCTGGAGTTGCACAGAGACTGTCTGGCCTGCAAAGGCTAAATTTACATTGGCATTTTACTGAACAAGGTTGCCAACCTCAGTGCTAAATGGGATTCTGCAGATCCACTTCAGTGCCCGCCTAACTTACGGTTCTGGTGCAGCAGCTTTTATGGTGAAAGAGATTCATTCAACCTGGAGCAGCACCTCACATGTAGTAGCTGTTCAGTAAATATTTGTTGAATGACTGAATTACCAAACGTGTCTACAGTACCAGAGGAAATGGGAGGAACCTCAGATAATAGTTTCTATGTTTGTTACTTTGACATTCATTTCTACTGGTCAGCTGTGCCAAATGTTTCCTCAGTATCTATGGTTTGTGCACACACAAGCTTCTTTGGATCCTGATTAAACAAACTATTAGTACCTGAAAGTATAAGAGAATTGAAGAAATATAATCGCTGACTAGGTGTTTGATGATATGTTGAGCAATTATTGTGAATATTACTTAATAAGTAGGAATAAATTAGTCACTTATTTAAGGTGTTAAAGTGGTATTTTGGTTATGATAAGGGAATGATGGTAAATGTTATGTGTATTTTACCATGATAAAAAAATTGGAAACGGGGCCAGCAGGTGGCGTGGTGGTTTAGAGTGCTGGACTCCCACATGGCTGACCGCAGTTTGAGTCCCAGACCTGGCAGCTTGCTTTCTCACTTTCCCTCTCTCCCTCCCCCTCTCTCACTCTGTCCCTCTCTAGTCAAACTCAAAATAAATAAATAAATAAATATTAAATAAAATAATTTTTAAAATAAGTTAGGAACCAAGTTCATAGCACACAGGTTGAGGACATGGATTCCAGAAGCAGAACATGTGTGCTCAAATCCTGGCTCTGTTATGCAATCTCCTGAGCCTCAGCTGGTCCACCTATGAATAGTAATAGTACCTGCCTGACCCAGTCGTCGTAAATGTTGAATACACTAATATTACAAAGTGATTAGAAAGGGACTGACCTAAACTCAATGTTAACATCATTATTTTTTTTTTTTAATTGGGAAACAAACTAGAGTCCTGTATTTTAGAGGTCCGTATTGAAATATTTGCAGATGAGACAATGTGATGTCTGACATTTATTCAAAATAATAGTGCACCCCACATACACCCTGGGTTTCACCCTCCACTGTTTAAGTTACCCACATGCCACACAGTTGAATATGTTGAGAAACTGGATTCACGTAACTTCCGTTACAGTACATGGTATAACAGTTCTATTTTATTAGTTACTGTTGTGACTCTCTTGCTGTGCCTAACTTATACATTAAACTTTATGATAGGTATGCATAGGAAAAAACAGTGCAGGTCTGGTACTGCCAGTGGTTCAGGGCATCCCTGGAGGTCTCGGAATCCGTCCCCTGCATATACGGCAGACTCGTGCCATGGTCGAACATAACCGAGTAATGTTGCCATGGTGAGTCTATTTGTTAAGGCTTTCACATAATTCACGGGGCAGCCAAGGGCAGTGCCCAATGATACGCTGTAAATGGAAGGGTGCAGCGTTTATGACGGGAGCACGTGCACTGTGTGATTACCCAGAGGATGGCAGCCAAAGTACAGGATTGGCCTCTGAGCTCTGAGAGACCTGTCTCTGCACATTTGCCACAAGGAGACTGTCCTGTTGCCGTGAGCCATTACGTGCTCGCAGTAGTGGGGCTGGGTTGCTCTTCCACTTCCACCCTCACCCCTGGGCGCTTCAGGTTGGTGAGGGTTAGGCATGTAGTCTGTGTAGAACTGCTTCCCACAGACCACGCACCTGTGCCCTCTGAGCTCATCTGTCTGGTAAGGGGCTAAGGGCGGAGACAGGCCCCACCTGCCCCGTGAAGGCAGATGGGCCGCGAGTGACAGAGTTCTTTCAGTAAACCTGCTCGCAGACATTTTGAGTGCACATTCGCTCTCCAGTTTCCCTTCCCACAGTGTGAGCAGAGCATGAAAAGCATGCTGCCCTGAGCCTCACCTCCCAGGACACAGCTCTAGATGTGTCCATGCCCACACCGGACGGAGCACAGGCGCCACCCGTGACTCAGGGCTGGTGTCTGATAAGCCTTGTCTGCAGGAGAAACGGTCCGCCTTCTCTCAAAGCACCAGAGAAAGAGTGGCTCGATGGAACAGTAGATAACCCAGGGACGATGGCAGCTTCCAGGCAGCATGGGCTGTGCGTGTTCACACAGACAGCAGGGCGGGGCTGTCTCCATTTCACAGAGGAGGAAACTGACGTTACATGCCTGGAGGAACACAGCCGGGGAGGGCAGAGCTGGGGCGAGAGCCCAGGAGTGCATAAGGCCAGAGCCTGCAGTCCCTCCAGCCCCTTCTCAGGCCTCCACTTAGTAACCATCTTCACGTTGGTTACAGATTCTAACTCCCCCCAAAGTAGTGAAAGCAGCTGGCATGATTTGAAAGCAATGCTGCCTCAAACTTTACATGTGACGGGGACCCACAGCCCAGCAGGAAACGCGCCAGCAACACCACTCCTCAGCTCAGGCCAGGCAGGGGAGCAGGCTGAGGCTGGGCCAGTGACTTTCGGGTCCTGTCCTTTACTTTTTCTGCACAGTAACTATCATTACTTTTCCCCCCCCAAGGGTACATACACTTGCCAGAGAGACAGAAAGAGCAGGGGGAGAAAGTACTTTCTATGGGGCATGGTCATGCTGTGATCTTCTCCCGCATTTCCCATCCTGGCAAGATATTGGGCATGCACATACATGTGCCTCGTGTGTTTTTCAAGCCACCAGCGCCAGGACTTGAACCATGCTCTGCCATGTGCGATCTGGCTCCCTCAACCTTTAGGCTGCAGGGCCAGTTCTGTCTTTACTTTTTTTTTTTTTCCCCTTAACTCCTACATCCCACTTGGGTGATACTTTGATACTTGCTGGCTCAAATATGTGCTAGCCCCATGCTCAAGGACAGATAACCTGCCCGCCTGTCCACAGTAGGGAACTGGCCAGGAGTGACTGCCCTGTCTCCTCTGGTTTTGTTTTTTCTTTCTTTTTTCTTATAAGAGAGATTTTGCTATAGGGCATGTGTGCTTGCTGGAGAGACACAGAGACAGAAAGCGAGACATCACCCCCAGGGAGATTAGCCATGCTGTAATCCCTTTTCCTCCATTCTCCTCTCAGGATTTTGGACATGCACACACATGTGCCCAGTGTGAATTTTAAGCAACCAGGACTGGGCCTCAAACTGCGGTCTACTACAGGGAAGTCCAGCGACGTAACCATTATGCCATCTGCTGGTCCCTCTTCTCTGTTTTTATCTCTCACCTCACCTGGCACAAACCATTTTTAATTTAACTTTATCATTATTACCATTTTCCAGTTTGATCAGGGAGAGACAGAAGGAGGGGGGAGGAGTAAAAAAGCAAGCCACCAGGGGAACAGCAGTTAGCGTAATGGCTATGTCGCTGGACTCCCACGTAGTTGACTGCAGTTCGAGTCCCGGACCTGGTGGCTTAAACTCACACGGGGCGTGTGTGCGTGCATGCCCAGGATCCTGAGAGGAGAATGGAGGAGAAGGGATTGCGGCATGGCCATCCCCCCCTGGGGGGTGATTTCTCGTGTTCTGTCTCTCTGTCTCTCTCTGTCTGTCTGGCGAGTGCATGTGCCCTATAGCAAAAAACCTCTTAAAAAAAAAAGAAAAAAAAAGAAAGAAAGCCACCAGGTCCGAGACTCGAACTGTGGTCACCCATGTAGGAGTCCAGCGCCCTTAACCACCACATCACCTGCAGGCCCCAACCACTGATTTTTTTTAACTTTTTAACTTGTTAATTCCAAACGTATGGAAGTAGAGAGGCGATAGCAAATGCTCATATCCTCATCACCTAACCAACAGCCATCAACGCAGTCGATTTTGCTTCTTCTCTGCCCATACACTCCGTCCTTGTCCCCTGCTTTTCCAGTTGTTTGGTTGTTGCTTTTTAAAATCTTACTCATTTATTTCACGTGAGAGAGAAAAAGACAGGCACCCTCAGGAGGTTCTCCCCAGCCTTCCCAGCGGCCAGAGTCACAGGCAACGTAGGCTCACGTGCCAGCGTGCGTAGGCTGACCCGGGCACTAAACCCTGGTCTTCATACAGCTTCTGGCACTGCAGAGTATTCTGCTACCTCCGGGCCCTCTTCAGGTTATTTTTATTACGGTCATTTCCCTTCACCCCATTGGATATGTTCCAAGATCCCCAGTGGGTGCCTGAAACCATGGGTAGTACTGAACCCTACGTATACTGCTTTTTCTTAGACGTGTCTACGACAAAATTTCATTTATAAATTAGACTCAGTGAGAGAGTAACAACATAGAACAATTACAGCAATATGCAATATGTGTGTGAATATGCGCTCGCTCTCTCTCTGTCAAATTACCTTACTGCACGGCTAAGTGACCAGTGGGCAGGCAGCGCACAGGGGTGGACATGCTGAGCCAAAGAACGATTCCTGTCCCAGATGGTTAGGACTAGGGCAGCCTGAGGTTTATCACTCTCCTCAGAAAAGCACCCAATTTAGAACTTAAGCTATTTCTGGAATTTTTCATGTAATATTTCCAGGCCACAGGTTGACCAAGAGTACCTGAGACTGCAGAAAGTGGAACTGCAGATAAGGAGTGACCCACTGTCTGACAGATTGCAGGCCACCCGATACGTATTACCCCTAAGCAGTATGCGGTGTGTGCTGTAACAGCACTCAGCACCCGTGCATAACGACACGCGTGTGATATCTGTACCTGTGTAACGGCTTTTTGTCTGTCATTCTATTTCAGTGACTGTTGGGCCTCCGGAAAACATTTGGGTGACCCAAGGAAAAGGTTCCCTCATCATCAGGTTCTCCCCACCCTTTGCCGTCGATACCTCCCTGGCGACTTTCAAATATTATGTCCATTACCGGGAACGAGCAGGAACCCAACAGGCAAGCACAGTCCTCTTCATCGTGTTGACTGTCTTTTCTTTGAAGTTTTGGATTTGCTGTTGGAATGCTAGAGCTGGGCAGAGTTGCCGGTGCTGGAGGCCTCAGCCCAGGAGGTCAGGACCAGCCCCCCTCAGCAGTGTACCCTAGCAAAGCACGTGGGCCATGCTTAGCCCCGCTAAGATGTAGCTTCCTCTTGTGGAGAAATGAAACAGCTGAGTTATAAGTTGGAACCAGTGGAGAGGAGCAGATAAAGGCCTCAGCTCCTTTCCCTTTTCCCCCTTTCGCAGAGTGTCTAGGCTCTGGACTTCCATGAACAAAAGATTCTGGGATGAAAAGCCACCAGTATGCTCACTGTGCCTTCCTAGACCAACTCCTAGATTTGCTCAAGGGGCTTGCAGGACCCAGCGTAGAGCTGCACTCCTGACTGCTCACTGCAGAAGGACTCAGAGCAAGGTCAGCCCAGAGCCAGGCCGGAGCGAGTGGGGCAGGCTCCCCATTGTCCTCTCTCTGCCAGTGGAACCACACAGGGTGCCCTTTGTTCCTCCAGCCATGAGCTGGACAGCACAGGTGCCACGATGTCCCCCAGGGATGCTTGTAGGACACTTGCACCCAGGACTTTTCCTGGGGGCTGGTAATGTAGGCCCCTTCTTCCTAGCATACACCGAAATGTCAGACTCCTAGAAGGAGAGTGGGTGTTGAGCATAAGCCACACCCCCTGTCAGGGTGTCCAGGCACTGCAGACCACACGTCTCAGTTGAAAGACTCCAAGTGCCTCATGCCAGCCAGGGGCCAGCCCCACAGCAGGCCTCTCACAGAGCAGCGTCTCAGGCCTGCTCAGCCGCTGCTTCTGCACAGCCTGTAATCTGAGGTCCAGAAAAACCCGAAGGGACGTTTCATTCTTAACATTGTCATCATGACCAATTTTTTTTTTTCCCCTCTGCCCTGTCAGTCCATCCCCATCAAACAAAAGAAAATATAATTTTGAATCATTCGTAATCCTCCTACTCATTGAGAAAATAATTATTGTTTGTCTTTTTAAAAAGAAGGTTTCGTTCCATATATTCTTGAATAATCTGTCCTTCGGTCAGCATTATAGCAGCATCCCCTTCCCATGGTTTGAGCATTTGTTATACACATCTTGTATGCCCTAGTGGAGTCTGTTGTATCTCAAAGTTAGAGACAATCCTTAATAAGAAACCCTATATTGCCATAGTATGATGTATCTTTTGCTCATTTCCCTGAAACGATGACAGCTTGGTCCAGGGCAAGAGTGAGGAGCCCTTAACTCAGTGGTCCAGGCGTGGCAGCAACAGGACCTGAACACGGGCAGGGAGGCAGGGAGGAGAAAAAAGTCATCTTAGCATTTGAGGGCCACCTGTCCCCTGATGACATAGTCCCAAAGGTCATCTTGATTAAAACTGTAGGAGAAATCAGCACAGTTCAGCTCAAACTAGAAGCAAGGGGAATTAAAAGAAGATTATTTCCTAGAATAATATTCTTTTCTGTTTCTATGGACTAACTTGAGGTATCTAGACCAGAGTAACGAGGACATACAAAGTGTTCATTCTAAAGGAGAAAATTTTACCCTAGATATTAGGATTTGCTAAATTGCAGTTGCTGCAATGGGATCCACCAAAGAAGTAGCTCGACTGTGTTTGGTGATTCACATGTGGTGGTGGTGTTTTTCCAATAGGTGAAAGGCCCTTTCCGAAGCAACTCCATTTTGTTGGATAATTTAAAACCGTTCCGAGTGTACTGTTTACAAGTGGAAGCGCGGCTGTTCTGGAGGGCACAAAACATCGTAAGACCTGGGCAATTAAGCAACTCATCTTGCTACGAAACAACAGCAGATGGTAAAATTCACCTTTTGTTCTTTCTGAGCTGAGAAAAACATACTCCTAGGGTCGGTCCCGTGGCTTAGTAGTCAAGGGAGCCGGATCCCACATGGCTAACCACAGTTCAAGTCCCAGCCCTGGTAGCTTTAAAAACACACCAGGCACATGTTTATGTGTGCCCCGAATCCCAACAGGGTGGAGAAGTGGAGGAGAAGGGATTGCCAGCATGACCACACCCCGCCATGGGGTATTTGCTCCCATTTCGTCCCTCTCTGTCTCTCTCTCTCTGGCAAGTGCATGTACCCTCTGCCAATTTTTTTCCTTCAAATAAGCATTTATTTAATTGTATTTATTATTTTTTAAAATTTGCTATAAGGCATATGCACTCACCAGAAACAGAGAGGGAAAGTTAGAAAGCAAGCAGCCAGGTTCAGGACCCGAACCGCGGTCGGCTATGTGGGAGTCCAGCACCTTAACCTTTGTACCACCTGCTGCCCTCCCTGACAATTAAAAAAAAAAAAAACAGGCAACGTAGGCTCACGTGCCAGCGTGCGTAGGCTGACCCGGGCACTAAACCCTGGTCTTCATACAGCTTCTGGCACTGCAGAGTATTCTGCTACCTCCGGGCCCTCTTCAGGTTATTTTTATTACGGTCATTTCCCTTCACCCCATTGGATATGTTCCAAGATCCCCAGTGGGTGCCTGAAACCATGGGTAGTACTGAACCCTACGTATACTGCTTTTTCTTAGACGTGTCTACGACAAAATTTCATTTATAAATTAGACTCAGTGAGAGAGTAACAACATAGAACAATTACAGCAATATGCAATATGTGTGTGAATATGCGCTCGCTCTCTCTCTGTCAAATTACCTTACTGCACGGCTAAGTGACCAGTGGGCAGGCAGCGCACAGGGGTGGACATGCTGAGCCAAAGAACGATTCCTGTCCCAGATGGTTAGGACTAGGGCAGCCTGAGGTTTATCACTCTCCTCAGAAAAGCACCCAATTTAGAACTTAAGCTATTTCTGGAATTTTTCATGTAATATTTCCAGGCCACAGGTTGACCAAGAGTACCTGAGACTGCAGAAAGTGGAACTGCAGATAAGGAGTGACCCACTGTCTGACAGATTGCAGGCCACCCGATACGTATTACCCCTAAGCAGTATGCGGTGTGTGCTGTAACAGCACTCAGCACCCGTGCATAACGACACGCGTGTGATATCTGTACCTGTGTAACGGCTTTTTGTCTGTCATTCTATTTCAGTGACTGTTGGGCCTCCGGAAAACATTTGGGTGACCCAAGGAAAAGGTTCCCTCATCATCAGGTTCTCCCCACCCTTTGCCGTCGATACCTCCCTGGCGACTTAACAATATTATGTCCATTACCGGGAACGAGCAGGAACCCAACAGGCAAGCACAGTCCTCTTCATCGTGTTGACTGTCTTTTCTTTGAAGTTTTGGATTTGCTGTTGGAATGCTAGAGCTGGGCAGAGTTGCCGGTGCTGGAGGCCTCAGCCCAGGAGGTCAGGACCAGCCCCCCTCAGCAGTGTACCCTAGCAAAGCACGTGGGCCATGCTTAGCCCCGCTAAGATGTAGCTTCCTCTTGTGGAGAAATGAAACAGCTGAGTTATAAGTTGGAACCAGTGGAGAGGAGCAGATAAAGGCCTCAGCTCCTTTCCCTTTTCCCCCTTTCGCAGAGTGTCTAGGCTCTGGACTTCCATGAACAAAAGATTCTGGGATGAAAATGACTCTGAATGCTCTCTGTGCCTTCCTAGACCAACTCCTAGATTTGCTCAAGGGGCTTGCAGGACCCAGCGTAGAGCTGCACTCCTGACTGCTCACTGCAGAAGGACTCAGAGCAAGGTCAGCCCAGAGCCAGGCCGGAGCGAGTGGGGCAGGCTCCCCATTGTCCTCTCTCTGCCAGTGGAACCACACAGGGTGCCCTTTGTTCCTCCAGCCATGAGCTGGACAGCACAGGTGCCACGATGTCCCCCAGGGATGCTTGTAGGACACTTGCACCCAGGACTTTTCCTGGGGGCTGGTAATGTAGGCCCCTTCTTCCTAGCATACACCGAAATGTCAGACTCCTAGAAGGAGAGTGGGTGTTGAGCATAAGCCACACCCCCTGTCAGGGTGTCCAGGCACTGCAGACCACACGTCTCAGTTGAAAGACTCCAAGTGCCTCATGCCAGCCAGGGGCCAGCCCCACAGCAGGCCTCTCACAGAGCAGCGTCTCAGGCCTGCTCAGCCGCTGCTTCTGCACAGCCTGTAATCTGAGGTCCAGAAAAACCCGAAGGGACGTTTCATTCTTAACATTGTCATCATGACCAATTTTTTTTTTTCCCCTCTGCCCTGTCAGTCCATCCCCATCAAACAAAAGAAAATATAATTTTGAATCATTCGTAATCCTCCTACTCATTGAGAAAATAATTATTGTTTGTCTTTTTAAAAAGAAGGTTTCGTTCCATATATTCTTGAATAATCTGTCCTTCGGTCAGCATTATAGCAGCATCCCCTTCCCATGGTTTGAGCATTTGTTATACACATCTTGTATGCCCTAGTGGAGTCTGTTGTATCTCAAAGTTAGAGACAATCCTTAATAAGAAACCCTATATTGCCATAGTATGATGTATCTTTTGCTCATTTCCCTGAAACGATGACAGCTTGGTCCAGGGCAAGAGTGAGGAGCCCTTAACTCAGTGGTCCAGGCGTGGCAGCAACAGGACCTGAACACGGGCAGGGAGGCAGGGAGGAGAAAAAAGTCATCTTAGCATTTGAGGGCCACCTGTCCCCTGATGACATAGTCCCAAAGGTCATCTTGATTAAAACTGTAGGAGAAATCAGCACAGTTCAGCTCAAACTAGAAGCAAGGGGAATTAAAAGAAGATTATTTCCTAGAATAATATTCTTTTCTGTTTCTATGGACTAACTTGAGGTATCTAGACCAGAGTAACGAGGACATACAAAGTGTTCATTCTAAAGGAGAAAATTTTACCCTAGATATTAGGATTTGCTAAATTGCAGTTGCTGCAATGGGATCCACCCCCCCCCCGCCGCCAAGACTTCACAGTCAGAAACACAGCCTTGAAGCCCTCAGTCTCCTTCCACGCTGCTGACCAGCTTTCACAAGGGAGGTTGGTCCCAGCCAGCCAGCAACTTTACAAACAGCGTCCTCGTACCCTTTGGCTGTGTGTGCACTGTGACTTTGAAGAAACACAGGATGAGAAAGAAGTAGCTCGACTGTGTTTGGTGATTCACATGTGGTGGTGGTGTTTTTCCAATAGGTGAAAGGCCCTTTCCGAAGCAACTCCATTTTGTTGGATAATTTAAAACCGTTCCGAGTGTACTGTTTACAAGTGGAAGCGCGGCTGTTCTGGAGGGCACAAAACATCGTAAGACCTGGGCAATTAAGCAACTCATCTTGCTACGAAACAACAGCAGATGGTAAAATTCACCTTTTGTTCTTTCTGAGCTGAGAAAAACATACTCCTAGGGTCGGTCCCGTGGCTTAGTAGTCAAGGGAGCCGGATCCCACATGGCTAACCACAGTTCAAGTCCCAGCCCTGGTAGCTTTAAAAACACACCAGGCACATGTTTATGTGTGCCCCGAATCCCAACAGGGTGGAGAAGTGGAGGAGAAGGGATTGCCAGCATGACCACACCCCGCCATGGGGTATTTGCTCCCATTTCGTCCCTCTCTGTCTCTCTCTCTCTGGCAAGTGCATGTACCCTCTGCCAATTTTTTTCCTTCAAATAAGCATTTATTTAATTGTATTTATTATTTTTTAAAATTTGCTATAAGGCATATGCACTCACCAGAAACAGAGAGGGAAAGTTAGAAAGCAAGCAGTTCAGGACCGGACCCGAACCGCGGTCGGCTATTCCTGACTGCTCACTGCAGAAGGACTCAGAGCAAGGTCAGCCCAGAGCCAGGCCGGAGCGAGTGGGGCAGGCTCCCCA
Organism: Tupaia belangeri chinensis; assembly: GCF_000334495.1. Taxonomy (NCBI): domain Eukaryota; kingdom Metazoa; phylum Chordata; class Mammalia; order Scandentia; family Tupaiidae; genus Tupaia; species Tupaia belangeri. The sequence continues at coordinate 1,222,959 of NW_006159894.1, forward strand.
TTGTCCTCTCTCTGCCAGTGGAACCACACAGGGTGCCCTTTGTTCCTCCAGCCATGAGCTGGACAGCACAGGTGCCACGATGTCCCCCAGGGATGCTTGTAGGACACTTGCACCCAGGACTTTTCCTGGGGGCTGGTAATGTAGGCCCCTTCTTCCTAGCATACACCGAAATGTCAGACTCCTAGAAGGAGAGTGGGTGTTGAGCATAAGCCACACCCCCTGTCAGGGTGTCCAGGCACTGCAGACCACACGTCTCAGTTGAAAGACTCCAAGTGCCTCATGCCAGCCAGGGGCCAGCCCCACAGCAGGCCTCTCACAGAGCAGCGTCTCAGGCCTGCTCAGCCGCTGCTTCTGCACAGCCTGTAATCTGAGGTCCAGAAAAACCCGAAGGGACGTTTCATTCTTAACATTGTCATCATGACCAATTTTTTTTTTTCCCCTCTGCCCTGTCAGTCCATCCCCATCAAACAAAAGAAAATATAATTTTGAATCATTCGTAATCCTCCTACTCATTGAGAAAATAATTATTGTTTGTCTTTTTAAAAAGAAGGTTTCGTTCCATATATTCTTGAATAATCTGTCCTTCGGTCAGCATTATAGCAGCATCCCCTTCCCATGGTTTGAGCATTTGTTATACACATCTTGTATGCCCTAGTGGAGTCTGTTGTATCTCAAAGTTAGAGACAATCCTTAATAAGAAACCCTATATTGCCATAGTATGATGTATCTTTTGCTCATTTCCCTGAAACGATGACAGCTTGGTCCAGGGCAAGAGTGAGGAGCCCTTAACTCAGTGGTCCAGGCGTGGCAGCAACAGGACCTGAACACGGGCAGGGAGGCAGGGAGGAGAAAAAAGTCATCTTAGCATTTGAGGGCCACCTGTCCCCTGATGACATAGTCCCAAAGGTCATCTTGATTAAAACTGTAGGAGAAATCAGCACAGTTCAGCTCAAACTAGAAGCAAGGGGAATTAAAAGAAGATTATTTCCTAGAATAATATTCTTTTCTGTTTCTATGGACTAACTTGAGGTATCTAGACCAGAGTAACGAGGACATACAAAGTGTTCATTCTAAAGGAGAAAATTTTACCCTAGATATTAGGATTTGCTAAATTGCAGTTGCTGCAATGGGATCCACCCCCCCCCCGCCGCCAAGACTTCACAGTCAGAAACACAGCCTTGAAGCCCTCAGTCTCCTTCCACGCTGCTGACCAGCTTTCACAAGGGAGGTTGGTCCCAGCCAGCCAGCAACTCTTTACAAACAGCGTCCTCGTATCCTTTGGCTGTGTGTGCACTGTGACTTTGAAGAAACACAGGATGAGAAAGAAGTAGCTCGACTGTGTTTGGTGATTCACATGTGGTGGTGGTGTTTTTCCAATAGGTGAAAGGCCCTTTCCGAAGCAACTCCATTTTGTTGGATAATTTAAAACCGTTCCGAGTGTACTGTTTACAAGTGGAAGCGCGGCTGTTCTGGAGGGCACAAAACATCATAAGACCTGGGCAATTAAGCAACTCATCTTGCTACGAAACAACAGCAGACGGTAAAATTCACATTTTGTTCTTTCTGAGCTGAGAAAAACATACTCCTAGGGTCGGTCCCGTGGCTTAGTAGTCAAGGGAGCCGGATCCCACATGGCTAACCACAGTTCAAGTCCCAGCCCTGGTAGCTTTAAAAACACACCAGGCACATGTTTATGTGTGCCCCGAATCCCAACAGGGTGGAGAAGTGGAGGAGAAGGGATTGCCAGCATGACCACACCCCGCCATGGGGTATTTGCTCCCATTTCGTCCCTCTCTGTCTCTCTCTCTCTGGCAAGTGCATGTACCCTCTGCCAATTTTTTTCCTTCAAATAAGCATTTATTTAATTGTATTTATTATTTTTTAAAATTTGCTATAAGGCATATGCACTCACCAGAAACAGAGAGGGAAAGTTAGAAAGCAAGCAGCCAGGTTCAGGACCCGAACCGCGGTCGGCTATGTGGGAGTCCAGCACCTTAACCTTTGTACCACCTGCTGCCCTCCCTGACAATTAAAAAAAAAAAAAACCACACAAAACAAAACAGTGAAACCAGGAATGCTCAAGAGGTGATGATGCAGGGTGTGAGGCCGAGAGGGAAGGGGCCGGGAGAGAGCACTCCGCTGGGTGAGCAGAGCCTGTGCTGGGGCCTCTGGTAGCAAAGCCTGCCCCGCCACACCTGCCCTGTCGTCTCAGGATGGCTTCGAGCTCTGCATGCGGGCATCCGAGGTGGGAGCTGGGGGAAAGGTGCCGTCTCGCAGGGCCGCGAGTACTACACAAGCAGTGTATTACCCGATGTGCTAGTGGCCGTCTTCTTCCTTTCATGCCATCTCTTCAGCCTCCACCAAGCTTCAACAAGACATCATGATCTCCGTGGGAGTCTTTTCATTGCTGTTGGTACTGACAGGGGCCTGTTTCTTCCTGGTCCTGAAATACAGAGGCCTGGTTAAGTACTGGTTTCACTCTCCGCCAAGCATTCCGTCACAGATAGAAGAGGTATGTGCACACACTGACCTGAGCGACGCCTCCGTGCTCCCTGTCCGCCGCTACACCCTCAGAGGTTTGAGTTTAAAATGGTATGGGCAGGCTGGCTCCGTAGCCTGGTGGTTAAGGCATCAGGATCCCACATGGCCAAACGTACACTTCCAGTCCTGAACCTGGCATCTCGACATGTGTGGGCACAGGTGCATGTGTGCCCAAAATCCCCAAAGGAAGGAGAAATGGAGAAGGGATTGTGACATGACCATTCCCCATGGTGGGTTCTTTCTACTCTTCTCATTCTGTCTCTCTCCAGTGAGCACACATGCTTTCCGGGGGGAAGGATAGGAGAGATGGTATGAGGTTATTTGCACACTCATGTTAACAGTAGCATTGTTCACAATAGCTAAAATGATGGAGCAACCCTAGTGTCATTGATAGATGAGGAGATGAAATGTGGTGTATGTACATAATTGGACATTATTCAGCCTTACAAAGGAAGAAAATGACGGCCTAGCCATGGTGGCACAGGCCATGGGATACCCGTGCATGACGCTGGAGCCACATAGAAGGCCTGGGTTGGCTCCCGGGTTGACCTGAAATCCCAGGTGTGCCCATGATCCTGGCTGACTGGGTTGCTAAGGAGAGGATTGCAATGTGGCAAGACCCTGTCAAGGGTACCCCCCTTCCTATCTCTTTAATGAAAGAAAGAGAAGGGGCAGCAATTCTGAAACACACTACTATATGGGTGAACCTTGAAGAGGTCACAGTGAGTGAGAGATGGCAGGCACACAAAGACAGATGCCATATGATTCCACTGCATGAGACTCCTAGAGTCGTCCAATCATTCAGACAGAGGTGGAACAGTGACTGACGTCCTGGGAAGAGGGGTGTTGGGGAGGGAGTGTGTAACGTGTATAGGGGTTTGTTTTTGCAAAATGCAAAGAGGTCTAGAGTTGATGAGCGGCAATGACAGTCGCACAACAGCATGAATGTACTTATTGCCACTTAAAAGTACTTAGGGTGGTAAATTTTATGTTACGTGCATTTTACCACAGTGGGAGTTGGGACTGGCTCCCTTGCACAGGGGTCAAGCGCTGCTCAGAGGAAGTCAGATCCCACTTGGCTGACCAAGGTTCAAGTCCTAGCCCCATGTCAGGTCCACATGCATGCGTGCCCAGGATCCTGACAGGCTGGAGAATCGGAGGAGAAAGGATTGTTGTATGACCAGGTCCCATTGGGGGTGCCTTCTCTCTCTCTGTCCCTCTTATGTGTGCACCTGTGCCTCTGGCACTATATATACGCATGCATGCACACACATATATACATATATATGCCAGCAGGTAGCTTGGTGGTTAAGGCACTAGATCCCACATGGCTGACTCCATGGTGGACCCAGTGGCTTGAAAACCATACCAGGCACATGTGTATACATGCCCAAAATCTCAAGAGGAGAATGGAAGAGAAAGGATTACAGTGTGGCCATCCCTCCCGAAGGGTAATTTCTCACTTTCCCTATCTCTCAGTCTCTATCTGTCTCAGATGAGTGCACGTGTTCTATAGCAAAACTATTTTTAAAAAACAAATGAATTAAGGTAAGGGACCAGCAGGTAGTGTAGTGGTCAAGGTGCTAGACTCCCACATGGTCGACCACAGTTCGAGTCCCAGACCTAGAGGCTTGAAACTCATGCCAGGTGCATGTGCATGCATGCCTAAAATTCCAAGAGGAGGAGGGATTGTGGCATGGCCATCTCCCAGGAGATGATTTTTTCACTCTCTGTCTCTCTGTCTCTCTGGCAAGGGCATGCTCCCTATAGCAAAAATCTCTCAAAAAAATATATATATATGTTTGTATGGATATATATATATATATACACACACACACACATACACGTATGAATGTATCTTTCTCATGGTACAACTACCAGCTGGGTCCTAGTGAGTGCATATGCTATGAGTCATTCTTCCAGGGCGTAAATCAAAAACATAACAGTCTTTCAGTTCATTTCTCTGAGAAAGTGTGAAAGGTATTGGCCAAAGTTCACTGAAGTTACATGAGGAAAATGACTCACATTTCACTTATAACTCTGAGGTGTCACAAGTGTGTATGATTCTGGTTTGTTCTCCTTTTAGTCAGTCAGCTCTAAGCCCACTATAGTTCAGTATCGTTCAGCATTTCCAAGGGCCGGGCCTGAAATTCTTGGTAACTTGGTGATTTTACGGCTAAGCCTAAACAGGAGCAAAAGGGAAAGTGCTACCCTGGAAAGCCTCCTTTTGAATCAGGGACCTCCTCTTCCTGACTCCCCCCGGGCTGTGCTGGCCTTGGGCCGTCACACCTCTCTGCTTGTTGCGTGTTGTATAAATTTCTGTCTTTTTCCCAATTACAGCTGAACATAAACTCTTGTTTCCTCCTTTCAGATGCAATTGTTTAAAGTTGATTTATTTCATGAGTGAGAGAGGGGGAAAGACAGAGAGATAGCACACTCACAAGGTCTCAGTGCCACAACCCAGCACCAGCCTCAGCCAGCCCTGAGTCATGGGCATGCATGTGTCCAGCTTGCTCAGGGAGGTCGCCAGACACAAGCCCAGAACCTTCCCACGTGGGTCAGCCTCATAGAGAGCACTGCATCTTACCACTGTGCCACTGTCCAACCCTCAAAGTTACACTTTTTTTTGTTTTAGGATTTTGCCATAAGGCATGTGTGCTTGCTGGAGAGAGAGAGGAAAAATGAGAAATCACTCCCCAAGGGAGGTGACCATACCACAATCTCTTCTCCTCCATTGTCCTCTTGGGGTTTGGGGCAGGCATACACACGCAGCTACCATGATTTTCAAGACTCATGGTCCAGGACTCAAACCGTGGTCAGCCTGGTGGGAATCCAGCCTTAACCACCAGGCCACCTGCTGGCCCCCAAAGTTACAGTTTTACAGGGGTTTAAAACTGCCTGCAGTGAGGGCAGCGAGTAAGAATTTCCTTGCTGCTTTCCCTGCCGTGTGTCCTTTTTACAGCTTTCAGCGTGTTAATATGGTCGGCCCTTGGATTAGTAGTCAAGTTACTACAGAGATGGGAGCAAGGGGGATTCGAGTATTAGAATAAAGTTATACCTGAATAAAATATAACCACACCAACTAAAACAAGTAATAGGTCTAGTATATTGTGTCGATAAACTAACTAGAATCTTGGTTTTCAACCTTTCAAGTATTTAAAAGACCCAGCCCAGCCCATCTTAGAGGCCTTGGACAATGACAGCTCACCAAAGGATGACGCCTGGGACTCTGTGTCCATTATCTCACTTCCAGAAAAGGAGCAAGAAGATATTCTCCAAACACCTTAAACCAAAGTATTGGCCCAGCCCGCCAGCCCCTGGGGAAGAGGACATTGAACTGAAGAAGCTGCTAATAAACCTACCTGGACTTTACAGAGACAGTACTTCCGATTCCTGTTTTAAAAAGACCTACCAGTGCCTAATGAGAGAGAGTGGTCTCATGGGGTAGACAACTTAATTTTTTTCCTTTAATAATTTTCTAAATCATGCAAGTTTCTAGAATGATTACGATATCCCAGAAAAATTACGATATCTCATAAACACTAAAAAGACATGGAATTGTTTGTTAGCAAAATGGCAACAGCACACTGCTGATATTTTTCCCATTGTTTGTTGAGCCAGCCAGTCAAGAGATTGGGTCCTCAGGCCAGCTGGTGGTGTGTGGGTTAAGGTAGCTGGATCCCACATGGCCAGCAGTACAATTTGAGTCCCAGAACCAGTGGTTTTAAAAACGTACCAGGCACGTGTGTGTACATGCCCAAAATGCCAAGAAAAGAATAAAGGGAAAGGGATTGCGGTGTGGCCATACCCCCGGGGTGCTTTCTCACTTTTCTTTCTCTTTCTCTCTCTCTGGAAAGCACATGTGTACTTAAGCAAAATGGGGTGTTGGGGAGAGCCTCGGTACTCTTGTTGACTCTAGCAAATGAGCTGGAGCCCCCCGGTAGGCCACGTAATCTGTCCCAAGCTGTCCCAAAGGGACACTGAGTGGCCCATCACATCCAGTCTGCTGACTTGAAATGTGATTAATCCTGTAAATATATTCCTTATAATTTAAGTTTTTCTCTTTAAGCTGGAAATAAAAGATTATATAATAAGCTTTCTAAAAAGTCTATGTGAAGTCTTTTCTCTCCACTTTGCCTTATTTATTTTGGCCTTTTCCCCCCCAAAGTTTCAACATTTTTAAATGACTCTGAACTGCGTTTCTTAAAATACACCTGATAGAGGGGCTAGCAGGTGGGTGGCATGGTGGTGGTTGGGGCACTGGAATCCCACGCAGTCATCTACCATGGTTTAAGTCTCAGACTTGGTGGCTTGTTTTCTCACTTTTCCTCTCTCTCTGGTGAGCACAGGTGCCCTATAGCAAATTTTTAAAAAAATAATAATCACAGGGACTGGCAGGCGGCATAGTGGCTAAGGCGCTGAACTTCCACATGGCCAACTGTGGTTTGAGTCCAGGACCTGGTGACTTGCTTTCACACTCCTCACCCCACCTCAGTCAAATTAAAAAATGATGATGATAAATAATTCTTCAAAATAATAATAATAATAATAAATAAAATAACTTTTAAAAGACAAAAGAAACATAAAACCACCTGGTAGAGCGACTGAGACCTCAGAGGAACTCAGCAAGAACTTCAAGTGGGTGTCACTAGATGCTTTGAAAACTTACAAAGGTATAGGCCAGCAGGTGGCAGGGTGATTAAGGCACTGGATCCTACATGACCGACTCTGTAGTTCAAGTCCTGGACTCAGCAGCTTGAAAAATATGCACAGTGGAGAATGGAGAAGGGATCACAGTGTGGCCGTACCACCAGGGGGTGATTTCTCACTTGTCTTCTCTCTGTCTCTCCAGGGAGCACATGGGCCCTATAGCCAAAAAAAAAAAAACTAAATAAAAGAAAATAAAAAGGAGTTGACTGTTTCTCAGGGACAGGTGGGCTGGCCTTAGGAGCCAGACTGTGGAAAGGCTAGACTGAGTTCAGGGCAGAACTGGTCTGGTGTCCTGGGGCAGGAGGTCACTATAGTTCAGGCCCAGAAAGGCAACCCTGTGGGCTGAAGGCAGTGGTTACAACAGACTCAGAGCTCAGGCCCAGCGTCAGCACCCTCCACAGGGCCCAGGCCCTGCTCCCTCACAGGAGAGGGGCTGACAGGTCAAACTGCAGTTACCACGAGTCCATTGGCTGCCCCTCTGCTGGTGGTGAAGGCCCACCACGCCAGCACATAAAAATACAGCGTAGAAATGGGCTAGCTCTTTTCAGAGGGGAAAGGACAGGGTTTATTTGAATAAGATATCTTTTTTTATTATTATTTTTAAATGCATCATTCAACTTTGTAAATACATGACTAATCAATGGAATTAATTTGAGGCGTCCTCAAAAATTTCATGAAAATGCATATTAAGAAAAAATAACACATGGATTTCAAAATATTTTATATCAAAATAAATTTGTACTTTTATTCCATTTTTCCGTAAGTTTTTCTTTATTAAAAACACAGCATTGGGGGACCAGAAGTTGGCATAATGGCTATGTTGCTGGACTACCATGTATTCAACCGCAGTTTGAGTCCCGGACCCAGTGACTGAAACTCATGCCAGATGTGTGTGCGTGCGTGCCCAAGATCCCGAGAGGAGAATGGAGGAGAAGGGATTGCGGCGTGGCCATCCCCCCTGGGGGTTGATTTCTCACTTTCCGTCTCTCCATCTCTGTCTTTCTGGCGAGTGCATGTGTTCTATAGCAAAAAAAATAAAGAACCTCCCCCTCCCAAAGGAAAAAAACAAAACAAAACAAAAACAACAGGATTGGGACTGGTAAGTGGCACGGTGGTTAAAGGCGTTGGGTTTCCACATGGTCGGCCGCAGTTTGAGTCCTGGACCGGTGGCTGCTTCCTCCCTTTCTCTCTCTCTCTCTCTCTCTCTCTCTCTCTCTGTCTCTCTCTGGTTATATTTAAAAATAATAATGAAATAAATAAATAAATTATTCTTGGGAAACACACACACACGCACACAGGATTTGGGACCAACAAATGGTATAATGGTTTTGTCCCTAGACTCCCACATAGTCGACTGTGGTTCAAGTCCTGGACCCAGCAGCTTAAAACTCCCACCAGGCACATATACATGTGTGCCCAAAATCCCGAGAGGAGAATGGAGGAGAAAGGACCGTGTGTGGCCATCCCCCCGGGGTGTGACTTTTTTGCCTTCTGTCTCGTTGTCTCTCTGGCAAGTGCATGCATCCTCTAGTAAAAGTCTCCCTGAAAAAGCACACAGCATTTATTATTCCCATCACAAAGGTCAGTCTTGGCAGGACAAGGGAGTGAGTTCTGGTAAAAGGGCAGCAGCTCTATTCGCCGGGGGATGAGTGGGCTCTGTAGGACCATGATGACTGAGTCCAGGTAGAAGCATCCTGGAGACGTGGCAGTCCTTGTGGACTGGCTTGGACTTCTTGCCCTTGCCACTCTGGGGGACCTCAGCCCACAGCTCCTTCACGTTGTCCGGCACCATGTTGCAGCGCCTGTCAAGGGCCTTTGCACGGCCCAGGAGTTTCTGGTTGCGGCAGTCGAGGAGTACTTGGGTGCTGTTCTTGACTGCGTGGGCACAGATGGTGGCCCCATGTGGAATTCCCCCTTCTCCCCTTCTGCAGCTCCTCTGGGGTCATCTCACTCGGGCTTGTTGAGGAGACTCATGGTGGCAACTGTGCTCTCGAGTCCCTCCTGTCTCCTCCGCACCACTTCAGCCTCTCCACAATTTTTTCGAAGTACTCTTGTACTGATAACTAACTTGGGACTTTAATTTCTATTCAAGCCAAGTACATAATTATAAAATTTTTAATAGAAAGCAAACTTACAAATCATATATAATAGGGCATAATTCATTATCTGCTGACCAAATCCAGACCCACTCCGTTTTAGTTCAAGCTAAGAATAGTATTGACCTTTTTATTTTTTTAAAGAATTCTTTATTTAATTTTATTTATTATTATTTCTTAGTTTGCTATAGGGCATGTGCACTCACTAGAGAAAAACAGAGCAAGCAAGAGAGAAAGAAAGTGAAAAAGCAGGTGGCCAGGTCTGGGACTTGAACTGCCGTCATCCATGTGGGAGTCCACTGCCTTAACCACCATGCCACCTGCTGGTCCTAGTATTTATATTTTTTAATAGTTGGGGGAAAAAATCAAAAGAATATTTCATCACACATGAAAATTGTATGAAATTCCCATCTCAGTGTCTGTAAATTAAGTTGAATTAGAACCAGCAAGTCTAATTCATTTATATGTTGTCTATAGCTGCTCTAGCAGGCAGACTTCAGTAGTTAGAACAGAGCAGGTGCAACCCACAAAGTCAAAACTACTTCCTGGCTCTCCACAGGGAGTAAATCAGAGCTTGCTGACAGCTGATCCATACAGTGAGGCGTCACTGCAGAGAAGTGACCTCCTCAGTCCTGATATTCGGGTGGAACTGTTACAGAAGGCCACACATTTGGTACGGAATTCAAGGTGGTACATTAAGGAGATGGGGTATTTAATTCTGTGTGTATCCTATAAAGCACATTATGGACTGTATACTAGGGAAGGCTGGGGCTATTCAGATTAATAGGGGGAGGACATGCCCTATACCAAGAATTGGTCACCCAGAGATGACCAATTAGTTAGATCAAGGCCACTTCTGGCCTATAAGGTAACTGTGTGGATTAGATAAACGCACCCATCTTTAAGACACTTTATTTCCAAATGTCACTTTTTTTTTTTTTTTTTTGGTGACAGGTGAATGCACACAAAGAAGGAGAAAGCGCTCCCCAGTGGGGAATGGTCACGCTGCAATCCCTTCTCCATTTCTCCCTCCTTTCAGGATTTTGGGCATACATACACATGTGTTTCTCAAGGTGCTGGGTCTGGGACTTGAACCACAGTTGGCCATGTGGAATCCAGCTGCCTTAACCTCCAGGCCAGAGCCGGCCCACAAATGTTCCTTTTAAGTAAACATACACATCTCCTGAGCCTGCCCTATGAAAGCACCCAGGGCTTTGCAGTACACATCTGTGCAGACTGAGGACTGGACACTGGTGCCCGGGAAATAGAGCCTCTGGGTGAGCACACTGTCATAGCAGATGGTGCGCAAGCCTGAGAAGATGAAGGAGAGGGAAGCTTCCAGCGAAGCTGATGGCCACGGCGGGGAGAGAGAAGGCTCCATGCCACTCGGAGGTGTGGGACACAGTTAGTGTCCAACACGTAGAAATGGGTGCTGCCCTGGGGCCCAGGAGGCCGGCTCAGTTCCTCGCTGATGACTGGGTCCCCGCCTGACTTTCATTTAAATTCAGTTCTCTGTCCACAGGGTCTAAAGAGGTCTGCAATCACTACCTGCTCGCATTCACATCTCTCAACGAGGGGCCTGGGACCCTCCAAAGTGCACCTGCTTTCTCCCCAACAGCCTGCCTTTGCGATTAGATTAGAACCACCCCCACCATCCTTCCTGTTTGCTGAGAAATGAGACTCTACCCAGGCATTTCCACATAGTGCCATCCGCCCTGCCTTCACTCCTCCCACAGGCCCCTTGACGAACCAGGGCTACAAAGAGATTTCTTCCTCCCTGCTTCCAGTTCGTGGGGAGGGAAGACAGCTGGCTGCAGCTGGGGGCGTGACGCTTGGAACTGATCAGAGCGGGTCCAGGAGTGACCCGCGGAGGTCACAGCCCTGGCGTGGAAGAGGGCCCAGGTGAGAGCAACTCGCCAGTGCTCTAGGAAGACGGCAATGCAGCCGACAGGTCTCCCAGTGGAGGAATGCGGGCAGCACCGCGCTATCTGGGCACCCCAGTCATCAAAACACTGGGGGCAGGGACAGATCTCAGGGTTACTGTGCATACATACACTTAAGATACCACAGAATCAACTGAATTTGGCACCTGCCCCTCTACGAGGACCTTTCAATCCTACCAGGATTCACCAGTTCTTTACATGGTGGTTAAGGCGCTGGACACTCCCACATATCCGACCACGGTTCCAGTTCCAGACCTGGTGGCTTCTTTTCTCACTTTCCCTTTCCCTCCATGTCTCTCTCTGGTCAAATTAAAATAAGTGAAGGAATAAATAAAAATGAAAATGAAAAATTTAAAAAAAGAGTGAAGCAGGCACTGCTCTATCTTACAGGAGCATCTATATAAACTATAAATTATAAACTGTTAAATTCTGTGACTAGAACCTTGCCTTCTCCTTCGGCCTAAGAACAGAGTGAATTAACACTCCTATTGTCTTTAACCCTCACTCCTCCTGGCTGCCTTAAGATAGGGTCCAGCCACCGGAGGCCATTGGGAAGGAATATACCCTTAACAATGATTAACCTCCTTCTCTTCTTGTTCTGCCTCTGATACATTGTGTTTTGTTTTTTGTTTTGTTTTTGAGAGGTTTTTTGCCATAGCTGCCTGTGCACTTGCCAAGACAGAGAGACAGAAAGCGAGAAATTGGGACCAGGAGGTGGCATGGTGGTTAAGGTGCTAGACACTCTTACATGGCCAACTATGGTGGTGGCTTGCTTCCTCCCTCCCTCCCTCCCTCTCTCTCTCTCTCTCTGGGAAAATTAGAAAAATAAAAAAGAATGATTTGATAATATATGGATAGATAGATAGATAGATAGATATTATATATATATATATTTATAGATATTATATATATATATATGGCAAGAAATCACCCTGCAATCCCTTCTCCTCTCAGGATCTTGGGCATGCATGCACACATGTGCCCAAGGGACTTGAAACATGGTCTGGGACTCAAACCACGGTCGACCACGTGGTAGTCCAGCCACACAGCCATTATGCCAACTGCTGTTTGCATGTTCTTACACTGTAAAACCCTACCCCCTACCCTTTCAAGCCCACCACTCTTTGTTCTTGTGATTGCCACATCAACCTGGAAGAGTGTGAGTTTTGCCTTTATAAGCACCCTCACCTTGCACTTGGGGCTGCGGGGCTTTGAGAGACATGAGTCCCCCATATGCTGCCGGCTTCATCAATAAAATCCAGTAAATTTGGCTGTGTCTGAATGTCCTCTTATTTCTCACTGTTAGACTATAACAAAGGTTTAGACCTTCTCCAAGTAATCAAATTGATTTGAAGTTAAATTCCGTGCCAACTGAAAGAGCTCAAGGGGGCACGATGATCATCTGGAAACCCTATGTAAAATGATTTAAGGGGTGATAAAACGGCAGCAAAGTATGCACTGACCTCAAAACAAAAAAACCCACTGACTTGGGACGGCTTTTTCTTAAGGTGGTACGCCACCTTGTGACTAGAAGTTAAAAAGCCATTGATGAGTAAGGAAACCCCTTGAAACAAAGCCAGCCAGAGAGAGAACTTGCTGGCAACAGTGGCAGTATTTCCGAGAACTGTGGTAGGTATTTCCTAAGTGGCAGCGAAGAATAAGGAAGAAGCAAACCAAACTAAACATAAATCCATAGCCCCCCAAGAATCCCAACTCTAGCAGCATGCTCTAGACAAAATGCAGCCGGAATATTTCTCTTCCCTTGGCACCATCTTTGCTCCCCATCATCAGGCTGGCGAGGGACAGCCTCTCCTCATTCGCTCCCTGTGTCTTGTCCTTCTAAAACCCTACATTCCTCAGAGTGTTCCAGGAGCGAAACGTCCAGGTCTCAAGTATGGAAAACACGGTGTAGCCAGCAGCTTTCTCCTCAAAATACACAATGTGCGTTCTATCAAAAGCCCTAGGGGGAAAAAAAACTTATGAGAAAAAAACAATTATTTCCACCTAGCTCAGCCCAGGGTTCTCCAGGTGAATTGGACTCACACTTTTCCCCAGGTACACCTAAAGAGACAGCAGTTCCTACGGGCAGCTTGGGAAATGCTGGCTGATAAAGCTGCAGAGCTTCAGGGACAGTGGAAAAAGTCTCAGCCGTGATCCCAATTCACGGGCAACTTGTTTAACCTCTCTGGGTCAAAGTTCCGGCCTCCATTCCACAAGAATGGCATGAGCAATACATGGGTCAGAGTTCTCAGTAAATTATATCTAAGAGTGAAAGCAGAAACTCTGGAACGAGGGAGGCACTAGGCTGGCACCGGGGTGTTGAACAAGGAAAGGAATGATCAACCCTAATGGGAAGGCTGAAAAATGACACTGTAGGAAAGGCAAGTATGAGCAGTAGGAGCTCCTGAGCTACGGCCAGTCCTCACTATCTGCGAATTCTGTTTTTGCAAGTTCGCAGACTTGCTCCGAGTCAACGCTCAAGGAGCTTTCCTGGTCATTTAAAGATATATGAGGGGAATTACCTGAGTCACTGGAAGTGCTAAGGGGAACAAGGCGTTCCGACTCTATAAACAACTGTCCTCTCAGTCTATGTAGTGCCACATTTTACCCATTTTCATTCTTTTTATTATCAGTGTAGCTGTTTAAGATGGCTCAGAGTGAAGTGCCAAAGTAAGATTCCTAACTGCAAGAAATCTGTGATACGCCTTAGGGAAAAAAAATCAGTGGGTGAGTTTTGCTCAGGTATGGAATACAGTGCTGCTGGCCACGAGTTCAATATCTATGAATTAACTATATATTAAATAAGGTTTCTTTAAACAGAAACACACATAAAGCAGAGTTATTTATTGATTGGCTGAGGACAACATTGTGTTGAGAGATTCTTGGGAACCTAACTCTGTCTTTTTCCTAAAGGCAATGGCTGTTTGAGCTTAATTCAGTGTTCAGTGTGACTTTGTAAAACCTATGCACAGGGGCCAGCAGGTGGTGTCATGGTTACATCACTGGACCCCCACAGTGTTCAGGTATGGAATACAGTGCTGCTGGCTGCGGTTCAAGTCCTAGACCCGGTCGGTGGCTTGAAACAACCCAGGTGCTTTCTCATGCATACCCCAAATTCCCAGAGAATAGAAAAAGGACTGCAGCATGGCTACTGCCCCGGGGCCAATTTCTCACTTTCTGTTTCTCTGTCTCTCCGGTGAACACATGTGCCCTATGGCAAAAATCTTTTTTTTAAGTTGTTTTTTTTTTTTTTTTGCTACAGGGCATGTGCGCTCGCCAGAAAGACAGAGACACAGAAAGTGAGAAATCACCCCCCAAGGAGGATGGTCACGCCACAATCCCTTCTCCTCCATTCTCCTTGGGATCTGGGGCAAGCACGCACACACGCCTGGCATGAGTTTAAGCCACTGAGTCCGGGACTTGAACCGCAGTCAACCACATGGGAGTCCAGCGATGTAGCCATTATGCCATCTGCTTGTCTGGCAAAAATCTCTTTTTTTTAAAAAAAATCTACCTACAGAGAGTAATGAGAATTGACTGCTGTATTTAGAAATCCTCCCAGTTTAAAGTACGATGGGAAATAAAAGAGATGAACTATGAACTAAATATTTTGGATTTGGTCATAATGAAATCCAGGGGACAGAAGGATAAGAAAAGTAAAGATTATTTACTTATTTTTATTGCTAGAAGGTGTGAGCACTCATCAAGAAGAAAAAGCACCCCCCCCATGGGGCATGATCATGCCACAGTCTCTTCTTCATTTCTTTTTTTTTTTTTTAAGAATTATTTAATTTTATCTATTATCATTATTTTTTTAATTTGGCCAGAAAATGAGAGAGGGGGCGAGAGAGGGAAAGTAAGCTCCCGGGCCAGAACTTAAACCACAGTAAGCCATGTGGGAGTCCGACACCTTAACCGCCAAGCCACCTGCTGGCTCCTCTCCACATTTTTTTTTTTCCTTGAGAGCAATTTTTACTATAGGGCTTGTAAGACGGAGAGGCAGAAAGCAAGAAATTAGCCCCCATGGGGGATGGCCATGCCACAATCCCTTCTTCATTCTCCTCTCAGGATTTCAGACACACATGCACATGTGCCTAGCATGAGGTTTAAGCCATCATGATGTCTGGGACTCGAACCACAGTCGACTACGTTGGAGTTCAGCGACATAACCATTATGCCACTTGCTGGTCCCCCTGTGCTTCATTTCTATACCCCATCAGGAATCTGCACCCATGCACATACACCCATGTTTTATAAGCCACCAGGGCTGGGATTCAAATTGCACAGTCAGTTATATGGGATCCATTTCCCTATGCACAGCACTTAAAACTGCTTTGCTACCGGCTAGCCCAAGACTTTTAGATATTAAAAAAGGCCAGAAATACAAATTAGTTCATTTTGGGGACCAGCAGATGGAATAATGGTTATGCGACTGGATTCCCACATAGTCAACCGAGGTTCGAGTCCCGGACCCAGTGGCTTAAAGCTCGTGCTGACTGTTTGTGTGCATGCCCCAACTCCGGAGGAGAATGGAGAAGGGATTGTGGCGTGGCCATCTCCCCAGTGGGTGATTTCTCACCTCCTGTCTCTCTGTCTCTCTCTTTTTGGTGAGTGCACGCACCCTATAGCACAAACCTCTCTACAAAAACAAAAACAAGAGTGACAACATGGTGAATTC
>NW_006159894.1:1239145-1245043 GCF_000334495.1 Tupaia belangeri chinensis
AATAATAATAATAATAATAATAAATAACAACAAATAAAAACTTTTTAAAAATAGATTAGTTCATTTTTAATAAAATGGAAATTAGTAAATACTTTCTAGGAAAATAAGAATGGGCTGTGAAAACAAAAATTATGTCACAATTCCCTCAGGGTAAAAAAATGACTCTAGGATTGGATAATCACATCCTGATTTTCTTCAGCAATTCTTTGGGAGTCTGGCAGTCAAATGAAGACTATTACATTTTCTCAGTCAGATAAATAAATAAGGAAAATCAATCAACAAAGTGACTCCATTTCTACTTCAATAGTTTCTAAGTCTCTAATCTTTCCTGAATACACGACACAGTATGGGACCAGCAGTTAGTGTAATGGCTATGTCGCTGGACTCCCACGTAGTCGACCGTGGTTCGAGTCCCGAACCCGGTGGCTTAAACTCACGCCGGGCGCATGTGCGTGCGTGCCCAAGATCCCGAGAGGAGAATGGAGGAGAAGGGATTGCGGCGTGGCCATCCCCCCCCCGGGGGGTGATTTCCTGCTTTCTGTCTGTCTCTCTCTGTCTGTCTGGCGAGCGCACGTGCCCTATAGCAAAAACCTCTCAAAAAAAAAAAAAATACATGACACAGTACAGAGAGTCCACTGAAATAAGTTAAGCACAGGCCTAGCTTGAACACACTGAACAAAATGTGATTACCTATTCAGAGGACATACAGTAAAATTGGCGTCAAATGCGTCTCCTCCAGGGCTTAACAGGTTGTTAGTTGAGATGAACATGTCTAAAAGTAACCACAAACCTTCACAAACTTTTCTTTTTAAATTGCCACAGGGTTCCTGTGGTTGCTACAGAGAGAAAGAGAGGGAGGGAGGAAGCATTTGGATGCAGTGTGGTCCCGCTGCAATCCCTTCTCCTCCATTCCTCCACCCCGCTGGGATTAGGGCACACACACAAACCTGGAGAGCTTTTCAAGTCACCAGGGCCAGGATTCAAACCAGTCAGCTATGTAGGATCCAGCTCCCTTAACCTATAGGCACACAGTCAGCCCCACAAACTAAATAGACTCACGAGTGTGATGACAGAGAATATACAGGAGAATTGGGATGAACTCTTAAGATTGGCAGAGATTGTTTGACAGGAAATAAATCTAAAAGGAAGCAATGAAAACAAGTATTTCTGAAGTGGCACTATGACTGAAAACCCTTCCATCAGGGAAAATGTAGAGAACATGAGTTCACTGCATCTAAGTCGAAGCATCCACGTTGAGGTTCTTGCTCAAGGGGACAAGTTACATGGTTTGAGATCATCTATCTTTCAGTCTTCCGATTTCATTATCTTGATGCATGTCACTGTACTGTGTATGGAGGAAAAAATTACACAATGGAAAAGGCAAGCCTCCATGTTTTTCATCAGTGGCAACAATGTAAGGAATACGACAGGGTCTCAGACATACAGTAAGAAAACAGAATGTTCTGGTTATACTGGTCCACACACTAAAGACGCAAATTCAAGTACTGAGGCTGAGTTACAGTGAGACCTTCTTTAAGGGAATCACATGCCTTTGTTTTTTAATAATTATTTATTATTTTTTAAATTTGCTATAGTGTACATGGTCTCACAAGAGAGACAAAGACAGAGAGAGAGGAAAAGAAAGCAAGCATCAAGCCCAGGACTCAACTTGTTATCAGCCATATGTGAGTCCTGTGCCTAAACCCTTCTGCCACCTGCTGGCCCCACACTTGTTTTTTTTACTATTTATTTATTTACTTATTTGACCAGAGACAGACAGAGTGAGAGACAGAGAGACAGAGAGAGAGAGGGAAAATGAGAAAGCAAGCCTCTAGGTCCGGGACTCAAACCACAGTCAGCCATGTGGAAGTCCAGCGCCTTAACCACCACACCACCTGCCGGCCCCAGCCCACACATAGTATATTTTTTTTCTTTTTCTTTATTTTTTTTGGAGAGGTTTTTGCTATAGGGCGCGTGTGTTCGCCAGACAGACAGAGACAGAGAGACAGAAAGCGAGAAATCACCCCCCAGGGGGGATGGCCACACTGCAATCCCTTCTTCTCCCTTCTCTTCTCAGGAACTTAGGCACACATGCATACACGCCCAGCATGAGCTTAAGCCACGGGGTCCAGGACTCGAACCGTAGTCAACTACGTGGGAGTCCAGTGACATAGCCATTACGCTAACTGCTGGTCCCACCACACATGTATTTTTAAAGACAAGTATTCTACCTTTTCTAGTTCAAAATATCTGTTAGAGTAGATACTAATATCCTCTCTCCCACTCTGTGCCAGAGGGCACACGTGCACACACAAAACATAATACGCATGCACACCTCCCTCAGCACCTGGTCACAATGTAATCCTTTCTCCTCCAATCGTGCATCCCGTCAGGATCCTGGGCATGTACGTGAACAACTGACATGTGTTTTAAGTCAATAGGGCCAGAATTCAAACCCTAGTCAGCCAGGTAGGACCCACCTTCCTTTGCACAGTGCCTAACTGCTGTGCTAAAGGGACAGCCCTTCCTATCCTTTTTTTTTTTTGGAGAGGTTTTCGCTATAGGGCGTGTGCGCTCACCAGACAGACAGAGAGAGACAGAGACAGAAAGTGAGAAATCACCCCCCCCCAGGGGGGATGGTCATGCCGAAATCCCTTCTCCTCCATTCTCCTCTCGGGATCTTGGGCACCCACACACACGCGCACGGCGTGTTTTAAGCCACCGGGTCCGGGACGCGAACCGTGGTCGACTACGTGGGAGTCCAGCGACATAGCCATTATGCTAACTGCTGGTTCCCAGCCCTTTCTATTTTTAAATAGGAAACAGGAAATTAAGTGATTTGTTCACAACTGAAAAGCAAATCAGTAGTGGTTGGGGGGTGGGGATGCTGGGAGATGGCATGGTGGTTAACCATGCTGGATTCCCACATGGCTGACTGCAGTTCGAGTGCTGGACCTGGCGGCTTGCTTTCTTGCTGCTTTCCCTCTCTCTCTCTGTCTCTGTCTGGTCAAATTAAAAAATAATAATAACAAATTAAAATACATAAATAATTCTTTAAAAAAAAAGAAAAAGAAAAAAAAGGAGTGGTTGGGGCACTGACCGCAGTTTGAGTCCTGGACCCAACAGCTTGAAACTCATGCCAAGTGCTTGTGTGTGTGCCTAAAATTCCCAGAGGAGAATGGAGAAGGGATTGTGACATGGACATCCCCCCTTGGAGGGGGGATGAATTCTTGCTTTCTGTCTCTTTGTCGTTCTCTATCTCTCCGACGAGCACATGTCCCCTACAGCAAAAAATATCCCTCTAAAAAAAAAAGAAAGCAAACCCATGGCAGAGTCAAGGAAAAAAAGCAGCCATCATTTCAGTCTTCTTTAATGATGCCCCTCATCTGAATATTATTCTCTTTATTCTATAAACTGCTGGGCCAGCAGGTGGTGGTTAAGGCACTGGACCCCACATGGCCAATTTCATGGCTCACAGACCTGGTGGCTTGAAAATCATGGTGGGCATTTGTGTGTCCTTGCCCAAATTCCCAAGACCAGAGTGAAAGAGAAGGAATTACAGTGTGGCCATTCCTCCTAGGGGGTGATTTTCTTAATTTCTTGTCTCTCCGGTGAGCACATGCTCTCTATAAGAAAAACTAAAAAAAAAAAAAAAAAGACTGTTTCTTTGATCAAATTTACTTGAATAACTGAAAACTGAACAGCAAATCAATTTTTATGGTTCATGGTTCATCTTTTCCAACAAACTTAATAACACTAGAACATGTGAGAAATAATATTTATTGCAACATGTTATGAGAGCAGAAACAAGTAAATTAATCTTATTCTTACAATTTGTTGGAGGCAAGACAAAGCTTACTAACAATCTGGGGGGGAGGGACAATAAAAACAAAGGAATTAAACAAGGTGGGCTCCAGACGAAGGCACAGCTTTCCACAACTGCTTCATACTCTGTGCACACAAACCCTCTCGGAGAGGGGATAAGTTAATACGCAAATAAGGCTTACATTAGAGGCTGCATAAACTACCGCTGAAATTATTCTGTCTTAACAATAAAATGTTCTACAAAACCCCTCTGGGAAAAAAGTGCAAAGCAAAATTCATATAACAAAGGACCACTAACAGCAATAAAGGCCCATGGGAATACACACAGTGCAAATACAATATTTTGAATTCAGTAAAACAAGTTTTAGGTTGGAGTATGAACTTTCAAGTTCAAGATACACTTTGCAGGAAACATTCACCCAAAGCGTCAGAGCTGGAGTGAAAAGAAACTTGCAATTGGTAACTAAGCGGGTGAAACTCCTAATGTCTCATTAGGTCATAATAATTCCCTTTGAAGAGAAGTGCTTTATCTTTAAACTAATTATTCCATATTCTGTTATATGGCTCATGCTTTTTAACTGCTGCTGCCTCAGAATTGCTCACTACTAAATAGCATGATGGCAGACAGTGGTGGTCTGTCCCAGGACAATCCCAGCAGGTAACTGAAGCTGCTTTCATGGGAAGCATGTTGCCACGCTAACCTATAGTCATTTTACACTAACTATAAAAAACTGAGTTTATATGATCATGTATTACCCTTTCTCAAATAAAGACATTTTAGAGGAATTCTTTTTAAAAGAGGCTTTCAAACTAGTCCTTCAGGCATTTAAAAAAACTTCATATAAAAGTTCACTTCTTTAATACATAAGAACAAACATATTTCCTTTTTAAAAATCTCATTTTAAGCCAAAATAAATTACAACTTGCTGAAATAACTTTTTTTTTTCCTTTTCTTTTTTTTTCTTTAGAGACAAGAGTCTTCTGATATTGCCCAGGCTGGCCTTAAACTCACAATCCTCCTGCCTCAGCTTCCCAGTCAACTGAGGTTACAGGCACGTGCCACTGGGCCTGACTTGAAATACCCTTTTTAATGGCTCAGTGCTTATTCTAGATATATGGAGCTATATTTTTTGCACATCTTCAGAAATGAGAGATACTGAAACAGAGTAGTTACCCCTACAATGACATGATGATACAACCCTGGCTCAGGGAACAGATCAAGCTTTAAGTCTCAGAAATAAAAAACTGGTAACTCATCACCCAGTCTATGGAGGCTTATATACATATTAACAGTCTATTCAATGAGAAAAAAAGAACAGAAATTTCATAAAACTATTTCAAAACTCAGCATAAAAATGTAAAGAAAAAACATTTAATGTACAATCTATTACATTTGGCAATGTGTAAATTATATTGAGAGATAAAAACTTATCTACAAATAGAATGTAACAAAAGGAAAATGTGATTTAAGAAGCAATCTCAGGTCCATAGCTCTTCAGTTCTTCCAAATTTGTAGATCAAAGTACTAGAAGACATGAAAACAAATCATGACGTAAGAACATATGAAAAAGAGAGACAAAATTCACTTTCTAAACACTCTTTGACAAGCACCTTACTGATTCCTTTGTATCAATTTCTAAGATTAAATTATTACTGCCAGTCCGAATTTGTTTACTTTGTATAGTAGTCTGTTAACTGTGATGGCTGAGCTTAATTATGTAGTCTTTCAGGGTCACTAAGTGCATGGTGGTTGGGGCACTGGACTTTCACATGGCTCACAGCAGGTTGAGTCCCCAACCTGGTGGCTTGCTTTCTTACTTTCCCTCTCTCTCTCTCTCTCTCTCTCTCTCTACCTGTGGTGAGTGCACATGCTCTATAAAAAAAAACTACCTATCTCTCCGTGGTGAGTGCACATGCTCTATAAAAAAAAAAAATTGGAAAATAATAAAAAATACATTCTTTTTTAAAAATTATGTATTCTTTCTTAAAGTGTGGAAAGTCATTACACAGGAAATTTGTAAACAAATAAGATTTTTGTTTGTTTTTTTTTTTTTTTTTTTTTTTTTTTTTTTT
>NW_006159894.1:1245394-1263042 GCF_000334495.1 Tupaia belangeri chinensis
AAAAAAATATTTATTTATTTATTTTAATCTGACCAGAGAGAGACAGAGTGAGAGACAGTGAGAGAGATGGAAAGTGGGAAAGCGAGCCACCAGGTCCAGGACTTGAATTTGGTGGCCACATGGGAGTCCAGCGCCCTTAATCACCACGCCACCTGGAGGGCCTAAGTTTTCATTCTTTTAAAAAATAATATGCATGAGTTACATACCAGGAACCTGACTAAGTGGTGGGGTAGGACTGTGGGACAAATCCTCCTAATTAAACAGAGTCTAATGAAGGAAACAATAAAATAAATGTAAACATGCAATTGTTAAAAAAAAAAAAATCCTATAACACACACAGAGAGAGAAAGTAAAAGAGACTGTGAGAGGGAAAGTCAGAAATCACCACCCTCCCCAGGGGGGATGGTCACACCGCAGTCCCTTCTCCTCCATTCTCCTCTTGGGATCTTGGGCACGCATGCACATGAGCCTGGTATGATTTTCAAGCCACCAGGGCCAGGACCTGAACTGTAGTCCCATGTGGGAGTCCAGTGATGTAGGTGCTATGCCATCTGCTGGCCCCAGCCTATGCTTTTTTATTAATAAAAAAAGTAGTAAGCACCTTTATTTTTAAAAAAAATGAAAAAAGGGGCTAGCCCTACAGCCTAGTAGTTAGGGGAATCAGATCCCACATGGCCAACCACAGTTCAATCCTGACTCTAGCAGCTTAAAAAACATAGTGGGCATGTGTGAATGCATTGCCCAAATCCCAACAAACGAAGAAACGAAGATTGGACGGAAGAGACTGGAGAAAGGACTGCAGCAATGGCTTCGCCCCAGGGGATGATTTCTCAGTTTTCCTCTCACCATCTCTGCCTGTCTCTCCTTCTGGTGAGTACACACTCCCTAAGGCAAAAAACTCTAAAAAAAAAATAATAATAAAATAAAATAACAAAGCATACGCTATGGAATCAGTAGTCTATTACAAATCTCAGCTCTACAGTGTACTAACTCTGCATGTCCTTAAGTAAGTTCTGAGCCTTATTTGCTCTACAAAATGAAATAACTAACATGTAGTTAAAATAATTAGATGAAGAACCAACAGTGGTTAAGGTGCTGGACTCCCACATGACCAACCACGGTTTGAATCCCAGACCCGGCAGCTTTCTCTTTTTCTCTCTCCCCCTCCCTGGTAAATACACGTGCCTTACTGGAAATTAAAAATAATAATGAGAATAATAAATAAAATTTAAAAATAAAACTAAATAAAGGCTTTAGCATGACAGAAGTGATTGCTTATTTCTCAAAAAAAAATATTAGATAAGAATTAAAAAGGTAACAGATATGCATCCAGCTGAGGTCTTGACACATAGTGGGAACTCCGAATTAAAAGGCTGGTATATTCTCTGGGACCAGCAGTCGGAGTAATGGCTATGTCGCTGGACACCCATGTAGTCAACCGTGGTTCTAGTCCCAGAACCATGGTTTAAACTCATGCTGGGCGCGTGTGCGTGCGTGCCCAAGATCCTGAGAGGAGAATGGAGAAGAAAGGACTGCAGCGTGGCCATCCCCCTGGGAGGTGATTTCTTGCTTTCTGTCTGTCTCTCTCTGTCTTTCTGGTAAACACACCTCTCAAAAAAAATTTAAAAACTTATGTATATTCTCATATAACAGAAGCATTTTCACTTTTTTAAAAACATTAATTTTTTTTTTTATTAGTCCTAATTTTTTAAAAGTATACTATAGGGCACATGTGTTCACCAGAGACAGAGAGAGAGAGAAAAAGGGAGAAAGCAAGCAACCAGGTCTGGGACCCAAACCAGTGCCCTAACCATCATATCACCTGCTGACCCCCTAGTCCATGTATTAGGGTGTCAGGAAAGTCATGACGTATTTTTCTGTTTTTCTACGAAAAAATGAGTCGTGACTTTCCCAGCAACCTAATAAATATGTAAGGGAGCTGTATGTGTTCCACATATATGATGTTCTCATAATAAAGCTGACACTCCTGTAAACATGAATGTGGTTAAGAAATTATGCAACTTACCTAAAAAATATAAGTGCATTTTGAAAAAACACAGCTAGTCCTGGATAAACGTCAGTATCTGCACACACAAAGCAAAACAGATTAGAGATTACAAAAGCAAATGGCAATAATAAGAACGTGTGCATTCACAATACATGCTCTGTGTATTACAACAGGCTGCTTCTACTCACTCTAAGACATCTGTGATTAAACTGATTTTGAATTACTCACTCTCTCTAAGACATCTGTGATTAAACTGATTTTGAAATAAGAAAACACAAATTTCATTCTTGAAAAACAAAGGGCTGCTCTTACTCTAGACAAAAGTCAATGCACGCATTGGGTTTTCTTTCCTTCTTTTTTATTTAAATTGCCAGAGAGTGCATGCATTCACCAGAAAGAGACAGGGAGGGAGAGAATGCACACCCCAATATGGTTGGTCACAGCAATCCCTTTTTCTCATTTGCCATCCTGTTGAGATCTGGGGCACACACACACACACACACACACCTGCTATGCTTTTTCAAGTCACCAGGGCAAGATTCAAGCTGTAGTCAGACATGTGGGATCTAGCTTCCTAATCTACTAGGCCATAGGGCTGGACTCAGATTTTCTGTCTAAAGTAATTGCTATGGTTTAGTTACACTAAAATTGCAGGGACCAGCGGTTGGCATAATAGGTATGTCGCTGGACACCCATGTAGTTGACTGCAGTTTGAGTCCTGGACCCAGTGGCTTAAATTCACACCTGGCATGTGTGCGTGCGTGCCCAGGATCCTGAGAGGAGAATGGAGAAGGGATGGTTGCAAGGCCATCCCCCGGAAGATGATTTCTCACTTTCTGTCTCTCTGACTCTCTCTTGCTCTCTCTTTCTGGCGCGCACATGCGCCCTATAGAAAAAACCTCTTAAAAATAAAAAACCTGCTGAGGGGAGGAGCACCTTGTCCTTTGCCTCTTGTGGCTGATACAGAAAGATAAAATGTTAGAAATGTACAGATTAAATTCTTAATTATTTAACAGTATGTTATTTTCCTTCATGAATTCGCAAGCTTTATTATGCAAATATAAAACATAAAAAGGATAATTATAATTCATCATCATGCTTTTTCACTGTATCTATCCTAGAGAAAATGGTTACTATCTTTACAAGAAGACCAAAGGGAAAATTCTGTGGATTAACTTTTGTAAAATTGTAAGTGTTTAAAAACAAAACTGAACAGCCTATAAAAGCTTGCTGGGGCCAGCTGTTGACATGGATTCTACAAGGTCAACTGTGTTGTTTGAAGCCTGGACCTGGCCGACTAAAAAACACATTGCACATATGTGTGAGCACGCCCAAAATCCTGAGAGGAGAATGGAGAAGAAGGGATTGCAGTGTGGTGGTCATCTTCTCTGGTGGGTGCCTTCTCCCTTTTCCTTTTCCCTTCTCTCACCTATGGCAAACTCTTAAAAAAAAAAAAAAAAAAAGTTTGCTGCTCCTGTTGTTAGGTGGAGCTCCCTGACATTATGACAAAATCAGTGATAGCAGCCCACTTTTCTTAGAGCCAAGAATAAAATGAGTTTAAAACACACTTTCCAGGTTAGCCCAGTGGTTAAGGGAGCTGGATCCCATGTGGTCAACCATGGTTTGAGTTCCAGCCCCAGTGGCTTGAAAAACACACCTGGCATGTGCACCTGTATCCCCCAAATCAAAATCAAAATAGGATAGAGAAATGGAGAAGTGATTGTGGCATGACCATGCTTTCTCCCTTCCTTTCTGTCTGTGTCTCTACGGTGAATGTACATGCTCTCTAACAATTAAACACATACATTCTTATGATTCCATTTATATGAAATAGGCAGATCTGCATAGTGGGATCAGCCATGTGGGATCAAGCTTCCTAAACTACTAGGCCACAGGGCCAAACTCAGGTGTACTCACCACACTTTAGTGGTATAGCTGTCTAGGGCAGAAGAAGAGAGGGGGTGGCAGAGAGTGACTGCTACTGGTACGATGTTTGTTTCTTCTGGGGATAAAATTTGATTGATAGGGCTGGCAGGTGGTGTGGTGGTTATGGTACTGGACTCCCCATGGCCAATAGTGGTTCAAGTCCCAGACCTGGCAGCTTGTTCTCACTCTCTTTCTCTGTCTCTGTCTGGTCAAATTGAATAATAATAATAATAATAAATAAAGTTAAATGAATAATTTTTAAAAAGTTGGGTTGAGGTGATGGTAGTGCAACTTTATGAGTACACTAAAAGCATTGAACAGTTGCACTTATTTTTTTTTTAGAGATTGATTTTTGCTAAAGGGTGCATGCACTCGCTGGAGAGACAGAGATAGAAAGGGAGATAGAAAGTGAGAAATAATCCCCCAGGGGGATGGCCATGCTGCAGTCCCTGCTCCTCTAGTCTCCTCTTGGGATTTTGGTCATACATACATGTGTGAGGCGTGAGTTTCAAGCCACTAAGTGCCAGGCTCAAAACGCAGTGTCACAGGAGAATCCAGCATCTTAATCACATGCCACCTGCTGGCTCCTGAATAGTTACACTCCATGCACCCAGCATGATTTTCAAGCTACCAGGTCTAGGACTCGAACTGTGGTTAGCCATGTGGGAGTCCAGCGTCTTAGCCACTATAGCAACTGCTGGCCTGGAATCAAGCTATTTTTATAAAGACACTTCCCTCAGGACCAGGCACGGTGGTTAAGGCGCTAGACATTCCCACATGGCCAACCAAGGTAAGAGTCCCAGACCTGGTAGCTTGAAAATCACACTGGATGCTTATTTTCTCACTTTCCCTCTTCTCCCTCTCTGTTTCTCTCTGGTCAAATTAAAATAAATAAATAAATAAATAAAATGGAATAAATAATTCTTTTAAAAAATAACAAAATAACAAAGACACTTTGCCTTAGATAAACATCACACTGGAGTTTTATGCCCTATTAGCACTATTAAGTAACTAAAATCACACACTTCAGGCATATTTATCAAACAGTACTATTTCAACATGAGCCAAGTGCTGTCCCCTGGTACTCTCTTTTATTTTGTGCCAAAAGAAAGACAAAGGTACATCCCAAGATCATGCATCGATCTCACTATGAGACTTAGAGATACTGTCAAAAGAATTCGAAGATCAGTGTGGATCTGGACAAGGAGAATGACAGTTGTGCAAAAAAAACCTGACAAACAGATTCTAGAGGTAAGAGGATAAATAAAGCTGCACTGTCGGAAACTGACTTCCATCTTTGGAGTGAAGGAAAGCAGTCAGTGAAACTTCTAAATACACTGCTAAAATTAAGTTCTGATTTTCAACCCCACCCTGGATAAAAGGCAATAGCACCAAGACCAGTAAATGGTGTAATGGTTACATTGCTGGACTCCCACATGACCAACAAGCAGTTCGAGTCCAGGACCCAGTGGGCTCGAAATTCATGCCAGCACGGGTTGTGTGCATGCCGGACCCAGTGGGCTCAAAATTCATGCCAGCACGGGTTGTGTGCATGCCCAAAATCCCAAAAGGAGAGTGGAGGAGAAGCAATTGCAGTGTGGCCATTCCCTGGGACATGACTTTTCACTTTCTGTCTGTTTTGTCTCTCCAGTGAGCACATGCATCCTATAGGAAAAAAACCTCTCTTTGAAAAAAAAAAAAAAAAAAAAAGGCAATAGCACCTATTACAGCTAGGAAACTCAAATTCCACTGCATCAACCACTTCTACAAGAAGGGTACACACACATCTGCTCTTAAAAAATTACCTTTGGGGACCAGCAGATGGCATAGTGGTTATGTTGCTGAACTCCCACACGGCCAGGTTCAAGTCCTGGACCTGGTTGCCTGAAAATCAAGCTGGGCACATGTGAATGTATACCCAAGATTGGGGGAGGAGAATGGAAGAGAAGAAATTCTGGCATGGCCATCTCCCCCTAGGGGGGTGATTTCTCACTTGCCTTCTCATTCTCTGTTTCTTTCTCTCCAGCAAACACACATGCCCTAAAGGCAAAAACCTTTAAGAAAAAAAAATATTAGGGGCCAGAAAATAGTGTAATGGTTACATTGCTTGACTACCATATAGCATATATAGTTGACTGGTTCAAGTCCCTAACCCAGCGGCTTAAGTTCATGCTGGGCATGTGCGCATGCATGCCCAAGATCCCGAGAGGAGAACGAAGAAGGGACTGTGAGCATCCTCTCTGAAGAGTGATTTCTCACTTTCTGTCTCTCTGTTTTTCCCGCAAGTGCACACACCCTATAGCAAAAAAAAAAAAAAAAAAAAAAATTACCCTTGGGGCCAGCAGGTAGTAGGGTGGTTAAGATGGTTGGATCTACATGGCCTACTACATTGTCGAGTCCCAGACCCGACAGCTTGATAAACACACCCACACATGTGCATACATGCTCAAAATCCCTAGAGGAGAATGGAAAAGAAGGTACCTCTTAGGTTGGTTTCTCACTTTCCCCATCATACTCCCTTTGTTTCTCTGTTTCTTTCCAATGAGCACATGCACCCTATGGCAAAACTAAAAATAAATAAAAAGAACAAATATCCCTTGTAGCTATGACTGAAAAAATGGAAGCTGGGGTTGAAGAGAGGAGGTATCAGTGAAGAAAGCTATCAGGATTCATACCTTTCATCTGAAGTATTTGGGATAAGGTTATGTTTTGGAATTCAGAATTTTTCAGATTTAAAAACCATAACACAGGGACCAGAGGATGGCATAATGCTTACATTGCTGGACTCCCATGTAGTCAACCATGGATCGAGTCCTGAACCTGGCAACTTAAAACTCACACCAGGCACATGTGCGTGCATGCCCGAGATCCCAAGAGGAGAATGGAGGAGAAGGGACTGTCACGTGGCCATCCACCCCGGGGGGTGAGTTCTCACTTTCTGTCTGTCTCTCTAGTGAGTGCACATGCCCTATAGCAAAAATCTCTCCAAAAAAACCATAACACAGAGCATACATAGTACCCCAGCTGGGTCTGAACCAGCATCTCTTAATCAAATACACACATCATTTATTCCCGTAATAAAACATCTGAAAACTTACACTAAATGGGATAAAGACTGTAAGTCCCATGTCAGATTAGGTCAGGCTTTGCTGCCAAATTGGTTATAAAAATCTTGATTTCCAGCATTTTCTGGATTGGGAAATTGTGTTTAAGAGACTGTAAACCAGGGTTAGCTTTGGTGTGGTGGTTAAGGCAGCTAGATTCCACATGGCCAACCAAGGTTCAAGTTCCGGATTGGTGGCTTGAAAATCACGAGGTATGTGTGTGCACCCGCACTCAAAATCCCAAGAGAAGAATGGAGGAGGATGTGTGTGCACCCACACTCAAAATCCCAAGAGAAGAATGGAGGATAAGGAATTGCAGCGTGGCCACCCCGTCGGGGGCTGATTTCTCACTTTCCTTCTTTCTCCTCTCCAGCGAGCACACACTCTATGGTAAAGCCTTAAAAAAAGAGAGAGCAAAACCGTAAGCCAGTACTGATTTCTCATTTTACCACTGCAACCCACAGTAAATGGACCTCTAGAATAAGAGACTAGCTGTCCAAAGGAAGGAGGAAAATCAGAACTCTAGAAATGACTGAGAGGACAGCCCTGTCTGCAGACTGGACCTCATAACCAGGGCTATCCCCCTCCACTTACCCAACAAATTCTGTTAAATAACTCGTGTGGCCCTTGAGCCACTCTTTCTCTCTCCACCTGGGCTGCTCCTACCTTTTGGGAGCATACTTTAGCTTTCACTTAATAAACTATCCTCACTTTTACTAAAGAAAAAAACAAAAACAAAAACAACTTTCGTGTCTTCACCCACAGTTACATATACAAGCTCACTGGGTAGTTACATGAAATTCTACTCCAGGTGGAGTAGACAAAATATATGATGTATCTGAATCTCTCCTATAACACAGAGGAGGAGGGCCAGCCAGTTCACATGGAGGTTAAGGAAGCTGGACTATGTTTTTAAAATCCCAGACCCAGTGGTTTGAAAAACACACTGGGGAGACCAGCAGATGGCATAATGGTTATAGTGTTGTACTCCCACATAATTAACACGGTTCGAGTCCCAGACTTGGCAGTTTGAAACTATGCTGGGCACTTGTGCATGTGTGCCCAAAATCCCAAGAAGGGAATGGAAGAAAAGGGACTGTGGTGTGACCATCCCCCCGGGGTGTAATTTCTTGCTTTCTGCCTCTCCAATGAGTGCACACACCCTACAGCGAACATCTCTCAGGAGAAAAAAAAAAAAAAGAAAAACACATTAGATGTGTATGCATGCATGCCCAAAATCCTAAGGATTGCAGCATGGCCATCCCCATTTGGAAAAAGGGAGTGATTTCTCATTTTCTCTCCCTGTCTCTCTTTAGTAGTACATGTACCCTATAGTAAAACTAAATAAGTAAATAAAGGAGGAATAAATACTTACTTTGGGTAACATAGGCACCAAAAAGAATCCACATTGAAGCAATCAGTGACCCAAACATCAACATGAAACCAATGAAGAGCCAAACTCGAGCACCTGTGTGAAAAAGAAGTTTTAGGATTTCACTCACTGTTGCAGTTCTACATCTTAAAAATATGTAACTCTAGGAACACTGTTAACTCATGTATTACACCTATCAAAATAGATATACTTTTATGGGAATCTGCTGTAACAGTTAACTCAATGAAAAATTTTTAAATTTTTAAAAAACTGAAACTAAAAGGGGCTAAATCATACCTGAGGAGGGAAAAAGAAAAGTTATCTTTTTATGGGCTAGAGAAACTAAGACCTGAAGAAAGTAAACTAGGCAAGGTTCGCTACTAATTATTTGACTAAACCGATTAAGCCCAAACTGAAAACTTACCCTGCTGTATGTATTATCAAAGTAATTCTTCTTAACCACTAAGCCACCTGCTGGCCCCCCAAAGTAATTGTTCTATTAGAAGTAGCAGATGGGTGGGGACAACAGGTGGCATGGAGGTTAAGGCAGACGGATCCCAAAGGGACAACTCCACGGTTCCAGTCCTAGACCCAGTGGCTTGAATAGCGCAATAGACACATGTGCTTGCATGCACAAAATCCCAAGAGAATGGTAGAGACGGGATTACAGCATGGCCATCACGCCTGAGGGGGTGATTTCTCATCCTCTGTCCCTGTCTTTCTCTGGCAAGCAGATGTACTCTATAGCAAATTAAAAGAAAATTTAAAAGTACCAAATGGGGCCAGCCCTACAGCCTGGTGGGTATAAGGGAGCCAGATTCCACATGGTAGACCACACAGTTCAAATCCTAGCCCTGGTGGTTTGAAAAACATGCTGAGGACACATGCATACAAACCCCAAATCCCAACAGGGTGGAGAAATAGAGAAGGGATTGCAGTGCAACCATGCACTATTTGGGAGTGCTCTCTTTCTCTTTCTTGCAACCACATGCACCCTCTGGCAATATTATTTTTTAATTAAAAAATGTTTAAAGGGGCCGGCAGGTGGTGTGGTGGACTCCCACATAGCCAACCACGGATCAATTCCCAGACCTGGCGGCTTGCTTTCTCACTTTCTCTCTCTTTGTCCCTCTCTGGTCAAATTAAAATAAATAAAGTTAAATAAAATAATTATTTTTTAAAAATTTTTAAATAAAATTTAAGAATATGCCAACAGGTGGTGTGGTGGTTAAGGCAACTGGATATCCACATGGCCAACTATAATTCAAGTCCCGATCCAGTAGCTTGAAACATACGGGGTGTGTGTGTACATGTGTACCCAAAATCCCAAGAGGAGAATGGAGGAGAAAGGATTGGCCATCACCCCAGGGGAGCGATTTCTCACTTTCTTTTTTTTTTTTTTGAGAGAGATTTTCACTGTAGGGCGCGTGCGCTCGCCAGACAGACAGAGAGAGACATAGAGACAGAAAGTGAGAAATCACCCCCCAGGGGGGATGGTCACGCCGCAATCGGTTCCCCGATTTCTCACTTTCTATCCATTTCTCTCTCTCTCCTCTCACCGCATGTACCCTACAGCAAAAACCTAAAATAAATTAAACAAAATTTAAGAAGTAGTAAATGTATTTCAAACAGCAGCATCACAGAGGAATGAGACTTCAAATGCATAAGGACTGATATGTCTTTTTTTTTTTTTTGAGAGGTTTTTGGTATAGAGCATATGCGCTCGCCAAAAAGACAGAGAAACAGAAAGCAAGACAGAGAGACAGAAAGCAAGAAATCACCCCCAGTGGGGGATGAAAACATGCAATCCCTTCTCCTCCATTCTCCTCTTGGAATTTTGAGCACACACATACACATGCCCAGCGTGAGTTTAAGCCACCAGGTCCAGGACTCGAACCACGGTCGACTACATGGGAGTCCAGCAACATAGCCATTATGCTAACTGCTGGTCCCGATATGGCCTTTTTTAATCAATGGTAAGTTTCTAACATTACACTACTGCTCAATATGGCACAAACGACATCCATTCTTTGGGAGTATTTTAGACTGTTTGATGGCCAAAGCAACCAACTTGCCCCACATCCTTTGAAAAGTTTAAGGTCAATAACACTTCTTCAACCATCTATTGTATGGAATTCTTGAATCTCAGTAACATAATTATCTGGACACTTGAATAGATTCAACACATTTTTAAGAAAGCAGGTTAACATTTGTGACAGACCCCATTCAGGGGTATATTTATAGCTCACTGCCCTACTGAAGAGGAACAATGCTCTGCTGAAGTGGAAATAAAATTCTAGCCCGTGTTGAGTCAGTCCATGGAGTGGGGATTAATGCAGGTGGATCCCACAAGCTGACTGTGTGATTTAAGTCCTGGCTAAGGCAGCTTGAAAAACACCCTGAGCGTGTGTGTATGTGCCAAAATTCCTGAGAGAACAGAGAAGGAACTGCAGTATGGCTATCCCTCCTGGAGCTGCTTTCTCATTTCCCTGCTCCCCTCTCCCTTACCCTCCAAGTCTTTGGTGAGTACACAAACCATATAGCAAACTAATGTATAATACATCACATTAAGAGAAGGAAAAATAGGGACCAGCAGTTGGCATAATGGCTATGTCGCTGGACCTGGCAACTTAAACTCACACTGGGCGTGTATGCATGCATGCCCAGGATCCCAAGAGGAGAATGGAGAAGGGATTGCAGAGTGGCCATCCCCCCCCGGGGGTGGTGGTGGTGATTTCATGCTTTCTGTCTCTCTCTGTCTTTCTAGTGAGTGCACACACCCTATAGCAAAAAATACTCCAAAAAAAAGAAAAAAGAAGAAAGAAGGAAAGATTAAAAACCACATGATCATATCAACTGATACAGAAAAATGCATTTGATAAAATATAATATCCAGGACCAGCAGATGTCGTAATGGTAGCATTGCTGGACTCCCATGTAGTCAATCATAGTCTGAGTCCTGGACCTGGCAGCTTAAAGCTTACACTAGGCGTTCGTGCATGCGTGCCTAAGATCCTAAGAGGAGAATGGAGGAGCATGGACTGCAGTGTGGCCATCCCCCCTGGGAGGTGATTTCTTGCTTCCTGTCTCTCTCTGTCTCTCTGGTGAGCACATGCCCTATAGCAAAAATGTTTCTTTAAAGAAAAAGAAAATAAATAAATAATATATATGTATATATGATATCCCTTCATGATTAAAACTCAGCAAAATTGGCACAGAAGGGACTTTTCTCAACACAATAAAAGCCATATATGAAAAACCCATAGTTAACATCATACTGAATGAATAAAAGCTGAAAGCTTTCCCACTAAACACAGGAACAAGATGAGGCTGCCCACTTTCTCCACTCATTTTCAATATAGTACTGGAAATCCTAGCCAATGTAATCAGACAAGAGACAAAAATAAAAAGCATTCAGTGGAAAGAAGTGAAATTACCTCTATTTGAAGATGACATAATTATATACATAGAAAATAAAAAAAAATTCCATTAAAAAGAAAGAAACTCCTGGAAGTGATAAATACATACAATAAAGTGGCAGGATACAAAATCAACATTAAAATCTATAGCATTTCTATACACCAACAGTGAACAAACGGAATGAACTGAAGAAAGCAACTCCATTTACAATAGCCACAAAAGAAGTAAGATAACTAGAAATAAACCTAACCAAAGAAGTCAAAGACCCCTACAAGGAAAACTATGAAAAACTTTAAAAAGAAGTTGAAAATGATACAAAAAAGCAGGACTTTCCATGTTCCTGGATTGGAAGAATTAACATAATCAAAATGTCAATTCTTCCTAAATTATTGATAGTTTATCAATTTAATGCAATACCAATCCAATTACCAGAGACATTCTTCACAGAACTAGAAAAAAACAATCATAAAATTTGTCTGGAATCATGAAAGGCCCTGTATTGCCAAAGCAACATTGTGCAAAAAGAGGGAAGTAGGAGGCATCTCACTCTCTGACCCCAAAATACATTCCAAAGCTGTAGGAATCAAAACAGTATGGCACTGGCACAAATACAGGCACAGAGACCAATGGTGAACCCAGAATAGAGAACCCAGAAATAACCCCTAAACTGTAGAGCCAAATGATTTTTAAAAAGGGCACAAGTTAATCTGGTGGGAAAAAGAAAATCTCTTTAACAAATGATGCTGGAAAAACTGAATATCCAGCTGCATAAAAATGAAACTGGACCCCTATCTGTCACCATTAACAAAAATAAACTCAAAATGGATCAAAGATCTAAATATAAAAACTCAAATTATAAAACTATTGGTGGAAAACATAGGGGAAACTCTAGAAGACATCAGAAACAGAGTTGGCAAAGACTTTTTTTTGAGATTTTTGTGATATGGTGCATGTGCTCACTAGAGAGACAGGGACAGACAGGGAGGCAGAAAATGAGAAACCCAGACAAGATGGACAGGCCACAGTCTCTTCTTCTCCTGGGATTTTGGGCACGCACCCAAATGTGCCTAGTGTGAATTTCAAGCCTCCGGATCGGAGATTCAAATTGTGGTCAGCCATGTGGGTAGTGAGTGCACACACCCTATAGCAAAAAATACTCCAAAAAAAAGAAAAAAGAAGAAAGAAGGAAAGATTAAAAACCACATGATCATATCAACTGATACAGAAAAATGCATTTGATAAAATATAATATCCAGGACCAGCAGATGTCGTAATGGTAGCATTGCTGGACTCCCATGTAGTCAATCATAGTCTGAGTCCTGGACCTGGCAGCTTAAAGCTTACACTAGGCGTTCGTGCATGCGTGCCTAAGATCCTAAGAGGAGAATGGAGGAGCATGGACTGCAGTGTGGCCATCCCCCCTGGGAGGTGATTTCTTGCTTCCTGTCTCTCTCTGTCTCTCTGGTGAGCACATGCCCTATAGCAAAAATGTTTCTTTAAAGAAAAAGAAAATAAATAAATAATATATATGTATATATGATATCCCTTCATGATTAAAACTCAGCAAAATTGGCACAGAAGGGACTTTTCTCAACACAATAAAAGCCATATATGAAAAACCCATAGTTAACATCATACTGAATGAATAAAAGCTGAAAGCTTTCCCACTAAACACAGGAACAAGATGAGGCTGCCCACTTTCTCCACTCATTTTCAATATAGTACTGGAAATCCTAGCCAATGTAATCAGACAAGAGACAAAAATAAAAAGCATTCAGTGGAAAGAAGTGAAATTACCTCTATTTGAAGATGACATAATTATATACATAGAAAATAAAAAAAAATTCCATTAAAAAGAAAGAAACTCCTGGAAGTGATAAATACATACAATAAAGTGGCAGGATACAAAATCAACATTAAAATCTATAGCATTTCTATACACCAACAGTGAACAAACGGAATGAACTGAAGAAAGCAACTCCATTTACAATAGCCACAAAAGAAGTAAGATAACTAGAAATAAACCTAACCAAAGAAGTCAAAGACCCCTACAAGGAAAACTATGAAAAACTTTAAAAAGAAGTTGAAAATGATACAAAAAAGCAGGACTTTCCATGTTCCTGGATTGGAAGAATTAACATAATCAAAATGTCAATTCTACCTAAATTATTGATAGTTTATCAATTTAATGCAATACCAATCCAATTACCAGAGACATTCTTCACAGAACTAGAAAAAAACAATCATAAAATTTGTCTGGAATCATGAAAGGCCCTGTATTGCCAAAGCAACATTGTGCAAAAAGAGGGAAGTAGGAGGCATCTCACTCTCTGACCCCAAAATACATTCCAAAGCTGTAGGAATCAAAACAGTATGGCACTGGCACAAATACAGGCACAGAGACCAATGGTGAACCCAGAATAGAGAACCCAGAAATAACCCCTAAACTGTAGAGCCAAATGATTTTTAAAAAGGGCACAAGTTAATCTGGTGGGAAAAAGAAAATCTCTTTAACAAATGATGCTGGAAAAACTGAATATCCAGCTGCATAAAAATGAAACTGGACCCCTATCTGTCACCATTAACAAAAATAAACTCAAAATGGATCAAAGATCTAAATATAAAAACTCAAATTATAAAACTATTGGTGGAAAACATAGGGGAAACTCTAGAAGACATCAGAAACAGAGTTGGCAAAGACTTTTTTTTGAGATTTTTGTGATATGGTGCATGTGCTCACTAGAGAGACAGGGACAGACAGGGAGGCAGAAAATGAGAAACCCAGACAAGATGGACAGGCCACAGTCTCTTCTTCTCCTGGGATTTTGGGCACGCACCCAAATGTGCCTAGTGTGAATTTCAAGCCTCCGGATCGGAGATTCAAATTGTGGTCAGCCATGTGGGAGTTCAGTGCCTTAACCACTATGCCACCTGCTGGCCCCTCCTCTCTTTTATCTAAGTTTTCTGTGGTTAGGTCCCTTTGTCCAAAAATAGGGATAAGAAGATCACTTACTAGGGCCAGCAGGTGGCATAGTGATGATAATGCTGAACTCCAGCAGCTTAAAAATCATGCTGGGCACATGTGAGTGCATGCCCAAAAATCCCAGGAAAATGGAGAAAGGATTATGGCATGGCCATACCCCCTGGAGGACTGATTTCTCACACTTTCCCTCTCACTGGCGAGTGTACAAGCCCTATGGCAAAACCTTTAATTTAAAAAAAAAAAAAAAGAGCACTTCTTTCATGTAGTGTGTACTACATTTTATGGGTATTTGAAATTATTTTTAATCCTCCAAAATTCCTCCCCTGGAACCAGCAGATGATTCCCACACAGTCAACCTCGGATCAAGTTCTGGACCCAGCGGCTCAAATAGCTTCAAAATTCCTCCCCTGGAACCAGTAGATGATTCCCACACAGTCAACCTCAGATCAAGTTCTGGACCCAGCGGCTCAAATAGCTCACACCGGGCACGTATGCATGCATACCCAAGGTCCTGAGAGGAGAATGGAGAAGGGATTGTTGGGTAGCCATGCCCCCTAGGAGGAGATTTCTCACTTTCTTTCTCTCTGTCTCTGTCTCTCCAGCGAGTGCACGTGCCCTATAGCAAAAATCTCTTAAAAAAAATATTTCTCTCCCACCTACTCCAAATTTCCAACTATAATCACAAATCACCCTTCTCCTTAAAGGCTGGAACTAGGATTTCTCCTCCTGTTCCTTTTACAAAGGGTGCTGAAATTCCACTAAAAATAAACTCTGGATTCTAACAGAATGTGTTATAACCTGCATAAAAGAAAAATACTACTAGGTGACAATTCAAAGGAATTCTAAGTACAAAAATATAATTTATTCATAGAGAAACAGCAGACTTCTCCTGAAGAATTTTGTCATAGTCTGTTGGTAGCCACTCAACTAAATGTGGGAAAGCACCCAGTCCTGGGGTGGTCCCCAATGTGTCCATTACTTTGCTCTTAATAGTCACCATCGGCTATCTCATAAGTAACATCACTAGTAAACATTTGAGATGAGACTAAATTCACTGTTAGCAATAAAAAGTAACCCGAGGCCTAGAACCACTGGTTTTGAATATTAGCATTTCATATACACCATAGGTGAGGAAGTATGACAAAAATAGTACCTTCTGGCAATAAGTATAACTTACTTTCTTTTTTAAAAAAAGTTCATGCTCGGGACCAGTAGATGGTGTAATGGTTACATTGCTGGACTCCCATGTAGTCGACTGTGGTTCAAGTCCTGGCCCCAGTGGCTTTAACTCACACTGGCTATGCGCACGTGCATGTGCATGACTGTGTGTGTGTATTTGTTCAAAATCCTGAGAAGAGAATGGAGGAGAAGGGACTACAGTGTGGCCAACCCCATGGGGGGTGATTTCTCGCTTTCTGTCTCTCTGTCTCTCCGGCGAGCACAGGCACTCTACAGCAAAAAATCTTAAAAAACAAAAACAAAAACAAAAAACCCAAACTCAAAAATTTAACTTCTCTTTTTTTGTTGTTTTTCATTTATGAGAGAAGGCAAATGTATGTGAGTGAAAGTGAGAGAGAGAGATGAGCACCCTTCACAGGGTCAGGTCATACTGTGATATGCTTCCTCAAGTCAGATCTAGGGCACTCACACCCTTGTCTGACATGTTTCAAGCTGCCTGGGCTGTGGATTTGAACCATGGTCACCATGTGGGATCCAGCTTCTCTTGAGCAGCTCATTGACTATTCCACAGAGCTGACCCAGTAACTTTAACTTTGATAAGGATTTGAATAATACTAAAACAATTTTAAAAGTCAATAAGAAACAGTCTGTATAATTATTACCAGTCCTGAATACACAGGAGAGAGGCTTTCATTCTGCTAATAAATCCCCACTTTGCTAGTATATAGTAAGAGCTTACAATGCCTTTACCTGTTCTTCCTAAACAGCCGCTTTCATAGCTGTCACCTCTCACCTGA
The DNA here is from genome assembly GCF_000334495.1 of Tupaia belangeri chinensis. Taxonomy (NCBI): domain Eukaryota; kingdom Metazoa; phylum Chordata; class Mammalia; order Scandentia; family Tupaiidae; genus Tupaia; species Tupaia belangeri. The sequence goes on from NW_006159894.1 coordinate 1,262,184, forward strand.
GCATTGGATACAGCATTGATCCTAGAATAATACAAAATCATCCAATGAGCATTCATGCTGCTAACATACTCACAGATATTATTTACATGTCACTTACAAGGAAAAAAGATAATTTCCTAAAGTCAATATATGAATAACTGAACATACCTTTTAACTTAGCAAAAATTAAAGTTGATAGAAATGTTACATTAGTCTTATTTTCCTAAAGTACATCCAGAAAATGTATTTTGCCTTTTTTTTGTTTGTTTTTAAGTTTGACCACTGTGTGACAGAGAGAGAGAGAGAGAGAGGAAAAGTGAGAAAACAATCCACCAGGTCCAGGACTTGAACTGTAGTCAACAATGTGAGAGTCCAGCCCCTTAACCACCATGCCATCTGCTGGCCTCAGAAAACATACTCATTTTGCAAGGTTTCTTTTGCTTGCTTTCAGACTATGAAAGACAAGCCAATATTCTGATTTCTTTGCCTATTTTACATTTATACATGAGTAACTCAGTGTTAATTATCTTATAGTTCTCATTAAAATTAAAAATTAAATAGTTTCTCTTTACATGAAAGGCCAAGTGATTTTCTCTGGTCCATTTCTTTAAACAGAGAAAACTGGGAACCAGCAGTTAGTGCAATGGCTATGTCGCTGGACTCCCACGTAGTTGACCGCGGTTCGCGTCCCAGACCCGGTGGCTTAAAACTCACGCTGGGCGCGTGGGTGCCCAAGATCCCGAGACGAGAATGGAGGAGAAGGGGTTGCGGCGTGCCCATCCCCCCTGGGGGGTGATTTCTCACTTTCTGTTTCTGTCTGTCTGGCGAGAGCACACGTCCTATAGCAAAAACCTCTCCGAAAAAAAAAAAGAAAGAAAGA